>NW_027461957.1:87500-440000 GCF_050947455.1 Rhinoderma darwinii | reverse complement strand
TAACATAGCACAAGCAAGCTCCCACCCTCCCACCCTTGGTTTGTTACTCCTTAGGTCTTATGTACGTCTGTTTAGGAGCGTTGTGATTTAGTTTGTGTGCTTATTTAACTTGTTTTTCTTTTTTCCGGAGTAGGTTCTGTTGTCATGGCAGCTGGCGGGGGGAGTCCTTGAGGCCAGTCAGTACAAAATGGTGGGGGGGTCGCATCGGGGGTATGCGTCCCCCAAAAAAGGTACATGGTTGAAGACTTCATCGGGTGTTATCCCTTTGAAGTGGTCTTCTGGTAGAAGGTATATCACTTGAAGGCTTCATCGGGTGTTATCCCTTTGAAGTGGACTTCTAGTGGTCGGTATATCACTTGAGGGCTTCATCGGGTGTTATCCCCTTGAAGTGGACTTCTAGTGGTTGGAGCCATCTGCAGAGGTGAACGGTGCTTCCGAGCTGGTTTACGGCTGGAGGTAATTAGTGGTTTGCAGATGGCTAATTCGGTGTGTTCTTGAAAGGAACATCTGAAGGGGCTTCAAGGACTTCCTCTGCTCGGGTTAATGTTAACGTTTAATTGTTATTTATGATTCTGACCCATGTTGGGTCATGTGAATTATTAGGAGGAATTCTCTGGTGGATTCCTAACTAGTTATCCGAATGTTTCGGATTTAAATTGTTTTTATAAAACTGTGAAATTAATAAACGGCTGCTGTGGCCATTTCACATCCAACCTCGGTGTCATGTGTCTTTACTAAGTGGGGGTGGGGGGATAGTATGGTCTAAGGTTAACACACGACTCTACATAGGCAGGTCATGCTCTAGTGAGAAACACATAGGTTTCTATACTGTCTAGATGCCAAATTACGTGGCAAGTGACATTAAATTAAGCCAGTGGGCTGTATTGTGTAGCAGTAAATCTATCTCAAAACAGCAAAATTGAACTTTGGTTAACGTTACTGCGCTTTCTGTATTGACAGGCAGCGCAGTTGGAGTGATTCAAACTTGCCGTGCAGTGAGTATTAATGTCAGGTTATGAAAGTGCAATGAGTGAGCGCAAATTTTGCCAATTGCACTGCCATGCGATGTTGTTGCGGCACAGTGTGAACAGTTAGTTTACACCTGCACCCTCACGCTGGTGTCCCTGCGATCCAGAGCAGCAGCGTGGGGAGCAGCCGCAATATATGCTATAGCCGCGCTCAGCTGTCAGCTGGGAAGCGGTGTAAGGGAGCCGTCCCACAGTTGGACTCTGTTGTGAGAGCAGCCGTGATGTATTGAAGTAGCCGCGCTCAGCTGTCAGCCAAGAAGCGGTATCACGGAGTCGGCCTGCAGTTTGACTCTGCCCACAATAGAGTCTGACCCAGTATGTGCACTGGGTTTCAGAGCGGAGCGGTAAGTACTCCAGCGCCGAGACGTCAGAGCCACCCCGCAGGACAATCAGTCCTGCACGGCAAACTGCGGTCTGCTCCCGTGGGTGTCCTGTAGGACACAGCGGGGTGCGCTGCAGCCACGGTCGTGCAGTGAGCAAACAAGCAGCTGACAGCTGTCAGCCGCACAGTCGAGGATCGTGATAGAATTGTAGAGCAGGTTAGCCTGAGCTTGGACAGCTAAAATGTGCTAAGCACCCGACGCACGTTTCGCCTGCATTCTGGCTTCTTCTAGGCAACGCCATACAGCCCCCCTGTAGGGAACGCCATACAGCCCCCCCTGTAGGGAACGCCATACAGCCCCCCTGTAGGGAACGCCATACAGCCCCCTGTAGGGAACGCCATACAGCCCCCCCTGTAGGGAACGCCATACAGCCCCCCCCCTGCAGGGGCCGCCATACAGTCCCCCCCCTGCAGGGGATGCCATACAGTCTCCCCCCTGCAGGGGACGCCATACAGTCCCCCCCTGTAGGGAACGCCTTTCAGCCCCCCCCTGTAGGGAACGCCATACAGCGTCCCCAGCCCCCCCAAAAAATGCGACCTACAGTGTGTCCTACAAATAACATGCATCCCCTATCCACAGGACAGGGGATACATGTGTGATCGCTGGCAGCGATAAGGAGAACGGGGGACCGAAAGTCCCCCGAAGTTCTCCATGACTAACCTCGGACTTCCGGCGTCTGTGCAGCTCAATAAAAATGAAAGGAGCGCTGGTCACGCATGCGCACAAGCGCGACCGGCGCTCCATTCATTTCTACGGAGCTGCCGACACAGACCCCGGAAGTCCGAGGTTTCTGATGGAGAACTTCAGGGGACTTTCAGTCCCCCGTTCTCCCTATCAATGCCAGCGATCACACATGTATCCCCTATCCTGTGGATAGGGGATACATGTCTTTTGTTTAATGGCAGAGAGATACCTCCCTGCTCTGCCGTAGTGTTCAGGGGTGTCGCGCTGTAGCAGCCATAGCGGCTGCTAGCGGAGCCTCCGGCCATGGTTGGGGCCCGTGCCGGCGGGCGACACGGGCCACCCTCATGCCGCGGGCCCTGTAGCAGCATACATACATACATACATACATACATACATACATATATATCATGCATACATGCATACATATATATATATATATACATATATATATATATATATATATATATATATATATATATATATATATATACATATATATATATATATATATATATATGAAAAGAAGAAAAGATTTGATATCCAATAACCCAAGAAATTTTGTGGACCGAATGCCACACAGTGCTATCCTAGTAATTAAAGCAGAAAAGAAAAAACAAAAAACCCAAAAACCCTCTAGGATATATCAGCACTCACATGGGTATGTAGTAAAAATAAATAATTTTATTAATTAAGTAGTTAAAAAAGAGGAAAAAAAAGGTCATATCACAGACCAATTCCCATGAGGAAATACCAAAAAGTTAGATTAAAGAGACTCTGTCACCACATTATAAGTGTCCTGTCTCCTATATAAGGAGATCGGCGCTATAATGTAGGTGACAGTAATGCTTTTTATTTGAAAAAACGATATTTTTTCACAATGTTAGGAGCGATTTTGGTTTATGCTAATGAGCTTTCTTAATGCCCAAGTAGGCGTACTTTTACTTTCGACCAAGTGGGCGTTGTACAGAGGAGTGCATGACGCTGACCAATCAGCATCATGCACTCCTCTCCATTCATTTACACTGCACTAGCGATATAGTTATATCACTATGTGCAGTCACATAAACACACACTAACATTACTACAGTGTCCTGATAATGAATACACATGACCATCCAGCCTGGACGTCATGTGTACTCAGAATCCTGACACTTCTGACTCTTTTTTGTGAGATTCCAGCAACGGATACGAAATCTCGCGAGATCACGGAGCTAAACGAGATTTGGTTTCACTTGCCGGAATCTCACAAAAAAAGGGTCAGAAGTGTCAGGATTCTGAGTACACATGACGTCCAGGCTGGATGGTCATGTGTATTCATTATCAGGACACTGTAGTAATGTTAGTGTGTGTTTATGTGACTGCACATAGTGATATACCGTATATGTCGGCGTATAAGACGACTGGGCGTATAAGACGACCCCCAACTTTTACCCTTAAAATATAGAATTTAAGATATACTCACCATTTCGTGCAGGAGTGCTTCACTATGGCCATCGGCGGCAGGACCCAGGACTCTCTGTGTCTTTGAACTCGCGCATGCGCAGATAGGCGAGGTACATGATGGGGTTAATTACTATTAATGTGAGGAACATGGAGGGTAAATTCATCGCACTTCGCGCCTCACATTAATAAGTGAATGAAAGCCGTGTTTATTTCATTTTTTTACAGCGTACACATCATAAATGATGCAAAAACATTGTTGTGCGCGCCATTACTGAATGTGTGTATTTTATGTATTGAGACTTATTTTAATGTTTATTGTAAAAAAGGTGAATGTGTATATTTTTTTAAAAATGTAACCATACTTTGTTTTTACTTTATTTTTAAACTTTAATGTACTGACATATATCAGATATGTGCCAGTACATTAGCCTGTGGACAGATAGCACACAGGCTGTTGTTAGGACATACTTGGGTATATCCTAACAACAAGAGATATGGTCAGACAGCCCTGGGGTCCGTCAATAGACCCTGGGCTGTCTGCCCATATATGGTATGGCCCTCGATCGCGTCACAGGAATTCCCTGTGATGCGATCCAGGGGCATCCCCCCTTCTCACTTTCCCCTGAATGCTGCAGTCAGCTGTGATCGCAGCATTCACGGGAATAACGGCGGAGATGAGAGGTTCTCTGATCTCCGGCGTTATAGAGCGGGGCTGCGGCTGTGTAATACAGCCATTGCCCCGCTCCTGACAGGAAGTGCGCGCGCGGTCAGCATGAGGTGATGCGGCCGGCGCTGCACTAATGAGCGGCAGTTCAGGCACTGAAGACAACATGGGGGTGCTTTGTAGCGCGCCCGCCATGTTCTGTCTTCAATGCCGCAGATCATTAGTGCAACGCCGGCCGCATCACATGATGCTGACCCCGCGCGCATATGTCAGGACTCAGGAGCGGGGCTGTGGCTGAATTACACAGCCGCAGCCCCGCTCTCATAGTCATGTGTACTATACTGAGCTGTGCGGCTGCAACGTGCATCCCTAATGTCCAATATCTGGCATATAAGACGACCCCACACTTTTGATATTTTTTTAAGGGTGTAAAAAGTCGTCTTATACGCCGATATATACGGTAACTATATCGCTAGTGCAGTGTAAATGAATGGAGAGGAGTGGTGTAAATGAATGGAGAGGAGTGCATGATGCCGATTGGTCAGCGTCATACACTCCTCTGTACAACGCCCACTTGGTCGAAAGTAAAAGTACGCCCACTTGGGCATTAAGAAAGCTCATTAGCATAAACCAAAATCGCTCCTAACGTTGTGAAAAAAGATTGTTTTTTTTAAATAAAAAGCATTACTGTCACCTACATTATAGCGCCGATCTCCTTATATAGGAGACAGGACACTTATAATGTGGTGACAGAGTCTCTTTAAGGAGACACAATAAAAAAAAATATATATATATCATACATACATACATACCACTTGTGCCTGTGTCTACATGTACATATATTATCTCCATAAAATTACAAATTGAAAACACCAAAAATGTGGTTTTAAGCAGGAAATGTACAAAAAAAAAAGTAACAATCTATAAAATGCAGGGATTACACACCTAGAAAAATGAGGCGTCCACAAAGCTCCTATTTTCCTGGGAGCAGACAACCTGACGATTGCAGTTGTCTTGACGTGGTCCTGGCGGCCGTGTTCACCTTCAACCTTCACTATCACACCTTAGATATAGGATAGAGGAATTTATTTTTAAAAACAAATGCATTAAAATTCACATTTGTGCCTAAAACTCACATACAATCAGCGATTTAGAGAAAATATAATTTACAATGAATGGATCAAGGTGATAAAAGCTTATATATATATATATACCACATACATCTACAGCCACAAAAGTGTGCGCTATCAAAACACTGAAACAGAAGCCCTACAATATTTGGCCATCATACACAGATGTATTTGAAAAAAAAATACTGCACACAACAAGCAACTTCTACTGTATGCAACCAAAATCGCACATAGCACATAGCATAATACGTGTATAAAAATACAACTTAGGCCTTATTCACACCAGCGTATTGCACATCCGTGTTAGGCCTTATTCACACGAATGTGTGCATCTTGCAGTTCCGTGTGTCATCAGTGAATGGTGCGTGGCTGCGTGATTTCCACGCATATGCCATCCTTATGACACGCGGTTTTGATGTTTAGAAAAAGAAATGAAGGACGTGCTTTTATTTTTTCCTTCACTTATTTATCTACTGTTGCGCGAGTCACGTTCGACACACGGAAGTGCTTCCATGTGCTGTGCGTGATTTTCACGCACCCACTGACTTCAATGGGTGCGTGTTGCGCGAAAAACGGCCAAGTATAGGACATGTCGTGAGTTTTACGCAGCGGACACACGCTGCGTGAAAATCACGGACTGTCTGAACGGCCACATTGACTAACATAGGTCCGTGCGACGTATCATGGACGTTAAACGCGTTTGTGTGAATAAGGCCTTACGTGTGTTAAAACAACGGACATCACACGGACCTATGCAATTCAATGGGGCCATTCAGAATCAATACTAGGAGTAAGAAAGACAAAGTATTAGGACAAATCCCAATCCATGGAAACATTTTCATGTAGAACAGAGGCCAGTCCCCAACAGTGTATTTTATAGCTTTAGGTGTATTATATATTATCTCATTTTTATGCTTCTACAATGTCTCTTATCAGTGAGTTATTATAATGAGCTTTATTCTTATTATATCACAACAGTAACTATTATGGGGTTTCTGAGGGGGTTCATACAATTATTCACACAGAGACACTTTATTAGGAGTCCTGCCACCCCTCCCCCTACAATGCTGCAGATAAACATTGCGGACGTCAGAGTGACAGGCGGCATGGATAGGTCCGCTCCCGGCCGCCCGCTTTTATTACTTGTAGTAATGATAACAGTAAGGTAAGCAGTCTCCCCTGACTGCTAGCAAAGTTTGGGGTACATGTCTGGGATACATGGCACAAGTGCCCAGCGCTGAGACACCAAGTAGTAGAGATGACTCCTGAACCCTGTACCTTTCCTTCACCACGACATTACAATATACAATATTATATATAGTACAAGTCCTCAGCAGTTACATGACATGGAATCAGTGGCTATTACAAGATGTTTGCCCATTTGGCCTAGGTATTTAACCGATCAGGGGGCTTCTCCCATATGACTTTCTAACATAAATCAGGGGCGGACGTACTATATGTGAGAACTGTGCAGTTACATTGGGGCCCAGCAGGTCAGGGGGCCCTCTGCCACCCCGAAAGTAACTAGTAGCGTCCTAATGTCTATTAGATTGCATGTAAAGGTTTGGGCTAATGAATTTCTTGTAGGCAATAATGTGTGGCAACTGCTCTTGGCAGGGTGACCGTGCCTTATATCCCCCCACACTGCTCCACCCCTAATCCCCAATTAACTTTACTGTACCCCTAGTCCCCTCAACCAATTACCTTAAATCTATCTTCAGGCCAAAACTGTTCCTTATTGTTCCCTTACGTGTCCCCCCTAGACTACATGGCACCGCCAGTCATATGGCCATCTTCATACTATACAAAGAAACCCATTACCTACACGATCCCTATCCTTATATATAGTAACTAAAGATGGATATACCTCATATAGATGAAATATTACTTCAGAGAGTCCCCCTGGCAGCAGGCAGCCGATCCCAAGGTTTTCTGGAACGAAAAGTAAAAATTATGATGTGAGCTTAGTATGGGTTATCATATCAACAAATATATGTTCAGCCAATTGACAACATTGGGGAATTTGTTCCCGCAGCCTCTCATGTGTCTCTATAGGAACATTCTGGATGACATCACATTATAGAATTTCTATAGGTTGTTATTTTCTATAATACTTACATATATACGGTGGATCTTCTAGCATGTCGGCTGTCACTGGTGCCGCATATTCACATGTTTTATATGTCTGTAATATACATAATGGCTTTACTGCATATACATAAAATAACCCCATATCTATAATGTATAATAATATATTTACTGTCACACATGTCATTATCTATCACAGGGCGAGTCAGACATTGAACACATTTTGTAATGTAACGTAGACCCAGGGAACATAATTATAGGGGTGAAGAGGTTGTACAGGCCCTGGTGTCCATGACTGGCATAAGGGGGTCACAATCTGAACAAATCCCCAATGCCGCCATCACCTGGAGGAATCCTGATTTTACTTGTCGCCCCCTTGACTGCCCTAGACCACCATACAATGAAAAAACAATTCCCCTTTACTGTCTTAAACCACCAGTGAATTTACACTGAACCCTTTCACAGCCCTAGACCACCAGATAAATATAAAAAACTGTATAGAAACATGACCCTGTGGGATGTGGTGGGTGGGTGAGCCTACTTTACTTGTTGCCCAGGACCCCATCTTACATAAAGCCTATTGTGTCTGTGGGAGTGCAGATTATATATGGTATATGATAGTTGGCAGGACCTGGTATAGATTTGGCACCAAGGCCCCGGAGCTTATAGTTATGTCTCTATATAAGCCAGAACTTAAGGGAAACTATAGAGAACTGTGGAGTTTCTGATTCTTCTCTCTTTTGTGGTGTCTCTGGACACATATAATGTGGGTACATGTAATGAATATTCTGGCCATGCACCGGGTTACCTGACAACATATAAGTTTGGGTGGCAGCTTAGTCTGGATGCCATAGTTGACCACACTGGGTTTCCAGGCTCTTGGTCTCTTTTCCTAATATATTACAGGTTTGTAGCTTGTCAGTAATAAGCGGTCACTACATTTTGTGTAGGACATTTTTTTCTATTCTTCCATCTACCACCCCCAGCATTGAAGCGAGGAATATTAGGAAGAGCAACCTTGTTTTCTGAGGGACAATGTGAGAAAACTGAAATTGGGCTCTTGGAGAAAATATCCATTATTGCTATAAACCTTCCAGCCAGTAAATATGTGATATAACGTGTGTAGAGATAAAGAAATATTCTGCACTTACCTTGGACTCTCCTACTTTATATGCTGGGCATTAGTTGGGCGCTCTCCTTATTTTTGGAGCAGCCCCTCCTACACCTGGACCTGAGGCCATCACAGAGCTCTTCATTGGGCTGTTACTTTTTTATTACTCCTGGAAATGTAAGAAGAAATTGACAACTGGGTGACGTTATTCTCTTTTCTCAATGGCCATGGTCTGATACTATACAATGAGTGCTGACAGTTTCATAATGTTTAGGGACACATCCTATAGACAAGAGATATTGTATCCCCCATATTCAAACATTCCCAGGCGGAATTATAGAGGAATGGAAAAATTCAGAGTGCTAAGAGGAGATGCTCCAGCATTATAATTTTATGGGAAATACAATTATTTACTCGTCATAAGAACAGACAAGTCCAGAACATATGACCAGTATTATATACATAGAAGAGATAATCCATCATCCCTGGGATTGGAGGTTAATTGTAATAAAATATTATAATATAAGATTACACTTCATGGAAAATACAATTTGACAGTTATAGATTTAGACAGCAGTGGATTTGGTATCACTATATAGCAGGTAATGGAGTTGGTCCTCTCTTCTTTGCGGCTGGGTGGTGACAACCTGTGCAGGACTCCGCTCTCCAGAGGAACTACATTGGCAGCAAGCAAAGCGGTGGAGAATTGTCCCAAAGGTCATGGGAAGGGGAATGGAGAGGTAAACAAACATCACGCCCGGCTCTCCTCAGTAGCTACATTGGGCCCCATAATGGAGGGCCCAGTTTGATCTTTGCTATGAGGACCCTAGTCTTCTATGTCCGGCTCTATATCCAGGAGTAAGATTATGTGACTGTTTGGTGAACTTCTTGGTGTCAGTAGAATTAGGGTATGTGCACACGACGAGAGGCTTTTACGGCTGAAATGACAGACTGTTTTCAGGAGAAAACAGCTGCCTCGTTTCAGCCGTAAAAGCTCCTCCTCGTATTATGCGAGGCGTCTGTGACGCTCGTAAATCTTGAGCTGTGCTTCATTGAGTTCAATGAAGAACGGCTCAAATTACGTTGCAAAGAAGTGTCCTGCATATAATGTATATAAGTGTCCTGCACTTGTTTGCCGAGGCAGTCAATTTACGCGTCGTCGTTTGACAGCTGTCAAACGACGACGCGTAAATTACAGGTCGTCTGCACAGTACGTCGGCAAACCCATTCAAATGAATGGGCAGATGTTTGCCGACGTATTGTAGCCCTATTTTCAGGCGTATATCGAGGCATAATACGTCTCGTTTACGCCTGAAAATAGGTCGTGTGAACCCAGCCTAAGGGTGTTCATGATAACTATGACTGCCGCCAAGTGTCAGGGATCTATCTGCCTATGTGACATGGAGGAATGGCTTCAGTCATACACAACAGTGCCGTCTGTTTTCTGACCAGATAATTTGGGACGTGTGTGAGTAATATGCAGGAAAGTCAAATTACAGGAAAGAGAGATCAATACCTGAGCGCTGTATTCAGGACACTGTCCCGGCAGCAGCAGTTCTGGGACTAATCAAGGGATCTGTTCAGACAAGATCTAAGAAAAAGATACAAAACCTCTGATCACAGGATAGATACAAGAATAGTTGTTATGTTACCAGAGGTTACACTTATAAACGTATACATTACACGTATACACTATTTAACATTGACGTCTATAGGTGACAGATGACCAACATATGACATATATCAGAGGTGTCCGTCACCGCCATCCTGTAAGAAACGTGTACAGTATGTTAAAGGAGTTTTCCCATGAGCGACATATTTGACGTAACCACAGGATATGTAATAAACGTCAGATAAATGCGTGTCCCACCTGTACACCAATCTCTAGAATGGGGCCCCCTAAACCCTGTTCTAGCATTTTGTGCTCACACTGACTCCCGGCCACTTACAGATTACATGGTCGGGAGTTACGGAAACAGCGTAGCTCGCTGAACTACGCTGTTTCTCTAACTCCCATAGTAGTGAATGGCAGCTACGGAAGCAGCATAGCATGCGAGCTACGCTGTTTGGGTAACTACTATTCAGTTCTATGGGGCTTTCCCCCTTCATAGTAGGAAATCAGCCGGAACACAAAAAGGTAGAACAGGGTTTAGGGGGCCCCGTTCCAGAGGTGGTTCTCTCTGAGCTGAAATACCGAGCACAGCCACTACCAAATGCATGGAGCTTTCCTGGTAAACAATGAAGATGACATGTGGCTGACCAGGGTGGTGCGGCCCCTTTACTCAGCTGATCATGGGGGTGGTAGGAGTCAGATCTCCACCGATCTGATATTTACTATTAATAATAAAGTTATGGAAAATCCCTTTAAAAGGTAAATAAGACATTTTATACAAAGGACAGAACATACATATAAAATTATAGAGGATCTGACGTCTCTCCTGGCATGTCTGTTCTAGAAAATACTTGAGAATTCACATTTCCATTCACAGATTACTGACTGCTGTAATTTTTAGGAAATAATAAATTTTAACTTTAATGGGGAAACAAACAATTCCAAATTGTAATATGTCATATATTGATATCTGCCTCATCAGCTGTAGCGTTCTGATGGAAAACATGTAACATCCCGACCATCACAGACATCATTAAAAAAGTCAATACAAACTATCAATATGAATATATTTATGCCCGTAGTATACAGAGACATGACCGGTTCTGTAAAGATTGGATGTGCTGGAATAATTCTGTATATGCCGTACCTCTCCCTTTCTAGGGGGCGCTCATACGTTGTCTGTTGTATACATATTATTTTTTCTTTATGATGACCTGTATACGTTCTTCACAACATTTATTTTATTTACCTTTTATTACCCATATTATTTTGAATCCCATTTTCTCAAAATGTTAAAACTTATAGGAATTAACGATTTAATTATTATTTGAGACTATTTACGTCTACCTGCGAGTAGAACTGTTCTACACATATATTTTCTGATGTCTCAACTGTTTAATAAAGACATATTGAAACAGAAATCTGAATGTAAAATCCACATGTTCAGTTTTTTTACTTGTGTTCATAGAAACATTTTACTGGAACTTGAAAAAAAAACAAAAAACAACCCCGTCAATCACAGGAAAAAAAAATCCTTCTACAATCAGATAGTTGTGGTGAGATGCTGGTTATAAATTGCTGCAGTAATGTCCAGTGTGAATCTGGTCTTATATCAGAATTCTAGAGCGTAGATATTTCATGTATCCAGTAACATGTATAATTAATAACACTGATATTATAGCTGATAAATAATAAAATGCTGCATCTTACCTGTCAATCACAGTCAATCACAGTCCTGGTCCAGATGTTATTCCCAAAAATTGGAGAAAAAGCCCAAAAATCGTGATCTGTAGGAAACACACTGATCAAATATCAAGTGCAAAGTGAGTGGAATCCAGCTGCACATAGAACTTAGCTAGTAGTACTGTCTATGACATCATCAGTGACATCATAAGTGGCTGCAGTATCGGTTACATCATCGGTTATCTCCTCCTGCCTGGATAGACTGTCTGTGTATACACTGGATATAGGCGTTATATGGGACTGCTGTTTTATAAGCATGGAATATACATGCCCACTTGGTCAAAAGCTAAAAAAAATGCCCAGTTGGGCATTTAGATTTATGCTAATAACTTTCTTAAATAGGTCATAACTTGGTCAAAATTGATCGTTTTTCTAAATAAAAAAAACACTGCTGTGATCTACATGAGAGCGCCGATCACATGTAGATGACAGGCCACGTAGAATGCGGTGACACAGCCTCTTTAACCCCTTCGCGCTCAGCGACGTACTATTCCGTCACGCTAACCAATACGTTCGCGCTCAGCGACGGAATAGTACGTCGCCGGAGTAACGGCCATTTCGGCCGTCCTCCCGACACATACAGGAGCTGTGACAGCTGCTGTCTCGTACAGCAGCTGCCGCAGCTCCTACAGCGGGGACCAATCGCTGTGTCCCCGCTGATTAACCCCTGAAAAGCCGTGTTCAATAGTGATCACGGCTTTTTAGGGGTTAAGCTACAATTGCCAGCCTGCTACACGATAGCGGCTGGCGATGGTGACTATGGCAACCGGACACTAAACAATGGCGTCCGGCTCTGCAATCGACGGAAGCCTACTGGGTCCTGACAAAGTCAGGACTCACTATGCTTGCTGTCAGTGAACAGCTCACAGCTCTAATACACTGCACTACGTATGTAGTGCAGTGTATTAGAATAGCGATCAGGGCCTCCTGCCCTCAAGTCCCCTAGTGGGACAAAGTAATAAAGTTAAAAAAAAGTTAAAAAAAGATGTGTAAAAATAAGAAAATAAAAGTTTTAAAAGTAATAAAAGTAAAAATCCCCCTTTTTCCCTTATCAGTCCTTTATTATTAATAAAAATATATAAATAAACAAATAAACTATACATAATTGGTATTGCCGCGTCCGTAACGGCCTGAACTACAAAGTGATTTCATTATTTATCCTGCGCGGTGAACGCCGTAAAAGAAAATAATAATAAACCGTACCACAATCACAATTCTTTGGTCACTTCACCTCCCAAAAAAAGGAATAAAAAGAGATCAAAAAGTCGCATGTACCGAAAAATGGTACTGATCGAAACTACAGTTCATTACGCAAAAAATAAGTCCTCGCACGGCTTTATTGATGGAAAAATATAAAAGTTCTGCCTCTTAGAATAAGGTAACACAAAAAGTGAATGGTTGTTTACAAAACGTATTTTATTGTGAAAACGCCATAAGACATAAAAAAAAACTATAAACATCTGGCATCGCCGTAATCGTATCGCCCCGCAGAATAAAGTGAATATGTCATTTATAGCGCACGATGTACGCTGTAAAAAAATAGAATAAAAAAACAATAGTAGAATTGCTGTTTTTTAGTCACCACGCCACCTAAAAAAATAGAATAAAAACTGATCAAAAAGTCACATGCACCCCAAGAAAACTGCAATGAATTCCTCAAGGGGTCTAGTTTCCAAAAAGGGGTCACTTTTGGGGGTTTTCCACTGTTTTGGCACCACAAGACCTCTTCAAACCGGACATGGTGCCTAATAAAAAAGAGGCCTCATAATCCACTAGGTGCTCCTTTGCTTCTGAGGCCGGTGCTTCAGTCCATTACCGCACTAGGGCCACATGTGGGATATTTCTCAAAACTGCAGAATCTGGGCAATAAATATTGAGTTGCGTTTCTCTGGTAAAACCTTTTGTGTTATAAAAAAATGGTATAAAGAGGATTTTCTGACAAAAAAAAAATGTAAATTTCACCTCTACTTTGCTCTAAATTCCTGTGAAACACCTAAATGGTTCATAAACTTTCTAAATGCTGTTGTGAATACTTTGAGGGGTCTAGTTTCTAAAATGGGGTGTTTCATAGGGGTTTCTAATATATGGGCCCCACAAAGCAACTTCAGAACTGAACTGGGACCTAAAAAAATAAATAAATTAGGCAATACTTCGCTTCTTACATTATACTGATAATGAGCCGTGCCCACCACGAGATTACCCCAGTTTTGACCGTTTGTATAAACGGAGACCCCTATTAGACCATTTCAGTGCCCGGTTTTCCAAAGCATACACCCCTGAGAAGTGAATTTCTATTGATGAGTCCTTGGTAGATTTTAAAGGGAGTGTTCAATTCCGCGAGTACCTGCCGGGTAAGAGAGTGCATCAGGGTATACCTACAAATTTAGGATATATAAAGGGAAGGACACCAGTATTCATCCCCCATAATGCCCCCCCCTTACTGAGAGTTAATGCAAAAATTGTGTGGGATTTGGTGCACCCACTGCTGGACCAGGGTTACCACCTCTACCTGGATAATTTTTATACCAGCGTCCCACTCTTCAACTGCCTCGCTTCCAGTCCTGTGGCATGCGGCACTGCTAGAAGAAACCTGAGAGGCCTCCCTAAGACTCTGCAGGGCAAACAAAAAGGGGTGAGCGCAGGGCACAATCTAGCAGCAACATATTGTGTGTCAAGTACAAGACAAGAGAGATGTCACACCAGTACCCATGTACCTGTACGAGGTACCAGTACAGAGACCCCCAAACCAGACTGCATCCTGGACTACAATAGGTAGATGCGAGGGGTGGACTTGTCATATCAAGTCCTGAAGCCCTACAGCGCCATGCGGTGTGGTATAAGAAGCTGGCCGTGCACATCATACAGATGGCATTGTACAATGTGTACGTGCTACGTCAATGAACAGGCCTGAGGGGAACTTTTCTGGAATTTCAAGAGGTGGTTATCAAGAACCTAATCTTTAGGGACCAGGAAGGGGGGGGGCACCCAGTACTACTGGAAGCGAGGCCACACGTATCGTACCAGGGAAACACTTTCCAGGAGAAGTTCCCCAAACTGGCAAGAAGGGAAAAAGTCAAAAAAGGTGCAAAGTCTGCTATAAGAGGGGGATAAGGGATGACACAATATATCAATGTGACACGTGTCCCGAAAAAACCAGAGCTCTGTATGAAAGAGTGTTTTAAAATGTATCATACATCCCTTGGTTTATAATTTACCCCAATGTTACTTACCCTGATGCACTCCGCACAGCTTATCCCCCCTTATCTTTCCCCTCTGGGCCCTGCTGCGTGCCTAGGCAGCTGTTACCATCCACATTGAGGGTATTGCCATACCCGTAAGAACCCACATTACAGTTTATGGGGTGTATGTCTCCGATCAAAATGCTCACTACACCTCTAGATGAATGCCTTAAGGGTTTAGTTTTTAAAACGGGGTCACTTCTTGCGGGTTTCAACTGTACTGGTAACTCAGGGGCTTCTGCATACATGACTTCGCACCAGAAAATCCCCAGTAGGCCAAATGGTGGTCCTTTCGTTCTGAGCCCTCCCATGGGCCCAAACGGCAGTTTATCACAACAAATGGGGTATTGCCGCACTCAGGACAAATTGCGCAACAGTATGGGGTATTTTATTTCTTGTTAAAATAAGACATTTTTAGCCAAAACAACATATTATTGGAAAAAATTAATTTTGTTTTAATTCCCAGCCCAATTCAAATAAGTTCTGTGAAGAAACTATGGTCTCTAAATGGTCACATTACTCATAAATCAATTCTTGAGGGGTGCAGTTTCCAAAATGGGGTCATTATTGGGGGATTCCTACTGTTTTGGCACCTCAACACCTCTTCAAACCTGGCATGCTGCCTAAAATATATTCTAATAAAAAAAGAGGCCTCAAAATGCACTAGGTGCTTCTTTGCTTCTGGGGCTTGTGTTTTAGTCCACGAGCGCACTAGAGCCACATGTTGGACATTTCTAAAAACTGCAGAATCTGGACAATACATATTTAGTAGTGTTTCTCTGGTAAACTCTGTTTGGATGTTTGTAAACAGAAAAGCACGTGGTGCTTTTCTGTTTTCATTCATCCTTTTCACTGCAGTTGCGCGAATCATGCGCGTCCCATGGAAGTGCTTCCATGCGACATGCGTGGTTTTCACGCACCCATTGACTTCAATGGGTGCGTGATGCGCGAAAAACGCTCAAAGAACGGACATGTCGTGACTTTTACGCAGTGAAAATCACGCACCTGTCTGCACGGCCCCATAGACTAATATAGGTCCCTGCGACGCGCGTGAAAATCACGTGCGTCGCACGGACGTATAACACGCTTGTGTAAATGAGCCCTTAGAATGATGAAATTGAAGTGAATGATTTTTCAGTTGACCGGTTCACACGCCGTGTATTTGATACGTTTTTTTTTTGCACATTTTACGTGCAAAAAAACACATTAAAAAAACACTTGATTAAACTTGATCTTGCGTGTTTGGGGGGATTTGTGTGTGTGTGTGTGTGGGGGGGGGTGCTCGCCGCTGATTCTTCAAAACAGCTGATAAGCGGCTATGAAGTATCAGCGGTGCCCGTGTACACTCCGCTCTGCCACACACACACACACATGGGAAAAGTCTTAAAGGGGTCGTCCAGGAAAACATGGCACTGCACCTGTCCTCAGGTCGTGTGTGGTATTACAGCTCTGTCCTATTCACTTCAATGGAGGTGAACTGCAATACCAGACACAACCTGAGGACAGGTGCGGCGCTGTGTCTCCAATCCGGACACCCCTTCTGTCCTGAGATGACCCGACGGGGGAGGCGGGTGTCAGAGCCACCCAGCGCCATCACTGCAGACAGAACCACAACTACGGCATGAGGGCAGGGCTTGTCCTGAGTGCACTGTCTCTTGTTATGGACAGATTTATAGTCACATGAACCCCGTCTGATGAACCGGTAACCTAGGTCCAATCACATGACAGAGGGGTCACCAAAAACCCTGTGCACCCTCAGCCCGTCCATCCAGCCCTTTCCTGGTTATATCTGCTTCTGGGAAAGCTGGGTGACCACCATTACCCCTCCTGCTGGAGTGTTTGGGGATGTGACTAATGAACCTCTCACACTCCAGTAGGAGGGGTAATGGTGGTCACCCAGCTTTCCCAGACCCCTGAACGGTAAATCTCTCTAGTTGTGCTGAGACTGTTTGGGAATGTGACTAATGAACCTCCCAGTCTCAGCACAACTAGAGAGATTTACCATTCAGGGCTTTCCCTGTACAGTTGTTTCATGTGTCCTTCATACAGGGGGGGGGTCCCGTCAGGGGTGGGGGCTGCAGTGCAGCTGGTCTTCATAATGGTGCCTGCTATCTCCCTGCAAACAGCTTCTCTGCTGTGTGACTCTGACCTGCGTCTGCGCAGTAGAGAGCCAGAGAGCAGAATCAATGGAACGGCTCCCGTTCATTGACTCCTATGCACTGTAGCTGCCGTATTCCATCTCAGTATGTGTCGTTAATCGACACATACAGAGATGAAAAACAAAATGGCAGCCCCCATAGAGAAGTAAAAGTTAGAAAAAAGTAAAACACAAACACACAAATAAATAAAATTAATTTTAATAACATACTAAAAGCAATATTATATTTAAAAAAAAATCGCGACACCTGCCCTTTAAGGCCAAAACTAGGCTGCGTCCTTAAGGGGTTAAGTCATTGAAAACCATTGAAAAAGTGAAATTAAAGTTTCTTGCCGCTGTGTATTTAATGCATTAAAAGTCAAGTTAAAGATCTCTACATCTGT
This sequence comes from Rhinoderma darwinii, assembly GCF_050947455.1. NCBI lineage: Eukaryota > Metazoa > Chordata > Amphibia > Anura > Rhinodermatidae > Rhinoderma > Rhinoderma darwinii. The sequence continues at coordinate 422,334 of NW_027461957.1, read as the reverse complement.
ACATAGAAGGGGACATATTGCAGAACAATTATATCATTAGTGTCACTTATATAAATTGGAATTATGTGTAAAACTGTCACTTCTGTCTGTAAAGTGGTCGTCTCGTCATTACAAGCTCATTTTGAAATAACGTTTTCTCTTTATTCCGGAGACGCTACAGACACTGACCAATAGGCGACTATCTTTATAGACTGTGCGCCATTTATAATATTTATGTCTTCTCTTAAGCCCCCTCAGGCACCAGCCCCCGGTGAGACTTTTACCTCTGTAACCCCTATTATTAAGCCCTTGATGATTATACACCGTTCAGCCATAACATTAACCCCTTAAGCCCCCATGACATAACTGTGCACCATGGATTGTCTTACATAAGGCCACCATGATGTACAGTTACGTCATGGTGATTGTGCGGTCACAGGAGGTCATTTTAATTGAAGATGCCGCCACCGATATTGGGAATTATTAGGGATACAAAATCGGTGTAAATGGGTCTTAAAGGAGTATTCCCAGCTTACATATAAAGGACGTGTTCACACCGCTCATCTTCAGGCATATGTCAGAGCGTAAAATGGTCGTGTTACGCTCCAAAATACACTTGAAATGCGCCTGCAAACCGCTTCCCATTAATATTAATAGGAAATACACCGCGCAGCTCATATGAGGTGTATTTTTTTGCTGCTGAATTATTAAACACGTAAAAATATGCTTTATAAAAAAGAAGGGACATGTCCCTTTCGGAAGCATTTTAGAAGCTGATTTTTCCCTTTTCCCATGACACTTTAAAAAACCCTCTGAAAAAAACGCCTCAAAATACGCTCAAAAAATGATTGGAATATCAGCTGTAAAAAACGTCCGGATTCAGAGTCTGTCTTCTTTTAATCTCAGCCTCGTATTTTCAGCCTAAACATCTGCGGTGTGAACCTGCCCTCACATGCACATTTCCTGCAGACCTTACCCAGTCATCGCTACTTGCTTCACCCTAAATTTGTTTTGGGGAGCAGGGGTTTTCCTTTCCCAAATCCCAGACAACCCTTCTTAGGCTGGATTCACACACAGCGCTTTGCTGCGTTTTTGTGCTTTTCGTTGTGGTGTTTTTAATGCAGTTTCTGTGGTGTTTTTTCTTGCTGTATTAAGTGCTGCAGATGTTACATTAAAGTCTATAGTAAAATATCAAATGCATTACACACAACTGCGTTCTGGTTTGTGTCGTTTTTGAGGCAATTTTGTGATCAGTGGCATTTTTTTCCACACGCTCTGGGTATAGCGTTTTTTTCAGGCGTTTTTTCTATAGATTCTATATAGGACTTCAAAAATGGCAGAAAACAAAGCACGTACAAAATGACACCACATAAACACGGCACTAAAAACGCCTTAAAAAAACGCTTGTTTCATTTTAATAACGCTGGTGTTTTTAGAAGCGTTTCGGTGCAGTTTAAAATGACAGACATTTTCTGTGTGTGAAGGAGGCCTTAAAGAGGCTCTGTCACCAGATTAAAAATGCCCTATCTCCTACATCATTTTATGGGCGCTGGAATGTAGTTAACAGCAGTGGTTTTTATTTTGAGAAACTATCTTTTTTCAGCAAAGTTATGACCTTTATTACAATTATGCAAATTAGTTTCTTAATGCCTGAGTGGGCGTTTTTTTACTTTTAACCGAGAGGGTGTATTACAATAGAGTGTATGACGCTGACCAATCAGCATCATACACTTCTCTTCATTACACCCAAGCTGGTTTCACTAAACAGCGTGATCTCGCGAGACCATGCTGTGACGTCACTTCCGCCCACAGATCCTTCATCCCTGCGTCTGAAGACTGAACATAGATCGTCTCCAGGCGTATAAGAAGTTACAGTCGTCGGATCTGCAGCAGCAGCAGCGGAGGAGGCAGCATCACACAGTGCAGGTAAACATATAGAACTCCCTAGAGGCGAAGGACCTGTGGGCGGAAGTGACATCACAGCGTGGTCTCGTGAGATCACATTGTTCAGGGCATTTTTAATCTGGTGACAGAGCCTCTTTAAGGTAACGCTGTGAGAAAGATATTGTAACCTAAAGAAATTGATACATAAATTTCCCTATGCATAGAACATATCCAAAGCCGCCCCTGTAGTTTTCTTCACCATAGTGTCCGTATCCCCCTCTACATGACTGGACACAATATTGTTCGCTGTGATGGCGACTTTCCTATGATGCACACGGATATGAAATTCTTACATGGTGTATGGTGACGAATAAAATAAAAAGATACAATATATCACTGCATGTAGAGTTTCATATTATATATACTGTAAGTGGGAGTGCGGTTTGCATCGTGTTATTCTTTAGGATTTGAACAATATTTTCCTATATGATACATGAGAGGGTTGGGATCATTTCTGGGGATAGTAATTCTCTTGAATTCTAATCAAACTTGGTGTCACACAGAAGGATCCTTTCTTTTTGAGTCGTGTCTTGTCTTCTGCTCTCCATTTATCCTGGCACTGAGACGGCCTCCCCTTTCCAAGGGAGACTAAATGTCAAGAAATCACTACTTGAGAAATTCCCCAGAGTGCAAGCTTATGGAATTGCTATACGATAAATTCCCCAAAGGCAGCTGGAGACCGTCTGGATGAAGTGTGCAGGTAAATTAGCTACCTCAAGTCCATCACCACTCTGGTCAGCATAGTCTAAGGCTACTCTATGGTCTTCACCAGAGCCCACCTCAAGGCAGGTTGGATTTGGCTGCATAGAACCCAGGTTGCTTTTATGGAATACAGTGTTGGACAGGAGGTGCAATGCAGGCAATGCCAGAACGGAAACCAGACAGATAGAGGGTAAACAGCAAGCGGAGTTCACAACCAGGAAATACTAAAAGTCCAAATCCCAAAACAGAAGAATACCAGGACTTGCAGAGGTCAAAACCAGCCAAGAGCAGAATGTCCAAATTTGTGAGCAGAGGGAAAATCCAAAGACAAAGTCGAGGACCAGTTCAAAGAGTCCAAACAGTCAAGGTGATACAGAAGCTTGATCAGAAACATGCAAATACATGAAATCACAAACAACAATGAGAAAACTGAACAGATTCGAAAACTCCATCCTTGGCCCTGATAGGACGCAGACAGAGAAATAAGATCGGCTCTGCATCAAAATCCAGGACCATCCAGAAGGTTGGATAGTAGTCATGACAACCTTAAAGCGACCGATGTTTCCTAAAATTAAATATTAAATAAATCACTTGCTCATAATTATTTTTTCTCCCATATGTCATGTCAATTGTCCAAATGTTTGATCTGTTTTCATGAAACATTAAAGATTTTGTTTTTGGAATCATTATTAACATGTCTTTTATACTAATTTCTGTGTATTGTGCTTTGATTGCGACACATTCATTAGTTTTAAATTACATTTTTGTTTATTTTCTTTAGTATTTACAGTGTTTGGAAGAGGGTGGGGATAGTAGCCAATCAGAGCATTGGACAGATCCAAGCAGCAGGAGAGGAGTGTGCTGATCTTGTGGGAGTCAGTGACCTGTTCATTCATCTGACTATCTAAAGTGGATATAAGTAGTTATCATCTTGAAAGACTAGACCACATATGACAGCATTTGATGTGGCTAAAATGTTACGGCCAAGGTTTGACAGCAACACAGATGGGTGCGATGTTACCATAAATCATGGGTGAGTAATGTTCTCTATCGAAATAAAGATCCAAGCAACCTTGTCAAATGCTCTTAGTTTTCCCGATATTCTCAATGTTCCTTGCAGGTGTCTCCTATTGAGAATCATTGACGTCACCTCTGAGTTTACAGGTAACGCTTCTATTTAACTGTAATTTGCGGCCAACTCCGATTCTACTACTAATAATGCTGCAATAACCCAGCTCTTCTAGGCAGAGTACATCACATACTGTAAAACACATCAAGGCCACCAGATGTCGCTGTGCTGTCAGTTATCTACACGTTTTCTGCTAGCAGGTGATCGCAGAAAATGTCTTTAGTGTAAACCTCAATGTGGATGTTTAAAGTATTACTTACTGCATCAATGACCAATGTTGTTGATGAAACGACCCTCCGACACTTTAGTGAAAAGTCGTCTTCTAAAACGTTGTTATCTCAATGAAATAGCCAAATTGAATATGATAGAGGAAAATTTATAATAAGTCATAGAAAAACCATGGGTGGTCTTCTCAAAGATGTGGTCTTTTGGAGTCGTTTTGTTACAGTAGGGGTGACGTATTGCTGCTCAATGCAAATAACCCCTTCCCGACATTTGCCGGATGGATATGTCATGGTAAGCTAGTGCTTCCCGCATTTTGCCGTAGCCATACGACAAATGCATGGCATCGGCTCAGAAGCTGAGTCGGTGCCATCATCGCCGGATGTCAGCAGTATCTTACAGCTGACATTAGGCTGTAATGCAGGAAACCGAAAGAATAGATGATCCAGTGCAGTTAGTTAAAATAGAACATTGTTCCAATTTTATTTGGAGTATTAAAACAAGATCAGTCCTGAGTGTAATACTTAGAGATAGATAGAAGGTGCCTACGCGTTTCAGACGCACACCGTGTCCTTCCTCATGGCTTTTTGTTAAATAACAGACTATCAGGGGGAGGTTTATATCCGGTTACCTACAGGTGGTAATTAAACCTAGTAGCTGCAACTAGTTCAACAGGGTAATGCTATTGGATGAGCAAGGTAATGCTATCCAGCATATTGTTTTTTGAACACAAGAGGGCGCACAACTGGCTTGAGCAATTTATGAATGCAATCTATGTATCGTAATGGAGCTGTCCAGCAGAATGGTGCTGAACTGAAACGCCGGTAAAGTGTTATGTTGTTATTCTATAGTAGTTGTCATGTTTATCATATCATGGACACTGAACATGTCCAAAAATGATGGAAATACCAAATGTTCTAGTTGTAGCTTAATGAAATAATATTTAATTTGTAAGGCTGACGGATATAAACCTCTTTAATGCTCACATTGAGAGATTAAAAATATGTATAATAGGCTAAAAAATTCAATATTTCAAACAATTTAAAATAAATTCTGAACTGAGAAGATTACTATAATTAGGTGTTTGGGGCAGACATGAATATTATTTTCTTACCCATAAATGTTATAACAGGTGGAAATAATGTACATCGTACAGAATAGTATGACCCGACAAATGCATGAAACCTATCAGTGCAGGAGGCCAAAATCTGGTGGGACCTGACTACGCTACGTAATTATATTACGAAACAGATGATCCCAAGAGGCTTACGCCTAAGAAAAAGCCCTACGTTTGTTTATTCTGAAGAGTTCAACACACAATGGAATTCTATACTATCTGAATGTTCCATAAAATTAATGGAATTAATAACCAGTCATGAGGAGGCCAAATTGACAGAATTGGATACAGATATTTTCTCACTGAAGGAACAAATTAATGCCTTTTCCAGCTCACCTGCTTTCATTTCATTGGAACAACGTACCTCTCTTTATTTGGAAAAACTAAATAAATCTATAGCTGAAACTAAAAAAAACAAGTTCCAAAGAGATCTTAGAGACTATTCAAATAAAGAAGTATATCAATGGAACAGAAGAGACAAACGACATAAAATTAAACCTATTCTTAAAAACCGCAGCAAGAGAGGAGATCAAATACTAGTCTGAATAGAGTCAGTTTCAGCTCCTCTGAACCAGACTCTTTTGAGGGGATAAATGGAACCTCAGACAGTGATAACTCCAGGAATTCTTATTCCCAAATATATCAACCAATTACCAAGGTCAAGAATTCAAAAAACGAGGAAGGAGGGGCGGCAGGAAACATAAATCAAAGGGATCAGGAACAAAACCGCCGCCTACGAAATCGCAAGAACCCTTATCCAGCATAAGTGTGATTAACCTCTCTTCAACTGAGTTAACTCCAGACCAAGTCAAAGTCCTTTCTTTGGGCCTTAATTTTGCCCCCAATCGTACGTTTGATACATTTAAGACGCTTTTGGATATCAACCGGTTTGTCAGAAACCTTACAGTTAAAAGGCATTTCTATAACCCACTATCAGTAATAACGGATAATGAAGAAATTAATTAACAAGAGCAGAATATCAATTCCCATGATCATAGATCACTGTCATTTGAAGAACACAGGACTATCCAATGTCTAGAAAGTTTGGACCCCCAACCTCCTGTACGGAACATCAGTCTCTCAACGGACTTTGTCACAAAAAATCCGAGTTTCTACCCTTTGGCATCTAGGACCGACTCCATGGATAGGTTCCAATGGGCAATAGAGAAAGATTTACAACAATTATCCGAGAAGTCCAAGCACTGCAAAAGGGACTATAACATCTCTAAAGCTCTTAATAGGGCAAAACAATCATTGAAAAATAACAACGATATTGTGATTAAAATGTCGGATAAGGGGGGTAGCATTACCGTACTAGACAGGGAAATGTATAAAAGTCACATTTTAAAGTTGTTGGAAGACACAGACACATACAAAAAATTAACATGTAATCTAAGCACCATGTTTCAAAAGAAACTTGACAAACTTATAAGTGATGGGCTAAATAGTGGTGTACTGACAAAAAAACAATCAGAATATATTACTGTACAATGCCCTATTATCCCAATCATGCACGCATTACCCAAAACACATAAAGGTATAGTTCCTCCTCCCATGCGTCCCATAGTGTCAGGGATAGGTTCAATGACAGACAAACTCTCGGAATGGTTAGACTCCCTGCTACAACCTTTAGCAGTAAAAACCCCGGGTCATTTACGTGACACAAGAGATGTTTTATGCTCATTTGTAGATAAAAAGTGGACAGATGAATTTACAAGGTTGAGCTGTGACGTGACCTCTCTTTATACCAGTATCCCTCACCATATAGCTCAGAGGGCACTAGAACATCATCTACTCAGACACAGTACCTATAGCTATGAATTACAATCTTTCATACTTGAGGTACTCACGTTTCTTATGACACACAATTTCTTTAAATTTGATAATACATTTTACTTACAACTGACTGGAGTATCAATGGGAGCTAAGTTCTCCCCCTCTCTGGCAAATCTTGTGATGGCCTGGTGGGAGGAATTGTTCATCTTTTCTAGTGCTAATCCCTTTGGCAGATCCATCAATTGGTATTCAAGATACATTGATGACCTGCTATTTATATGGGAGGGCAAAATATCAGACATCCCTAACTTTATACACTATCTGAATGACAACCAATTTAACTTAAAATTTACTCATTTGGTCCAAAAAAACACTATTCAGTTCTTAGATCTGGAACTCACAGGCCAATCAGGAGAAATAATTAACACTAAAACCTATCGCAAACCCATCTCAGGAAACACCATCCTGCATGCAACAAGCAGTCATCCCAAACAGACCATATCATCAATTCCTGTGGGTGAGATGTACCGGGCGAAAATAAATTGTAGTGATGATAGCAATTACCAAGTGGAACAACATCAAATAGAAAAGAGACTACGAAAAAGAGGGTACCCAGAATGGACCTTAAAAAGAGCATCCTCCATTGTAAAGCATAAACCTAGAAATCTACTCCTTGAACCAAAATGTAACAAAAATGTAATCCGAAATATACCCACTCTGGTGTTACAGTACAGTACCCAGTTCAATGCCATTAAGAAAATCGTTCAAAGAAACTTAGTCATACTTATGGATGACGACATCTTGTCAGATATTCTGAAGGACGGCTGTCAAGTAGTACCCAGAAAAGCTCCCTCTTTAGGTGATGCTCTCTCTTCCTCTATTCTTCCGCTAAATACTTTAAAGCCCACTTGGCTTCATTATGCGGGTTTTTTTTTAGATGCGGCTCACATCCTTGCAAAGTTTGCTCATATGCTAAACCTAAAAAAACTTTCAGAGACTCAGATAATGTAAAGAATTTCACAATCCAAAATCACATCAATTGTAATAGTGAAGCACTAATTTACATTATAGAGTGCAACACATGCAATCTCATGTACATAGGATGTACCAGCCGTAAATTTAAAGTGAGAATATTGGAACATCTGGGTTATATTAAAAATACAAACATTGCAAATATTTCCAATGTTGTAAGACATTTTATAACCCAACATAATAGATCCACTACAAGCCTTCAATGTTATGCCATAGAAAAAGTAAAATCACCAATTAGAGGGGGGAACATAAAACACAAAATCTTATCACGAGAAGCCTACTGGATATTCACTCTAAAAACGAGAGTCCCCGATGGACTTAACCGTAGAAAATAACTTATGTTCCACTTCTAATGGATAAAAATAATACAGAATCAGCAACACAAATTTAGGAATGCTAAAACATTGGCTAGTAAAGTAATATCACAACCACAATGCCATCTAAATGATTATTTGTGTTCGTCGGGGCATATTGTTCTATACAATGTGCATAATTTCCTAATTATGAGTAAGGAACAAAAATAATGAACAAAAATATTACAGAATAATTAATAGCAAACTAGAAAATATTAAAAGTTTGGCTAATAAAGTAATACTATTACTATAGAGATATCTGTTTGGTTTATGCATTTGTCGGGTCATACTATTCTGTACGATGTACATTATTTCCACCTGTTATAACATTTATGCGTAAGAAAATAATATTCATGTCTGCCCCAAACACCTAATTATAGTAATCTTCTCAGTTCAGAACTCATTTTAAATTGTTTGAAATATTGAATTTTTTAGCCTATAATACATATTTTGAATTTCTCGATGTGAACATTAAAGAGGTTTATATCCGTCAGCCTTACAAATGAAATATTATTTAATTAAACTACAACTAGAACATTTTGTATTTCTATCATTTTTGGACATGTTCAGTGTCCATGATATGATAAACATGACAACTACTATAGAATAACAAATTAACACTTTACCGGCGTTTCAGTTCAGCACCATTTTGCTGGACAGCTCCATTACGATAGATAGCTTCCATTCATAAATTGCTCAAGCTAGTTGTGCGCCCTCTTGTGTTCAAAAACCAATATGCTGGATAGCATCGCTTTGCTCAACCAATAGCATTACCCTGCTGAACTAGTTGCAGCTACTAGGTTTAATTACCACCTGTAGGTAACCGGATATAAACCTCCCCCTGATAGTCTGTCATTTAACAAAAAGCCATGAGGAAGGAAGCGGTGTGCGTCTGAAACGCGTAGGCACCTTCTATCTATCTCTAAGTATTACACTCGGGACTAATCTTGTTTTAAATACTCCAAATAAAATTGGAACAATGTTCTATTTTAACTAACTGCGCTGGATCCTCTATTCTTTCGTTTTCCTCCATCTTAAGACCTTGATCCAAGATGACGTAGCCCAGGAAGGGCAAAGACCTCTTTTCAAAGGTGCACTTTTCCAACTTGGCATACAAGCGATTCTCTCTTAGTCGCAAAAGAACTTGACGAACATGCCTCCGATGGGTCATCAGATCTGGGGAGAAAATTAAAATATCATCGAGATAAACTACAACACACATATAGAGGAGATCTCGGAAGATATCATTAACGAACTCCTGAAATACTGCGGGAGCGTTACACAGTCCGAAGGGCATCACTAGGTATTCGTAGTGCCCATCGCGGGTGTTAAATGCCGTCTTCCATTCGTCACCCCGGCGAATCCGGATTAGATTATAAGCCCCCCGCAGATCTAGGTTAGAAAAAAATTTGGCTCCTCGTATGCGATCGAAGAGCTCGGAAATAAGTGGCAACGGGTATTTGTTCATGACCGTGATCTGATTGAGACCACGGTAGACAATGCAGGGTCGAAGAGATCCTTCTCTCTTTTTAACGAAGAAGAAGCCAGCCCCGGCCGGGGAGGAAGATTTTCTAATAAAACCCCTCTCCAAGTTCTCCTTGATATAGGCTGACATCGATAAAGTCTCTGGCAAGGAGAGAGGATATACTCGTCCACGGGGAAGAGAACATAGGGAACCAATTCAATGGGACAGTCATAATTCCGATGTGGAGGCAACGTCTCAGCCTCTAGTTTGCAAAAGACATCCGCAAAACTGGCATACTGAGATGGTAGACCAGAAAGTGACTGAGGTAGAGGGGCATTACAGGACGGACTTGTGACAGGCAATGGCTATGGCATCTGGAACCCCATTGAAGAACCTCTCCAGAACTCCAGTCAAGTGTCGGGGCGTGTAGACGGAGCCATGGCAGACCCAGCAGGATAGGATTGATAGCCTTGGGTAGTACCAGGAAGGTGATCTGTTCTGAGTGAAGAGCTCCGACCCGTAGTGTCAACGGCTCTGTGATGAGCATGATCGGATCAGGCAATGGTAGACCATTCACGGAGGCAACAGCCAGGGGTCTCTCCAGACGGACTGTGGGTAGACTAAAACGATCCACTAGATCCTGCTGGATGAAATTAGCAGCCGCTCCAGAGTCAAGATAGGCGGAGGAAGGATGTGATGTCTCTCCGGTGACGATGGCCACAGGAATCGATAATCTGGAAGAGGCTAACAGGATGGGGGCATCCAAGGTAGAAGGAAGGTCGCAGGTTGCCAGTTCGTCCTTGATGTGAGAGGACAGTCCCTGCCAGAAGGTCGTCACCAGTGCCTCATTGTTCCATGCCAGCTCGGCTGCTAGGGTACGGAAGGAGATAGCATACTCCCCTACAGTGGAGCCTTCTTGCTTGAGGGTCAACAGAGTGGCTGCGGCAGAGGATGTTCGACCCGGCTCCTCGAACACGGCACGAAACGACTACAGGAACAAGGCTAGGTCCGCGGATACAGGTCGTTGTTGCTCCAAAATTGGGTTCGCCCACGCGAGGGCCTTGCCAGTGAGGAGGGAGATAATAAACGCCATTTTGCCCTCCTCGGAGGGGAAGAGATGAGGCCGTAGCCTAAAATGCACCGTGCATTGTTTGAGAAATCCTCTACATGCTCTGGGGTCGCTGTCGTAGCGAGGAGGAAGAGGCAGAGGAACTGTGGATCCGGGACAAACAGGAGGAGCAATAGGCAGTGGCACAGCAACAGCTTCAGGAGGAAGAACCGGAGGTGGAACAGCGAGTCGATCCAGGCGGACAAGGATAGAATTCACCGCCTCAAGGAGTTGATCCTGACGTGTGCGTAGGTCATGCATCTCTGTCTGTATCTTCTGGATTGCGGTCTTAGGCAGGCCAGCGGGTTCCATGGCCTGAGCGTACTTTCACGAACACAGGGTATGTGGACCCACCAGGTCGCTCCGCCGTAGCGGGGAGGCAGCTGACAAGGTCACAGTCTATGCGAAAGTCAATGGCAGACAGTAATGCTTAGGTACCTGAAATAGTCCAGACGGTGGCTGTGGCTACAGCACAGATGGGGGCTGGTGCGGCAGGTGGCGCCAGACGTGGCGGGCAGTATGCGATGAAGCAGAAGACACTGGACGTGGCTCTTAATAAATTTGATACAACTTTGGCTGTCAAGGCTCCACAAACTGAAATCGACGCCAGAAACAATCTGCCATGGATTTCCGCTGTAATTTACACCAATGCCTGATGTAACTTATAGTAAATCTGTCGAGCAAGAGGACCTCACCTCCCGTTGTTGCATATAACCAATGGGTGGAATTAAAAAAGACTGGCATTTTTATACGCCAATTTTAAACCGAAGCCTACTGAAATAAGCTTTGAACTATTCGGACCCCGGCCTAGAGCATCGGTAGCACTCTGGCCGGGGATTCCAGTACCAGTGGGGCCTCTGATCTTACCGCCTTTTTATGCACAATGACGTCAGGGGTTCCCTCTAGAAGTCGAGTCCCCAGCCACAGCTTTGCCAATGGTCTGGTCTGAGACACTTGCATTAGAAAGCCCCTCACGTCAATGTCGATACATGGACAGTAAAATCAGGGGATCCTACAGAAGCAGAATCCCCGGCTAGAGCGTTGCCGACGCTTTGGCCGGCGATTCCGGCATCTCAAAGCCCCTAACATCACTGTCCATATCTGGACATTGACGTCAAGGGCACCTTCCAGGAGCGGAATCACTGGCCAGAGCATTGGCAATGCTCTGGCCTGAAATTCTCGCATTACAAAGCCCTTAATATTACTATCTATGTAACGTCAAGGTTTCCTCCAGGAGCAGAATCCCTGGCCAGAGCATTGCCAATGCTCTGGTCGGGGATTCCAACATCTCAAAGCCTCTAACGTCACTGTCCATATTTTGACCCTGCCATCAGAATCTCCCTCCAGGAGCGGAATCCCAAGCTAGAGCAATGCCGAGGTTCTGGCCTAGGATTTCGGCATCTTAAAGCTCCTGAACTCACAGTCCATTTATGGATAGTGTTGTCAGGGTCTCCTCAAGGAGCGGAATTCCCAGCCAGAGCGTTGCCAACGTTCTGCCTGTGGATTCTGAGTTTTTAAGCTCCTAACATCACTGTTCATATATGGACAGTGATGTCAAGGGCCTTCCCAAGACAGGGGCCCCCAGCCAGAGGGCTTTCGATGCTCTGGCTGGGGACTCCATAGTTGAAAGCCCCTGACATCACTGTCCATATATGGAAAGTGACATCACAGGCTCCCTCAAGAACCAGTTGTCCCTGCCACAGCATTTTCGATGCTCTGGCTAGGGATTCCAGCATCTCAAATCCTCTGACGTCACTGTCCATATATACACAGTGACGTTAGGGGCTTCCTCCAGGAGCAGAAACCTTGTCCAGAGTGTTGCCGATGTTCTAGCCTAGGATTACGGCATCTTAAAACCCCTGTAGTCACTGTCCATTTATGGACAGTAACGTCAGGGGCTCCTCCAGGGGCCGAATCCCAGGCCAGAGCAATGCTAACGCTCTGGGTGTGGATTCTTGATTTGTTTTAAGCCCCTAACATCACTGTCCATATATGGACAGTAACGTCAGGGGCTTTCCCGAGCTTAGTGCTTAAAGTATCTCTGTGCCCGAGAAATTCAGGTGACATATCCCACTGTATGCGTATACAATGGGATACGTCGAGGCCTTCCGTTGGAGGTATACGTACAGTCTTCTCCCGACGTATACCTCAGTCGAAAAGAAAAAAATTTATGTGAACATACTCTAAGAAGCCCACAGCTCTGAACAAATTTGCTGCACCTTGGGTGTTCAGAGCTCCACAAACAGATACCTATGCCAGCTAGCATAGATTTCAGCTATAATATCCGCTGGTGTAAATCATATTAAATCTGTCATGCAGGAGGTCCCCTCTCCCGCTGGTACCAACTTACTATTTAAAAGATGCGAAAACAGCATAAAGTCTCAAAAAGCTAACATTGTTACTCAAAACAGGCGTGCGTGAAAATTTCCAATTACAATACTTCACAAAATTACGGATTTTAAAAATGTTTACTTTTGAGCTACTTTGCCTAAATTGTTAGCAAATGGAATAAAAAAACACCCAGGAAAAAAAGCTATTAAAAAACTATGGCCTCCTCCATTTCCCCTCTAGCCATCCTTTCCATCTCCAAAATGGTGTTCTTTCTGCCATTTTAGGTAGAACAAAAAAATCTATTTGCTTACCATTTAGGCAAAGTAGCATTAGAATACAGTATGCAGCTTCTCAAACTCTACCTTGGAGAGCTGTCTGGTTTGTATTTTAATAGTAAGTTTGTAATCTAAATTTACTTTTTACTCTGTTATTTTTTCGTTCAAAATTTCGAGCTCACATTGACTTGGTCCTCCACTATAGGACCTCTCTATCTGTTGAACTAAGTATCATTACTAAAACTTATCTGAATCTGATTCTTAAACATCTAGTTACTACTTCTGATCATACAGTACAGTCAGCCAAGCATACCAAGTTACCAAGTTCAATCACACAATATTAAAATGAGTAAGGAGCATGGATACATATCAGCATTAGATACACATGGGTAGAACTTATCATTGTCAAACCTTGTTCTTAAAGCTTAAAAAAATGGTTTCAATTTATTAAAGATCATATCCGACTACTACCATAACAATTGACAGACATCAGGGGCTCCTTCCAGGAGAGTAATCACTAACCAGAGCATTGCCGACGCTCTGGCCATGGATTCCTGGGTTTTTAAACTCCTAACATCACTGTCCATATAGTGAAAGTGACATCTAGGGCTTTCCCAAGTCAGGAGTTCCCGGCCAGTGAGTGCTTGCGATGCTCTGGCCTGGGACTCCAGAGTTTAAAGCCAAATATGGATATTTAAAGCCATATATGCACAGTAAAGTGAGAGGCTTTCTCTACAAGCGTAATTGCCGGCCACAGCGCTGCCAACGCCCCGACTTGGAATCCTCACATTACAAAGCCCCTAATGTCACTGTCTATGTACAGACAGTAACATCAAGGGATCCTCCAGGAGCAAAATCTATATATGGACAGTGACGTCAGGGGCTCCCTCCAGGAGTAGAATCCCCAGCCAGTGCAATGCCAGTGTTCTGGCCTAGGATTTTGGCATCTTAAAGCTCCTAACGTCAGTGTCCATTTATGGACAGTGTTGTCAGGGGCTTCCCTAGGAGCAGAATCCCCAGTCAGAGCGTTGCTAACGTCAGGGGCTTTCTGAGCCAAGTGCTTAAAGTAACGCTGTGCCCGGGGAGTTCAGGTGATATAACCCACTCTATGCCTATACAGCCTTCCGTTGGAGGTACATGTAGAGACTTCTCTCGACGCATACCTCTGACGAAAAGAAAAAATTGAATGTGAACATACTCCAAGAAGCCCACAGCTCTGAATAAATATGGCGCAACTTGGGTTGTCAGTGCTCCACAAACTGACATCTACACCAGTTAGCATAGATGTCAGCTATAATATCCGCAGGCGTAAATTAAATATGTCATGCAGGAGATCTGCTCTCCCGCTGGTTCCGACTTACTATTTGAAAAGACGCGAAAACAGCATAAAGTCTCAAAAACCTAACATTTTTACTCAAAATGGGCATGCGCCAAAATTTCCCATTACATTACTTTACAATATCATGCATTATAGACATTTACTTTTGAGCTACTTTGACTAAATCGTTAGCAAATGGAAAAAAAAAACACCAAGGAAAAAAAAATAATTAAAAAACTACGGCCTCCTCCATTTCCCCTCTAGCCGTCCTTTCCATTTCCAAAATGGTGTGTTTTCTGCCATTTTAGGTAGAAAAAATTATATTTGCTCACCATTTAGGCAAAGTAGCAGGAGGGTATATTATGCAGCTTCTCAAACTCTACATTGAAGAGCTGTGTGGTTTGTATTTTAATAGTAACTTTTTAATCTAAATTTACTTTTTACTCTGCCTGACTTGGTATTTATTTGTTCAGAGTTTCAAGCTCACATTGACTTGGTCCTCCCCTATAGGACCTCTCTATCTGTTGAACTAAGTATCATTACTAAAACTTATCTGAATCTGATTCTTAAACATCTAGCCATTACTTCTGATCATACAGTACTGTCAGGCAAGCATATCAAATTCAATCACACAATATTAAAATAAGTAAGGAGCATGGATGCATATCAGCATTAGATACACATGGGAAGAACTTTTTATTGTCAAACCTTGCTCTAAAGAGCTTAAAAAAAAAAATACTTTCAATTCATTAAAGCTCATATCCGACTACCTTAATTCATTTACCCTACCTTAACAACTAACAATGTCACTTGTTGTGATAATTGACTTTTAAGTCCAAAAGCTGGTTACATGAATGCAATGGGGGAATTTATTAGGACTGGCATTTCATATACCGGTTTTAAACAGAAACCTTCAGAAGTAAGTTGCCATAAATTTACTAAGAAGCGGACGGCTCTTAATAAATCTGCCGCAACATGGGCTGTCAGGGCTCCACAAACTCAAAGCTATGCCAGATACAAGCTTGCATAGATTTCCGCTATGATTTACACTAATTTCTGTTGTGTTTATATTGAATCTGTCGTGCAGCAGAACCCCCTACCGCTGGGACCCACTTCCTGTTTGGAAAGAGGCGAAAGCAGCATAATTTTCCAAAAAAACATAATTTTTTTTAAAAACAGGCGTGCAACAAAATGTGCAACTTTTCTTCTGTCAGATAACCACCGCAAGATATTTAATAAGTCCCCCTCAATGTCTTTATTTTGACCCATTACATTGCTTTACAAAATCAAGTATTATAAACACATCTACTTTTGAGTTACTTTGCCAAAATTGTCAGAAAATAGAATAAAAAACACCTAGGAAAAAAAATGCAATTTAAAAACACCGGCCTCCTCCATTTCCCCTCTAGCCGTCCTTTCCATCTCCAATATAGGTGTGTTTTCTGCCATTTTAGGTAGAAAAAGAAAATAATCAATTTGCTTACTATTTAGGCAAAGTAGCAGGAGAGTATAGTATGCATCTTCTCAAACTCTAACTTGGTAGGGAGCTGTATGTTTTTTCTTTTTTAATAGTAAATTTTATCTAGTCTAGAACATCATGTTCAATCACACAATATTAAAACATACGTAAGAAGCATGATTATATATCAGCATGGCTCTTAATAAATTTGACACAACTTTGGCTGTCAAGGCTCCAGAAACTGAAATCAACGCCAGAAACAATCTGCCATGGATTTCCGCTATAATCTCCGCCAATGCCTGATGTAACTTATAGTAAATCTGTCGAGCAAGAGGACCTCACCTCCTGTTGTTGCATATAACCAATGGGTGGAATTAAAAAAGACTGGCATTTTTATACGCCAATATTAAACCGAAGCCTACTGAAATAAGCTTTGAACTATTCGGACCCCGGCCTAGAGCATCAGTAGCACTCTGGCCGGGGATTCCAGTACTAGTGTGGCCCCTGACGTTACCGCCTTTTTATGGACAATGACGTCAGGGGTTCCCTCTAGAAGTCAAGTCCCCAGCCACAGCTTTGCCAATGGTCTGGTCTGGGACACTTGCATTGGAAAGCCCCTCACGTCACTGTCGAAACATGGACAGTAAAGTCAGGGGATCCTACAGAAGCAGAATCCCCGGCTAGAGCGTTGCCGACGCTTTGGCCGGCGATTCCGGCATCTCAAAGCCCCTAACATCACTGTCCATATCTGGACATTGACGTCAAGGGCTCCTTCCAGGAGCGGAATCACTGGACAGAGCATTGGCAATGCTCTGGCCTGCAATTCTCGCATTACAAAGCCCTTAATATTACTATCTATGTAACGTCAAGGTTTCCTCCAGGAGCAGAATCCCTGGCCAGAGCATTGCCAATGCTCTGGTCAGGGATTCCAACATCTCAAAGCCTCTAACGTCACTGTCCATATTTTGACCCTGGCATCAGAATCTCCCTCCAGGAGCGGAATGCCCAGCTAGAGCAATGCCGAGGTTCTGGTCTAGGATTTCGGCATCTTAAAGCTCCTGAACTCACAGTCCATTTATGGATAGTGTTGTCAGGGTCTCCTCAAGGAACGGAATTCCCAGCCAGAGCGTTGACAACGTTCTGCCTGTGGATTCTGAGTTTTTAAGCTCCTAACATAACTATTCATATATGGACAGTGATGTCAAGGGCCTTCCCAAGACAGGGGCCCCCAGCCAGAGGGCTTTCGATACTCTGGCTGGGGACTCCATAGTTGAAAGCCCCTGACATCACTGTCCATATATGGAAAGTGACATCACAGGCTCCCTCAAGAACCGGTTTTCCCTGCCACAGCATTGTCGATGCTCTGGCTAGGGTTTCCAGCATCTCAAATCCTCTGACGTCACTGTCCATATATACAAAGTGACGTTAGGGGATTCCTCCAGGAGCAGAAACCTTGTCCAGAGTCTTGCCGATGTTCTAGCCTAGGATTCCGGCATCTTAAAACCCCTGTAGTCACTGTCCATATATGGACAGTAACGTCAGGGGCTCCTCCAGGGGCCGAATCCCAGGCCAGAGCAATGCTAACGCTCTAGGTGTGGATTCTTGATTTTTTTTTAAGCCCCTAACATCACTGTCCATATATGGACAGTAACGTCAGGGGCTTTCCTGAGCCTAGTGCTTAAAGTAGCTCTGTGCCCGAGAAATTCAGGTGACATGTCCCACTGTATGCGTATACAATGGGATACGTTGAGGCCTTCCGTTGGAGGTATACGTACAGTCTTCTCCCGACGTATACCTCAGACGAAAAGAAAAAACTTAATGTAAACATACTCTAAGAAGCCCACAGCTCTGAACAAATTTGGCACACCCTGGGTGTTCAGTGCTCCACAAACAGATACCTACGCCAGCTAGCATAGATTTCAGCTATAATATCTGCTGGTGTAAATTATAGTAAATCTGTCATGCAGGAGGTCCCCTCTCCCGCTGGTACCAACTTACTATTTAAAAGATGCGAAAACAGAATAAAGTCTCAAAAAGCTAACAATGTTACTCAAAACAGGCGTGCGTGAAAATTTCCAATTACAATACTTCACAAAATTACGGATTTTAAAAATGTTTACTTTTGAGCTACTTTGCCTAAATTGTTAGCAAATGGTATAAAAAAACACCCAGGAAAAAAAAGCAATTAAAAAACTATGGCCTCCTCCATTTCCCCTCTAGCCATCCTTTCCATCTCCAAAATGGTGTGTTTTCTGCCATTTTAGGTAGAAAAAAATAAATCGATTTGCTTACCATTTAGGCAAAGTAGCATTAGAATATAGTATGCAGCTTCTCAAACTCTACCTTGGAGAGCTGTCTGGTTTGTATTTTAATAGTAAGTTTTTAATCTAAATTTACTTTTTACTCTGGTTTTTTTTGGTTCAAAATTTCGAGCTCACATTGACTTGGTCCTCCACTATAGGACCTCTCTATCTGTTGAACTAAGTATCATTACTAAAACTTATCTGAATCTGATTCTTAAACATCTAGTTACTACTTCTGATCATACAGTACAGTCAGCCAAGCATACCAAGTTACCAAGTTCAATCACACAATATTAAAATGAGTAAGGAGCATGGATACATATCAGCATTAGATACACATGGGTAGAACTTATCATTGTCAAACCTTGTTCTTAACCCCTTGCCGCAATTTCACGTACAGTTACGTCATGGGAGATGGCCTATTCCCGCATCTCCACGTTACTGTACGTCATGGAGATGAAGCTGGCTCAGGAGCTGAGCCAGCGACATCACCGCCGGGTGACAGCTGTATGTTACAGCTGGCACCCTGAGGTATCGGCCAGGACCGGAGCTAGCCTCCGATCCGACCGATTAACCCCTCACATGCTGCGTTCAATAGAGATCGCAGCATATAAGGAGTTTATAGCCATCGGCACCCCAGCAACGTGATTGCTGGGTTGCCGGTGGCTGCAAAGGCGATCGGAGGGCTAATGCTTACCTCCCGGTCCGCCAGCAATGGAATCCTCCTATGCCCCGTCGTCGGCGGGGCCCAGGAGGCTTCCGGTACCATAGGCAAGATGGCGCCGGCTCAGCTTCCGGCTCAGAAGCTGAGCCGGCGTCATCAGCAGTGGGTGTCCGCTGTATGTTACAGCGGACACCCCGATCTATCGCCAGGAACCGGAGCTAGCTCCGATTCCTTGCATTAACCCATTCGATGCAGCGATCCATTGTGATCGCTGCATCCTAGAGGTTTGTAGCAAATCGGCAGCCTTGCCACACGATGGCAAGGCTGGCGACTGCTACCATGGCAACAGGAGCCCTAACAATGGACTCCTGTCTGCCATTACGTAAGCTGATTAGGCCCCGCCCAGAGGCGGAGCCTGATTGGCTTGCTGTCAGTGAACAACTGACAGTTCTATTACATTGCACTACATAGGTAGTGCAATGTATTAGAACATCAAACAAACAGTTGGACCTTCAAGTCCCCTAGTGGGACTAAAGAAAAGTGTAAAAAATAAGTGTAAAAAAAGTAAAAATAAAAGTTGTAAAAAATACAATAAAAGTTTCAAATAATAACACAAAACACAATCGTCCTTTTTCCCTTATCAAGTCATTTATTATTGAAAAAAATAATAAAGCCATACATATTTGGTATCGCTGCGACCGTAACGACCTGAACTATAAAAATATTATGTTATTTATTCCGCACAGTGAACGCCGTAAAAAAAATAACTAAAAAATACTGACATAATTGCTATTTTTTGGTCACTTTGTCTTCCAAAAATTGAAATACAAAGTGATCAAAAAGTCGCATGTACCTAAAAATGGTACCTATAAAAACTATAACTCGCCTCGCTAAAAACAAGCTCTCATACAGCTCCGTCGATGAAAAATTTAAAACCGTTATGGCTCTCACAACTTGGCGACAGAAAAAATCCATTCTATTTACAAAAGTTATTTTATTGTGCAAAAAGTTGTAAAACATAAAAAGTGCTATAAATTAGGTATCACCGGAATCGGACTGACCCGCAGAATAAAGCTAACATGTAATTTATAACGCATGGTGAACGCTGTATAAAAAGAACTAAAAAAATATGCCAGAGTTGCTGTTTTTTGGTCACTTTGCCTCCCAAAAAAAAGGATAACAAGTGATCAAAAAGTCGCATGTACCCCAAAATGGTACCAATAAAAACTACAGCTCGTCACACAAAAAAAACAGCCCTCATACCGCTACGTCTATGAAAAAATAAAATTAGTCAAGGCACCAATAAGCCAGGAAATAAAAATATGCAGTTGTGCCGGCCCGAGGGGAACATTTCTTCAGTTTCAAGTGGCGAATGATCAAGGCCCCTAAAATTAGGGATCCAGGAAGGGGAGGGCCCAAACATATCTGCTGGAAGTGAGGGCGCTCGTATTTTACCAGGACAACACTTTCCCAGCAAAATTCCCCAAACTTCAAAGGCGCGGAGTGTGGATCAAAACGGGGATAATAAAGGACGCCATATATCAGTGCGACACCGGCCTGTGCAGAAAGGATTGTGTCACAGCGTAACACACATCTATGGATTATTTTATTGTTTTTTTTTACCCCACTATACCACCTGACTATGCCCCTTATATACTCCGCCCGCCTTACATGTGCCCCCACATTATAAACGGAAACACCAGTAAGACTCCAAACAAAACTACTACAAGCAATATCAACGCTCCAAAAGCCAAATGGCTCTACCTCCCTTCTGAACCCTACAGTGTGCCCAAACAGCAGTTTACTTCCACATATATGGCATCGCCATACCCGGGAGAACCCTTTTAACAATTTTTGGGGTGTGTGTCTCTAGTGGCACAAGCTGGGCGCCACATATTGGCATATCTATTGAAAAATCATTTTCACTCTGCAACATCACGTGCACACCAATTTCTGCCAATCACCTGTGGGGTTAATATGCTCACTACACCCTTAGGTGAATACCTTGAGGGGTGTAGTTTCCAAAATGGGGTCACTTCTGGGGGGGGGATGCACTGTTTTGGTCCCACAGGGACTTTGCAAATGCGACATAGCGCCCAGAAACCAATCCAGCAAAAGCCAAATGGCGCTCCTTCCCTTCTGTGCCCTACTCTGTGCCTAAACAGCAGTTTATGACCACATATGTGGTATTGCCGTACACAGGAGAAGTTGCTTTACAAGTGTTGGGGTGCTTTTTTAAATTTATTTGTTGAGAATATGAAACATTTTCAGCTAAAACTACGTCTTATTGAAGAAAAAGGATTTTTTTTATTTTCACTGCCCAATTCTAATAAAATCTAAGAAACACCTGTGGGGTCAAAATGCTCACTACACCCGTAGATGAATACCTCTAGGGGTGTAGTTTCGTGAATCGAGTCACTTTTGGGGAGTTTCCACTGTACTGGTACCTTAGGAGCTTTGCAAAAGTGACATGGTGTCAAGAAACCAATCCAGCAAAATCTGTGCTCCAAAAGCCAAACGCCACTCCTTCTCTTCAGTAAGCCCAGCGTAATGTAGGCGCAGCCGTAATGAAGGAAGCGCATGACTAGGTGTTTGGGAGTTCTAGGCTATTATGTTCTAGGTATTATGTTTTAGGCTATATTTATAGGGATTGGAGGGTTATGTGAAAGGGGCAGGGGGCAAAATGTATCTATATGTGGTGGGTGGAGAATAAAGTATATAAGTCCATGCGGGGAAGAGGCAGCCCTCTTTCCCGCTGGACAACAGGAGAAAGTTTTGTCCCGCCCGCCCTCCCAGTATTTTTCTCCTGTTTATCGGAATTTGTCGGTTGGGGTTTTGTTTTGTCACAGTAGCGATGGCGGTAGGAGGAGGGGTCTTTGGAGGCACGTAATGGTAAGAAGGAGAAGCAACAATGGAGATTGTTGCAAGAGAACTCGGGGCGTTTAACCCGGGATAGTATTGGAGGGGCTGGGGAGTGGTTACCCAGCTCATATATATTCCTGATGGGCAGGGTCCCCAGGAAGGGAGAGAGAGGTCTTGGACATGGTTGGTGCCCTCGGGTCAGGTGCAGAACGGCTGTAGGGTAAGGGGTCCAGACCTAATAAGGAAACGATGGAGTTTAATGATTGAAGTGCCTTCAAGGATCCTTTATCTGGAGTTGGGAAATAGAGCAGGATGTTATCATGGAGTTATGATGTGTTTATGGTTATGCTCTTTTTCAGAAAAAAGGTGTGTTTAATAAATGGCTGCTGTGGCCTTTACACCAAAATTCATGTGTGGTCTCTTATTGGGGTTTGGGGTGTAAGGTCGTAGATAGCGGAAGCATCAAACATACCTTAAGTCATGATCCTTGCCGTATGCCCAAACAGCAGTTTATGACCACAAATGAGGTATTGCCGTACTCCAGAGAAGTTGCTTTACAAATGTTGGGGTTCTTTTATTCCTTTATTTGTTGAGAAAATGAAAAATGTTGAGCTAAATCTACGTCTTATTGGAAAAAAAGGATTTTTTTTATCTTCACTGCCCAATTCTAATAAAATCTATGAAACCCATGTGGGTTCAAAATGCTCACTACACCCCTAGATGGATTCTTCAAGGAGTGTAGTTTCCTAAATGGAGTCACTTTTTTGGTGTTTTCACTGTTTTGGTCCCTTAGGGGCTTTGCAAATGCGACGTGGTCTCCGCAAACCATTCCTGCTAAATTTGATCTCCAAAAGCCAAATGGCGCTCTTTCCCTTCTAAGCTCCGCCGTGTGTCCAAAAAGCCGTTTATGACCACATGCAGGGTATTGTTTTACTCGGGAGAAATTGATTTACAAAAGTAGTGGTGCATTTTCTCCTTTTAGTCCTTGTGGAAATTAGAAAAAATTAGCTAAACCTACATTTTCTTTGAAAGAATGTAGATTTTCATTTTCACGGCCTATTTCCAATAATTTCTGCAAAAAACCTGCAGGGTCAAAATGCTCACTATACCCTTAAATAATTTCCTCAAGGGGTATAGTTTCCAAAATGGTGTCACTTTTGGGGGATTTCCACTGTTTTGGTGCCGCAAGAGCCTTTCAAACCCGACATGGAGCCTAAAATATTTTCTAATAAAAAGAAGGCCACAAAATCCTCTAGGTGCTCCGTTGTATCTGAGGCCGGTGCTTCAGTCAATAAGTGTACCAGGGCCACATGTGGGGTATTTCTAAAAAGTGTAGAATCTGGGCAATAGATATTGAGTTGCGTTTCTCTAGTAAAACTTTCTGTGTTACAAAAAAAATAGATGAAAAATGAATTTCTGCAAAACAAAAAAGAAATTTGAACATTTCACATCTACTTTGCCTTAATTCCTGTGAAACATCTAAAGGGTTAAGAAACTATCTAAATGCTGTTTTGAATACTTTAAGGGGTGAAGTTTTTAAAATGGGGTGACTTATCGAGGGTTTCTAATATATAAGGCCCTAAAATCCACTTCACAACTGAACTGGCCCCTGTAAAAATAGCCTTTTGAAATTTTCTTAAAAATGTGAGAAATTGCTGCTAAAGTTCTAAGCCTTGTGATGTCCTAGAAAAATAAAAGGATGTTCAAAAAACGAGGCCAATCTAAATTAGACATATGGGTGATGTTAATTAGCAACAATTTTGTGTGGTATTACCATCTGTCTTACAAGGTGATACATAAAAATTTAGAAAAATGCAAATTTTTGCAATTTTTCACAAAATTTTGGTGTTTTTCACAATTAAATACTTAATGTATTGAGCAAATTTTGCCAGTAACATAAAGTACAATGTGTCACGAGAAAACAACCTCAGAATCGCTTGGATAGGTAAAAGCATTCCAGAGTTATTACCACATAAAGTGAAACATGTCAGTTTTGAAAAAATTGCCTGTGTCCTGAAGGCCAAAAGAGGCTGTGCCTTGAAGGGGTTAAAGCTTTAAAAAATGGTTTAAATTTATTAAAGGTCATATCCGACTACTACCATAACAATTGACAGACATCAGGGGCTCCTTCCAGGAGAGTAATCACTAACCAGAGCATTGCGGACACTCTGGCCATGGATTCCTGGGTTTTTAAACTCCTAACATAACTGTCCATATAGTCAAAGTGACATCAAGGGCTTTCCCAAGTCAGGAGTTCCCGGCCAGTGAGTGCTTGCGATGCTCTGGCCGGGGACTCCAGAGTTTAAAGCCAAATATGGATATTTAAAGCCATATATGCACAGTAAAGTGAGAGGCTTTCTCTACAAGCGTAATTCCCGGTCACAGCGCTGCCAACGCTCCGACTTGGAATTCTCACATTACAAAGCCCCTAATGTCACTGTCTATGTACAGACAGTAACATCAAGGGATCCTCCAGGAGCAGAATCCATATATGGACAGTGATGTCAGGGGCTCCCTCCAGGAGTGGAATCCCCAGCCAGTGCAATGCCAGTGTTCTGGCCTCGGATTTTGGCATCTTAAAGCTCCTAACGTCAGTGTCCATTTATGGACAGTGTTGTCAGGGGCTTCCCTAGGAGCAGAATCCCCAGTCAGAGCGTTGCTAACGTCAGGGGCTTTCCGAGCCTAGTGCTTAAAGTAACGCTGTGCCCGGGGAGTTCAGGTGATATATCCCACTCTATGCCTATACAGCCTTCCATTGGAAGTATACGTAGAGACTTCTCCCGACGCATACCTCTGACGAAAAGAAAAAATTGAATGTGAACATACTCCAAGAAGCCCACAGCTCTGAATAAATATGGCGCAACTTGGGTTGTCAGTGCTCCACAAACTGACATCTACACCAGTTAGCATAGATGTCAGCTATAATATCCGCAGGTGTAAATTAAATATGTCATGCAGGAGATCTGCTCTCCCGCTGGTCCCGACTTACTATTTGAAAAGACACGAAAACAGCATAAAGTCTTAAAAAGCTAACATTTTTACTCAAAACGGGCATGCGCCAAAAGTTCCCATTACATTACTTTACAAAATCATGTATTATAAAGACATTTACTTTTGAGCTACTTTGACTAAATCGTTAGCAAATGGAAAAAAAAAAACACCAAGGAAAAAAAAATTATTAAAAAACTACGGCCTCCTCCATTTCCCCTCTAGCCGTCCTTTCCATCTCCAAAATGGTGTGTTTTCTGCCATTTTAGGTAGAAAAATTTCTATTTGCTCACCATTTAGGCAAAGTAGCAGGAGGGTATATTATGCAGCTTCTCAATCTCTACCTTGAAGAGCTGTGTGGTTTGTATTTTAATAGTAACTTTTTAATCTAAATGTACTTTTTACTCTGCCTGACTTGGTATTTATTTGTTCAGAGTTTCAAGCTCACATTGACTTGGTCCTCCCCTATAGGACCTCTCTATCTGTTGAACTAAGTATCATTACTAAAACTTATCTGAATCTGATTCTTAAACATCTAGTTACTACTTCTGATCATACAGTACAGTCAGCCAAGCATACCAAGTTACCAAGTTCAATCACACAATATTAAAATGAGTAAGGAGCATGGATACATATCAGCATTAGATACACATGGGTAGGGGGCGTGGCAAGCAGCGAGACCGGACGGACGCACTCACAGGGAGCTCCTGATCAGTTTGCCTCATACCGGGTAATCCGGACCTCTTCCACTGCAAACCCGGGGCCCCCATCGGTGTCACGGTCCTCCTCGCCCCTCGCTGATCACTTTGATGCTGGTCTCAGCCGCCTCGGCCGACTTCTGGTTTTGCGGCCTGCTGGCGGGACTGAAGCCGCGGCCTCGATTTGTACAGCAGGCGCGGCCCAGAATGGTGCGGGCCTGACAAGTGACCGGAGACCTGAAGAGTGCAGGGCTACTTCCTGGTCCCCGCCTCCGGCCCTCAGCCGCATAAGAACACGTCCCAGAGGATCTGGGAACTCCACTGAGACGACTGGGGCCGCCAGTTTAGTCTCCTCTCAGCCTGGACGTCTTTAGGGGTCGGTGAGTAGCCTCAGGGAGGCAACTGATTGTGCACACTCCAGCTGCAACATACACAGCACCAGCCTAACCCCCAACCTCACCTTACCTCACCCAAGCCCCATCCTCACCTTTCATAACTCCAGCTACACCAGCCTCCGCCTGGACATTGAAGTCCGCCAATTGAATTAAAAAAATAAAAAAAAAAGCAAAGCAGGTTTCCTCCAATTAAAGGGCCCTCGACCCAATTTTTTTTCAGGTGCTGGTCCGTCGATCAGTACCGACTGTACCTGCCGGAACTCGCTTAGACCTGACCCCCTCTGCAGAGCCAGAGGGGTATCAAGGGACAGCTCAACTTCTCCGGTGTCAAGCTAAGATTACCGCAGCGATACCAATCGCTTCTTCTACACGCACTTCAAGACCACCGACGAATATGTAATATACTTACAACAGTGGCGAGCTTAAATAGAGAAAATTATTCCAGCTACGATATCTTCTTAGTTAATATGGTGAAAATCGGTCCGAAACAAACAGCTACGGTTTCGGGCCCACATCCGCAAACTCCACAAGCAGAGATGGACAAATTTGTAAAAAAACAAGGGGGGAAGTCGAGTCACTCCAAGTCAATCTCACCCTTAAAAGCTACGCAAAAACGGGGAGAACCCGAGCTGGAGCAAATGAGTGAAGACGACCAAAATATAGAGGATAAGGAACTTCCAGTCTCAAGATCCTTTATGAAGCGAATTTTAGCTAAAGCACTTGAACCACTTGCCAACGATCTTTCTGAAATCAAACAAGAGCTCTTACAAGTGGGTAATAGAGTCGATGCACTGGAAAAGACGCAAACGACCTTGCTTTCCTCCTCTTCTGATCTCACAACCTGTCTACAGTCACAAGAAGGACACATTAATAAAATGTATTCCATACTAGAAGACCATGAAAACAGGGATAGGAGAAACAACCTGCGCATCAAGGGACTGCCTGAGTAAATTGCCAACGAAGATATTCTTACCGCTCTGACCTAGACGTTCCGGAAATTCCTAGACCCTGAAGATTACCCAAACCTAGTTATTGAGAGGGCTCACAGGTCACTCCGACCAAAGCCATCCCCCTCAGATCCCTCGAGGGATATTATTTGCAGAATATTGGATTACAGAATTAAAGATCGCATCATACAGAAAAGCCGACTCTCAACAAACATACTCTATGGAGAGGCCCAAATTGCTATTTTCCAGGACTTGGCTTCCACCACTTTATACAAACGTAGGCTCCTGAAACCATTTACGTCTACATTGAGACAGAGGCAGATCCCATTTCGTTGGCTCTTCCCGTTTGGTCTCTCCTTATCTGTTAATGGAAAGAGATTCACAGCTAGATCCTCGTCAGACATCAGAAATATCTGCTCTGAACTTGACATATCTCTGGAGGCTTATCCCGACCTAGAAATGGTGCATGACGCTGCTCGTCTTCAACATATCTCTCAATTACCTCAATGGGAAACAGTTCAGGCACCCAAAGGTCAAAGGGCAAGACGGCGATCCCACAAAGCTCCAAGGTCCCCTTCATTGTCGGACCCTTCTTGAATATAAAGTATTTATTGTCTTATGCTCCAATCAACGGATTACACCCAGATGTATCCTTTCAAAGGACTGTACCGAGTGTGAACGGAGACTAGTTTTTTATGTGGTTATTTTGCATAGCTAGTCTTAATTGAATCTGAGGTTTAGCCAAATCTGTGTTTTTCTTTTGTTTTTTTTGCATTTATTACCGGTTTTCTGGAATACATATATGTGATACTATATAGAGACGTCTACTCGATGCAACTCATACCTGCTTTGCTTACGCAATATTGATGTCGACTAAGTTACATTTTGTTTCTTCTATTAGGGTTTATATATGTAGGGGGATTTATATCCACAGTCAGAAGATTACTCACCTCATATATAAGATATATCTACTTCGACCAATTTGAGAGCCTCAAAAAGCCCTAGGTACACTCAGTTCATTCTGTTCACCCAAGTGCCTATACCTGATTAAATACCACCATTCTGTTAACATTCACCTAACATTTTCTCTATTGCTCTTCTACGTCAAATGACGATTGTTCACTTGCATCATCTGTTCATGGTGACACGATTCACCGATGATGCATTTACAGTACTGTTACAAGATACCCTAGTTATAGCTATGTTACTTATTCCCCTGTCCCATTTTCTAGGACACATCCCCGAGAGAGACCCCGCTCTTTACGGATCCAATTTGCAACGTCACTATGACTGACTCACATACAACATGGTCAATAGTTTCTTATAACGTCAGAGGCCTAAACTCTCCGGTCAAACGATCACAAATCCTTCAATATCTTAAAAACACAAAAGCAGACATTATATTGTTTCAGGAAACCCATCTACGAGCCCAAAAATTGCCATCTTTTCATAAATCATATTACAATACATGGTTTCACTCGCATTCCCCGTTCCAAAAATTCATGTGGAGTTGCAATAGCCCTTGCTAAACATGTACCCTTTGTCTTACAAGATTCACTCTCTGACAGCGAAGGCAGATATATATTCATAAAGGGTCTCAGCGGGATCCTTAGTTACGTTGGGTAATCTATATGTAACTAATATCAATCAGGCGTCATGGATCCCATCCGCACTTGACACAGTTAGGCCCTTTATGGAAGGTATATGTCTGGCGGGGGGAGACTTAAACGTGGCTCTGGAGCCGGACCTCGATTCTTCTACAAAGAAATCCTCGCTTTCACGCAGAGCCCTTTCGCGAATTAAAAAATCACTGCAATCCTTCCCCTTAATCGATACCTGGCGATATATGCACCCAAATGCGATTGATTATACGCACTTCTCATCTCCGCACAATTCGTATCAGAGACTAGACTACCTCTTTCTTCCTCTTTCGTTATTGCCTAACATTGTGGAAGTACGAATTCTGACAGCTATACACTCCGATCACTCTCCCCTACTGCTCCGAGCCTCGCTAACACACAGACCGGCTGGACAAAAGGCATGGTCCCTGAACGAAAGTTTACTCAACTCAGAAACAAATAAGAAACGTGTTGCCTCGGCTATACTATCTTATTTCCAAATCAATACTATAGAGCAATGTCCTATGCCGGTGATCTGGGAGGCCCACAAGGCAGTAATTAGAGGTGAATTCATTTCTATTGGCTCGTATCAAAATAGCAGTAGAAGACGGAAACTTTCGGCGTTATATGAGGAAATCTCTCAGCTGGAGAGGCAACACAAAAATGTACAAACACTAGATGTCCTCGCCTCGCTCACGGTCAAAAGACAGGCCCTAAAAGATTTACTCAATAAGCAGTCTGTAAAATTCTATTCTAATTGGAAAAATCAAATATTCATACACGGAGATAAAGTCTCCAAACTCATGATTTCGTTGATAAAGAAGAGGAAATCCAGGTCTTATATTCACTCCCTGAAATTGCCTAATGGTTTGAAAACTAGCGACACTGATCTGATTTCAGAGGCTTTTGTAAATTATTACTCCTCCCTCTATAAAATTCGATCTCAAGAGACTGATGGCGAGCGGAGCAGTAGGAAACAAATCATTAACTCATTTCTTGCGTCCCTAACTTTGCCCCAACTTTCCCCTACACAACAAGCCACTCTGCAGAAATCGGTCACGGAGTCTGAGCTCCAGTCTATCCTGTCGAAGTGCCCTTCGGGAAAAAGTCCAGGACCAGACGGACTTCCCATACATTACTACAAAGTATTTCAGAAAGAACTACTACCTCATCTCCTTGGTTTGTGTAACTCTATACTACAAGGTTCTAGCTTTCCTAGACAGACTCTAGAAGTGCATATTACCCTGATTCACAAAGACGGTAAGGACCCTGACTTATGTAGTAACTACAAACCTATCTCACTTTTAAATACTGACCTAAAAATATTCGCAAAACTCTTAGCCAATCGATTAAGTCCGATACTACCGGACTTGATTGCTCCGGAACAAGTGGGATTCGTTTCGGGCAGGGAAGGGAAAGATAACTCTCTACGACTATTGCATTTACTACAGTTAGCTAAGGAGAAGAACAGATCTATGACATTCCTGAGCACTGATGCAGAGAAGGCCTTCGACAGGGTAGACTGGACCTTTATGGAAGAAACCTTAGACCGATTTGGAATTCCTAAAATTTTCACCCAAGCTATACTACAAATGTATACCACCCCAACAGCTAAACTCCGTATTAACGGAACCCTCTCATCTAGCTTTCAAATCCTAAATGGAACTAGACAAGGCTGCCCGCTATCACCACTTCTGTTTGTCCTTGTGATGGAGTCATTAATCCAAACTATCAGACAACACCCAGATATAAAAGGTATCACAACTCAATCAACACATCACAAGACAGCAGTATTTGCAGATGATTTACTCATAATCATGTCTGACCCGATTTCAGAAATACCGGCAGTCCTCGAAATTTTTTCTAAATTTAGTGCTCTGTCCAATTTCAAAATCAACGCAGAAAAATCCGAAGCCTTAGGGATCAATGTTTCTAACTCTACGACACGATTACTAGAATCCCGATATCCAATTAAGTGGCCTCCAAAATGCATTACGTACTTGGGAGTCAAATTGTGTAAACATTGGCCTGACCACTTCGCCTTAAACTGTCTCCCTCTCTTGGCCGGCACTAAAGTCATTATAGAATCCTGGTTAGCTCCCTTTATTTCCTGGATGGGCAGGAAAAACTTGATTAAAGGGTTAATCCTCCCCAAATTTAACTACCTATTCCAAATGTTACCTATTCACATTCCACAATCTTACTTCACGAAACTTCGCTCAATGATATTTCAATATATTTGGAATGGCAGGCACCCCAAAATTAGTGCAGAGACGCTTTCACTGCCTAAATCCCTGGGAGGAATTGGGGCTCCTGATTTTAAGAACTATTACCACACGGCTTCGATATCCAGGACTGTAGACTGGTTTCGGAAACCGGAGAATAAATTATGGGTCTCAATTGAGGAACTCCTAGCCCCTGTTCCTCTCAGAGCATTGCTACTTGCACACCCAGACAGCATAACAAACCTTTCATTTAAAAATGCTCTGACCAAGTTAACAATAAAATCACTCTCTCTCTTTAGGGATCTACTGGTTCCCACACCATCCCCACTGACACGTATCTCAGACTTGGTGGATTTATACCAAGAGGGTTTGGGAAGTCACACTAGTAACCCTTTGGTCAGATTGACTGATACTCTAGACTCCATACTAGCTGATGGGACGATCATATCCTTACAGACTTGGACCGAAAATCCAAACCTTCCGAATCTCCATTTAATGCACTATATGTCCCTAAAACAAGCAAACCTACCATACCTCACAGCAGGTTCCTTGGAAAGACCCTTGACTATCTTTGAATCCTTCTTCGGACAAGTAAAAAACCCACGGAAATGTGTTTCTCAGATTTATAAATTGTTAATTAATAGGAACGTCCCTTTCAAAAGATCATATATCGCACTCTGGGAAAAGGATCTCTCCATTACCTTAAATAAAAAAGATACAAATATCCTTTACAGGAATTCCCATGGTCCCTCCCAGTGTATTAAAACACAAGAAAACTCTTATAAGTTAGTGTCACGATGGTATACCACACCGGATAAAACACATCTCTGGTACCCTTCCATCCCAGACACATGTTGGAGATGTTTGGGGGAAACCGGATCTTACATCCATATCTGGTGGTCATGCGCTAAGATCCAACGTTATTGGATACCTGTATTAGATCTTATAGCAAGAATCTGTGACATCTCAATCCAAATACCCCCAGCTACCATCTTTCTTAACCTTCCATTGGCAAAAATAAGTAAATCCACAAACACTCTCGTTAAACACCTCTTATCGGGGGCCAAACTTCTCATCCCCCCAAACTGGAGATCGATGCAAGTCCCCACGCTCTCTCAATGGATAACCAAGGTAGAGCAAATTTACTATATAGAAGAAATAGCAGCACTCTCTAACCGCTCATATACTAAATTTATAGAGATCTGGAGACCCTGGACAATATTCCGCTCCTCAGATCAGTTCTTGGACGTAGCCTTGAATACACAATAGCCAGATCCGATGGGTCACCTTGTTGGATTTGCTAGTTTGCGAATAAGTTGTATAACTGTAACCGATATTTCTTGTCTTAGAAAAAATTATCTTGTAAATCTCTCTCAACCCCTTCCCCTCCTACTCCCTCTCGTTCATTTTTCCCCCTACCCTCCCCCCATTTGGCCCCTTTACAACCGAGTACTATTATTATACTCTTATAATGTATTGTTCCAAATTTGTATCTTAACCTGAATGTTACGGCATAGCTGCGTATGCAATAATACACTGTATAAATTGACACTTATCATTTGCTTGATTGTACCTTCATATGCTGTTAAATCAACCTTTTGCTATTCAGTTGTATGATTCACTTTTGTTTAAAACAATAAAAAGAAAATTGAAAAGAAAAGATACACATGGGTAGAACTTATCATTGTCAAACCTTGTTCTTAAAGCTTAAAAAAATGGTTTAAATTTATTAAAGATCATATCCGACTACTACCATAACAATTGACAGACATCAGGGGCTCCTTTCAGGAGAGTAATCACTAACCAGAGCATTGCCGACGCTCTGGCCATGGATTCCTGGGTTTTTAAACTCCTAACATCACTGTCCATATAGTGAAAGTGACATCAAGGGCTTTCCCAAGTCAGGAGTTCCCGGCCAGTGAGTGCTTGCGATGCTCTGGCCGGGGACTACAGAGTTTAAAGCCAAATATGGATATTTAAAGCCATATATGCACAGTAAAGTGAGAGGCATTCTCTACAAGAGTAATTCCCGGCCACAGCGCTGCCAACGCTCCGACTTGGAATTCTCACATTACAAAGCCCCTAATGTCACTGTCTATGTACAGACAGTAACATCAAGGGATCCTCCAGGAGCAGAATCCATATATGGACAGTGACGTCAGGGGCTCCCTCCAGGAGTGGAATCCCCAGCCAGTGCAATGCCAGTGTTCTGGCCTAGGATTTTGGCATCTTAAAGCTCCTAACGTCAGTGTCCATTTATGGACAGTGTTGTCAGGGGCTTCCCTAGGAGCAGAATCCCCAGTCAGAGCGTTGCTAACGTCAGGGGCTTTCCGAGCCTTTTGCTTAAAGTAACGCTGTGCCCGGGGAGTTCAGGTGATATATCCCACTCTATGCCTATACAGCCTTCCGTTGGAGGTATACGTAGAGACTTCTCCCAACGCATACCTCTGACGAAAAGAAAAAATTGAATGTGAACATACTCCAAGAAGCCCACAGCTCTGAATAAATATGGCGCAACTTGGGTTGTTAGTGCTGCACAAACTGACATCTACACCAGTTAGCATAGATGTCAGCTATAATATCCGCAGGTGTAAATTAAATATGTCATGCAGGAGATCTGCTCTCCCGCTGGTCCCGACTTACTAGCTGAAAAGACGCGAAAACAGCATAATGTCTCAAAAAGCTAAAAATTTGTACTCAAAACGGGCATGCGCCAAAATTTCCCATTACATTACTTTACAATATCATGTATTATAAAGACATTTACTTTTGAGCTACTTTGACTAAATCGTTAGCAAATGGAAAAAAAAAAACACCAAGGAAAAAAATGTAATTAAAAAACTACGGCCTCCTCCATTTCCCCTCTAGCCGTCCTTTCCATCTCCAAAATGGTGTGTTTTCTGCCATTTTAGGTAGAAAAATTTCTATTTGCTCACCATTTAGGCAAAGTAGCAGGAGGGTATATTATGCAGCTTCTCAATCTCTACCTTGAAGAGCTGTGTGGTTTGTATTTTAATAGTAACTTTTTAATCTAAATTTACTTTTTACTCTGCCTGACTTGGTATTTATTTGTTCAGAGTTTCAAGCTCACATTGACTTGGTCCTCCCCTATAGGACCTCTCTATCTGTTGAACTAAGTATCATTACTAAAACTTATCTGAATCTGATTCTTAAACATCTAGTTACTACTTCTGCTCATACAGTACAGTCAGCCAAGCATACCAAGTTACCAAGTTCAATCACACAATATTAAAATGAGTAAGGAGCATGGATACATATCAGCATTAGATACACATGGGTAGAACTTATCATTGTCAAACCTTGTTCTTAAAGCTTAAAAAAATGGTTTCAATTTATTAAAGATCATATCCGACTACTACCATAACAATTGACAGACATCAGGGGCTCCTTCCAGGAGAGTAATCACTAACCAGAGCATTGCCGACGCTCTGGCCATGGATTCCTGGGTTTTTAAACTCCTAACATCACTGTCCATATAGTAAAAGTGACATCAAGGGCTTTCCCAAGTCAGGAGTTCCCGGCCAGTGAGTGCTTGCGATGCTCTGGCCGGGGACTCCAGAGTTTAAAGCCAAATATGGATATTTAAAGCCATATATGCACAGTAAATTGAGAGGCTTTCTCTACAAGCGTAATTCCCGGCCACAGCGCTGCCAACGCTCCGACTTGGAATTCTCACATTACAAAGCCCCTAATGTCACTGTCTATGTACAGACAGTAACATCAAGGGATCCTCCAGGAGCAGAATCCATATATGGACAGTGACGTCAGGGGCTCCCTCCAGGAGTGGAATCCCCAGCAGTGCAATGCCAGTGTTCTGGCCTAGGATTTTTGCATCTTAAAGCTCCTAACGTCAGTGTCCATTTATGGACAGTGTTGTCAGGAGCTTCCCTAGGAGCAGAATCCCCAGTCAGAGCGTTGCTAACGTCAGGGGCTTTCCGAGCCTAGTGCTTAAAGTAACGCTGTGCCCGGGGAGTTCAGGTGATATATACTACTCTATGCCTATTCAGCCTTCCGTTAGAGGTATACGTAGAGACTTCTCCCAACGCATAACTCTGACGAAAAGAAAAAATTGAATGTGAACATACTCTAAGAAGCCCACAGCTCTGAATAAATATGGCGCAACTTGGGTTGTCAGTGCTGCACAAACTGACATCTACACCAGTTAGCATAGATGTCAGCTATAATATCCGCAGGTGTAAATTAAATATGTCATGCAGGAGATCTGCTCTCCCGCTGGTCCCGACTTACTAGCTGAAAAGACGCGAAAACAGCATAATGTCTCAAAAAGCTAAAATTTTTACTCAAAACGGGCATGCGCCAAAATTTCCCATTACATTACTTTACAATATCATGTATTATAAAGACATTTACTTTTGAGCTACTTTGACTAAATCGTTAGCAAATGGAAAAAAAAAAACACCAAGGAAAAAAATGTAATTAAAAAACTACGGCCTCCTCCATTTCCCCTCTAGCCGTCCTTTCCATCTCCAAAATGGTGTGTTTTCTGCCATTTTAGGTAGAAAAATTTCTATTTGCTCACCATTTAGGCAAAGTAGCAGGAGGGTATATTATGCAGCTTCTCAATCTCTACCTTGAAGAGCTGTGTGGTTTGTATTTTAATAGTAACTTTTTAATCTAAATTTACTTTTTACTCTGCCTGACTTGGTATTTATTTGTTCAGAGTTTCAAGCTCACATTGACTTGGTCCTCCCCTATAGGACCTCTCTATCTGTTGAACTAAGTATCATTACTAAAACTTATCTGAATCTGATTCTTAAACATCTAATTACTACTTCTGCTGATACAGTACAGTCA
Source organism: Rhinoderma darwinii (assembly GCF_050947455.1). NCBI lineage: Eukaryota > Metazoa > Chordata > Amphibia > Anura > Rhinodermatidae > Rhinoderma > Rhinoderma darwinii. The sequence goes on along the minus strand of NW_027461957.1, from coordinate 386,587 downwards.
GCCAAGCATACCAAGTTACCAAGTTCAATCACACAATATTAAAATGAGTAAGGAGCATGGATACATATCAGCATTAGATACACATGGGCAGAACTTATCATTGTCAAACCTTGTTCTTAAAGCTTATAAAAATGGTTTAAATGTATTAAAGATCATATCCGACTACTACCATAACAATTGACAGACATCAGGGGCTCCTTCCAGGAGAGTAATCACTAACCAGAGCATTGCCGACGCTCTGGCCATGGATTCCTGGGTTTTTAAACTCCTAACATCACTGTCCATATAGTGAAAGTGACATCAAGGGCTTTCCCAAGTCAGGAGTTCCCGGCCAGTGAGTGCTTGCGATGCTCTGGCCGGGGACTCCAGAGTTTAAAGCCAAATATGGATATTTAAAGCCATATATGCACAGTAAAGTGAGAGGCTTTCTCTGCAAGAGTAATTCCCGGCCACAGCGCTGCCAACGCTCCGACTTGGAATTCTCACATTACAAAGCCCCTAATGTCACTGTCTATGTACAGACAGTAACATCAAGGGATCCTCCAGGAGCAGAATCCATATATGGACAGTGACGTCAGGGGCTCCCTCCAGGAGTGGAATCCCCAGCCAGTGCAATGCCAGTGTTCTGGCCTAGGATTTTGGCATCTTAAAGCTCCTAACGTCAGTGTCCATTTATGGACAGTGTTGTCAGGGGCTTCCCTAGGAGCAGAATCCCCAGTCAGAGCGTTGCTAACGTCAGGGGCTTTCCGAGCCTAGTGCTTAAAGTAACGCTGTGCCTGGGGAGTTCAGGTGATATATACAACTCTATGCCTATACAGCCTTCCGTTGGAGGTATACGTAGAGACTTCTCCCAACGCATACCTCTGACGAAAAGAAAAAATTGAATGTGAACATACTCCAAGAAGCCCACAGCTCTGAATAAATATGGCGCAACTTGGGTTGTCAGTGCTGCACAAACTGACATCTACACCAGTTAGCATAGATGTCAGCTATAATATCCGCAGGTGTAAATTAAATATGTCATGCAGGAGATCTGCTCTCCCGCTGGTCCCGACTTACTAGCTGAAAAGACGCGAAAACAGCATAATGTCTCAAAAAGCTAAAATTTTTACTCAAAACGGGCATGCGCCAAAATTTCCCATTACATTACTTTACAATATCATGTATTATAAAGACATTTACTTTTAAGCTACTTTGACTAAATCGTTAGCAAATGGAAAAAAAAAAACACCAAGGAAAAAAATTTAATTAAAAAACTACGGCCTCCTCCATTTCCCCTCTAGCCGTCCTTTCCATCTCCAAAATGGTGTGTTTTCTGCCATTTTAGGTAGAAAAATTTCTATTTGCTCACCATTTAGGCAAAGTAGCAGGAGGGTATATTATGCAGCTTCTCAAACTCTACCTTGAAGAGCTGTGTGGTTTGTATTTTAATAGTAACTTTTTAATCTAAATGTACTTTTTACTCTGCCTGACTTGGTATTTATTTGTTCAGAGTTTCAAGCTCACATTGACTTGGTCCTCCCCTATAGGACCTCTCTATCTGTTGAACTAAGTATCATTACTAAAACTTATCTGAATCTGATTCTTAAACATCTAGTTACTACTTCTGATCATATAGTACAGTCAGCCAAGCATAGCAAGTTACCAAGTTCAATCACACAATATTAAAATGAGTAAGGAGCATGGATACATATCAGCATTAGATACACATTGGTAGAACTTATCATTGTCAAACCTTGTTCTTAAAGCTTAAAAAAATGGTTTCAATTTATTAAAGATCATATCCGACTACTACCATAACAATTGACAGACATCAGGGGCTCCTTCCAGGAGAGTAATCACTAACCAGAGCATTGCCGACGCTCTGGCCATGGATTCCTGGGATTTTAAACTCCTAACATCACTGTCCATATAGTGAATGTGACATCAAGGGCTTTCCCAAGTCAGGAGTTCCCGGCCAGTGAGTGCTTGCGATGCTCTGGCCGGGGACTGCAGAGTTTAAAGCCAAATATGGATATTTAAAGCCATATATGCACAGTAAAGTGAGAGGCTTTCTCTACAAGCGTAATTCCCGGCCACAGCGCTGCCAACGCTCCGACTTGGAATTCTCACATTACAAAGCCCCTAATGTCACTGTCTATGTACAGACAGTAATATCAAGGGATCCTCCAGGAGCAGAATACATATATGGACAGTGACGTCAGGGGCTCCCTCCAGGAGTGGAATCCCCAGCCAGTGCAATGCCAGTGTTCTGGCCTAGGATTTTGGCATCTTAAAGCTCCTAACGTCAGTGTCCATTTATGGACAGTTTTGTCAGGGGCTTCCATAGTAGCAGAATGCCCAGTCAGAGCGTTGCTAACGTCAGGGGCTTTCTGAGCCTAGTGCTTAAAGTAACGCTGTACCCGGGGAGGTCAGGTGATATATCCCACTCTATGCCTATACAGCCTTCCGTTGGAGGTATACGTAGAGACTTCTCCCAACGCATACCTCTGATGAAAAGAAAAAATTGAATGTGAACATACTCCAAGAAGCCCACAGCTCTGAATAAATATGGCGCAACTTGGGTTGTCAGTGCTGCACAAACTGACATCTACACCAGTTAGCATAGATGTCAGCTATAATATCCGCAGGTGTAAATTAAATATGTCATGCAGGAGATCTGCTCTCCCGCTGGTCCCGACTTACTAGCTGAAAAGACGCGAAAACAGCATAATGTCTCAAAAAGCTAAAAAATTTTACTCAAAACGGGCATGCGCCAAAATTTCCCATTACATTACTTTAAAATATCATGTATTATAAATACATTTACTTTTGAGCTACTTTGACTAAATCGTTAGCAAATGGAAAAAAAAAAACACCAAGGAAAAAAATGTAATTAAAAAACTACGGCCTCCTCCATTTCCCCTCTAGCCGTCCTTTCCATCTCCAAAATGGTGTGTTTTCTGCCATTTTAGGTAGAAAAATTTCTATTTGCTCACCATTTAGGCAAAGTAGCAGGAGGGTATATTATGCAGCTTCTCAATCTCTACCTTGAAGAGCTGTGTGGTTTGTATTTTAATAGTAACTTTTTAATCTAAATTTACTTTTTACTCTGCCTGACTTGGTATTTATTTGTTCAGAGTTTCAAGCTCACATTGACTTGGTCCTCCCCTATAGGACCTCTCTATCTGTTGAACTAAGTATCATTACTAAAACTTATCTGAATCTGATTCTTAAACATCTAGTTACTACTTCTGCTCATACAGTACAGTCAGCCAAGCATACCAAGTTACCAAGGTCAATCACACAATATTAAAATGAGTAAGGAGCATGGATACATATCAGCATTAGATACACATTGGTAGAACTTATCATTGTCAAACCTTGTTCTTAAAGCTTAAAAAAATGGTTTCAATTTATTAAAGATCATATCCGACTACTACCATAACAATTGACAGACATCAGGGGCTCCTTCCAGGAGAGTAATCACTAACCAGAGCATTGCCGACGCTCTGGCCATGGATTCCTGGGATTTTAAACTCCTAACATCACTGTCCATATAGTGAATGTGACATCAAGGGCTTTCCCAAGTCAGGAGTTCCCGGCCAGTGAGTGCTTGCGATGCTCTGGCCGGGGACTGCAGAGTTTAAAGCCAAATATGGATATTTAAAGCCATATATGCACAGTAAAGTGAGAGGCTTTCTCTACAAGCGTAATTCCCGGCCACAGCGCTGCCAACGCTCCGACTTGGAATTCTCACATTACAAAGCCCCTAATGTCACTGTCTATGTACAGACAGTAATATCAAGGGATCCTCCAGGAGCAGAATCCATATATGGACAGTGACGTCAGGGGCTCCTTCCTGGAGTGGAATCCCCAACCAGTGCAATGCCAGTGTTCTGGCATAGGATTTTGGCATCTTAAAGCTCCTAACGTCAGTGTCCATTTATGGACAGTGTTGTCAGGGGCTTCCCTAGGAGCAGAATCCCCAGTCAGAGCGTTGCTAACGTCAGGGGCTTTCCGAGCCTAGTGCTTAAAGTAACGCTGTGCCCGGGGAGTTCAGGTGATATATCCCACTCTATGCCTATACAGCCTTCCGTTGGAGGTATACGTAGAGACTTCTCCCAACGCATACCTCTGCCGAAAAGAAAAAATTGAATGTGAACATACTCCAAGAAGCCCACAGCTCTGAATAAATATGGCGCAACTTGGGTTGTCAGTGCTGCACAAACTGACATCTACACCAGTTAGCATAGATGTCAGCTATAATATCCGCAGGTGTAAATTAAATATGTCATGCAGGAGATCTGCTCTCCTGCAGGTCCCGACTTACTAGCTGAAAAGACGCGAAAACAGCATAAAGTCTAAAAAAGCTAAAATTTTTACTCAAAACGGGCATGCGCCAAAATTTCCCATTACATTACTTTACAATATCATGTATTATAAAGACATTTACTTTTGAGCTACTTTGACTAAATCGTTAGCAAATGGAAAAAAAAAAAACACCAAGGAAAAAAATGTAATTAAAAAACTACGGCCTCCTCCATTTCCCCTCTAGCCGTCCTTTCCATCTCCAAAATGGTGTGTTTTCTGCCATTTTAGGTAGAAAAATTTCTATTTGCTCACCATTTAGGCAAAGTAGCAGGAGGGTATATTATGCAGCTTCTCAATCTCTACCTTGAAGAGCTGTGTGGTTTGTATTTTAATAGTAACTTTTTAATCTAAATTTACTTTTTACTCTGCCTGACTTGGTATTTATTTGTTCAGAGTTTCAAGCTCACATTGACTTGGTCCTCCCCTATAGGACCTCTCTATCTGTTGAACTAAGTATCATTACTAAAACTTATCTGAATCTGATTCTTAAACATCTAGTTACTACTTCTGCTCATACAGTACAGTCAGCCAAGCATACCAAGTTACCAAGTTCAATCACACAATATTAAAATGAGTAAGGAGCATGGATACATATCAGCATTAGATACACATGGGTAGAACTTATCATTGTCAAACCTTGTTCTTAAAGCTTAAAAAAATGGTTTCAATTTATTAAAGATCATATCCGACTACTACCATAACAATTGACAGACATCAGGGGCTCCTTCCAGGAGAGTAATCACTAACCAGAGCATTGCCGACGCTCTGGCCATGGATTCCTGGGTTTTAAAAACTCCTAACATCACTGTCCATATAGTAAAAGTGACATCAAGGGCTTTCCCAAGTCAGGAGTTCCCGGCCAGTGAGTGCTTGCGATGCTCTGGCCGGGGACTCCAGAGTTTAAAGCCAAATATGGATATTTAAAGCCATATATGCACAGTAAAGTGAGAGGCTTTCTCTACAAGCGTAATTCCCGGCCACAGCGCTGCCAACGCTCCGACTTGGAATTCTCACATTACAAAGCCCCTAATGTCACTGTCTATGTACAGACAGTAACATCAAGGGATCCTCCAGGAGCAGAATCCATATATGGACAGTGACGTCAGGGGCTCCTTCCTGGAGTGGAATCCCCAACCAGTGCAATGCCAGTGTTCTGGCATAGGATTTTGGCATCTTAAAGCTCCTAACGTCAGTGTCCATTTATGGACAGTGTTGTCAGGGGCTTCCCTAGGAGCAGAATCCCCAGTCAGAGCGTTGCTAACGTCAGGGGCTTTCCGAGCCTAGTGCTTAAAGTAACGCTGTGCCCGGGGAGTTCAGGTGATATATCCCACTCTATGCCTATACAGCCTTCCGTTGGAGGTATACGTAGAGACTTCTCCCAACGCATACCTCTGCCGAAAAGAAAAAATTGAATGTGAACATACTCCAAGAAGCCCACAGCTCTGAATAAATATGGCGCAACTTGGGTTGTCAGTGCTGCACAAACTGACATCTACACCAGTTAGCATAGATGTCAGCTATAATATCCGCAGGTGTAAATTAAATATGTCATGCAGGAGATCTGCTCTCCTGCAGGTCCCGACTTACTAGCTGAAAAGACGCGAAAACAGCATAAAGTCTAAAAAAGCTAAAATTTTTACTCAAAACGGGCATGCGCCAAAATTTCCCATTACATTACTTTACAATATCATGTATTATAAAGACATTTACTTTTGAGCTACTTTGACTAAATCGTTAGCAAATGGAAAAAAAAAAAACACCAAGGAAAAAAATGTAATTAAAAAACTACGGCCTCCTCCATTTCCCCTCTAGCCGTCCTTTCCATCTCCAAAATGGTGTGTTTTCTGCCATTTTAGGTAGAAAAATTTCTATTTGCTCACCATTTAGGCAAAGTAGCAGGAGGGTATATTATGCAGCTTCTCAATCTCTACCTTGAAGAGCTGTGTGGTTTGTATTTTAATAGTAACTTTTTAATCTAAATTTACTTTTTACTCTGCCTGACTTGGTATTTATTTGTTCAGAGTTTCAAGCTCACATTGACTTGGTCCTCCCCTATAGGACCTCTCTATCTGTTGAACTAAGTATCATTACTAAAACTTATCTGAATCTGATTCTTAAACATCTAGTTACTACTTCTGCTCATACAGTACAGTCAGCCAAGCATACCAAGTTACCAAGTTCAATCACACAATATTAAAATGAGTAAGGAGCATGGATACATATCAGCATTAGATACACATGGGTAGAACTTATCATTGTCAAACCTTGTTCTTAAAGCTTAAAAAAATGGTTTCAATTTATTAAAGATCATATCCGACTACTACCATAACAATTGACAGACATCAGGGGCTCCTTCCAGAAGAGTAATCATTAACCAGAGCATTGCCGACGCTCTGGCCATGGATTCCTGGGTTTTAAAAACTCCTAACATCACTGTCCATATAGTGAAAGTGACATCAAGGGCTTTCCCAAGTCAGGAGTTCCCGGCCAGTGAGTGCTTGCGATGCTTTGGCCGGGGACTCCAGAGTTTAAAGCCAAATATGGATATTTAAAGCCATATATGCACAGTAAAGTGAGAGGCTTTCTCTACAAGTGTAATTCCCGGCCACAGCGCTGCCAACGCTCCGACTTGGAATTCTCACATTACAAAGCCCCTAATGTCACTGTCTATGTACAGACAGTAACATCAAGGGATCCTCCAGGAGCAGAATCCATATATGGACAGTGACGTCAGGGGCTCCCTCCAGGAGTGGAATCCCCAGCCAGTGCAATGCCAGTGTTCTGGCCTAGGATTTTGGCATCTTAAAGCTCCTAACGTCAGTGTCCATTTATGGACAGTGTTGTCAGGGGCTTCCCTAGGAGCAGAATCCCCAGTCAGAGCGTTGCTAACGTCAGGGGCTTTCCGAGCCTAGTACTTAAAGTAACGCTGTGCCCGGGGAGTTCAGGTGATATATCCCACTCTATGCCTATACAGCCTTCCGTTGGAGGTATACGTAGAGACTTCTCCCAACGCATACCTCTGACGAAAAGAAAAAATTGAATGTGAACATACTCCAAGAAGCCCACAGCTCTGAATAAATATGGCGCAACTTGGGTTGTCAGTGCTGCACAAACTGACATCTACACCAGTTAGCATAGATGTCAGCTATAATATCCGCAGGTGTAAATTAAATATGTCATGCAGGAGATCTGCTCTCCCGCTGGTCCCGACTTACTAGCTGAAAAGACGCGAAAACAGCATAATGTCTCAAAAAGCTAAAAAATTTTACTCAAAACGGGCATGCGCCAAAATTTCCCATTACATTACTTTACAATATCATGTATTATAAAGACATTTACTTTTGAGCTACTTTGACTAAATCGTTAGCAAATGGAAAAAAAAAAACACCAAGGAAAAAAATTTAATTAAAAAACTACGGCCTCCTCCATTTCCCCTCTAGCCGTCCTTTCCATCTCCAAAATGGTGTGTTTTCTGCCATTTTAGGTAGAAAAATTTCTATTTGCTCACCATTTAGGCAAAGTAGCAGGAGGGTATATTATGCAGCTTCTCAATCTCTACCTTGAAGAGCTGTGTGGTTTGTATTTTAATAGTAACTTTTTAATCTAAATTTACTTTTTACTCTGCCTGACTTGGTATTTATTTGTTCAGAGTTTCAAGCTCACATTGACTTGGTCCTCCCCTATAGGACCTCTCTATCTGTTGAACTAAGTATCATTACTAAAACTTATCTGAATCTGATTCTTAAACATCTAGTTACTACTTCTGCTCATACAGTACAGTCAGCCAAGCATACCAAGTTACCAAGTTCAATCACACAATATTAAAATGAGTAAGGAGCATGGATACATATCAGCATTAGATACACATGGGTAGAACTTATCATTGTCAAACCTTGTTCTTAAAGCTTAAAAAAATGGTTTCAATTTATTAAAGATCATATCCGACTACTACCATAACAATTGACAGACATCAGGGGCTCCTTCCAGGAGAGTAATCACTAACCAGAGCATTGCCGACGCTCTGGCCATGGATTCCTGGGTTTTTAAACTCCTAACATCACTGTCCATATAGTAAAAGTGACATCAAGGGCTTTCCCAAGTCAGGAGTTCCCGGCCAGTGAGTGCTTGCGATGCTCTGGCCGGGGACTCCAGAGTTTAATGCCAAATATGGATATTTAAAGCCATATATGCACAGTAAAGTGAGAGGCTTTCTCTACAAGTGTAATTCCCGGCCACAGCGCTGCCAACGCTCCGACTTGGAATTCTCACATTACAAAGCCCCTAATGTCACTGTCTATGTACAGACAGTAACATCAAGGGATCCTCCAGGAGCAGAATCCATATATGGACAGTGACATCAGGGGCTCCCTCCAGGAGTGGAATCCCCAGCCAGTGCAATGCCAGTGTTCTGGCCTAGGATTTTGGCATCTTAAAGCTCCTAACGTCAGTGTCCATTTATGGACAGTGTTGTCAGGAGCTTCCCTAGGAGCAGAATCCCCAGTCAGAGCGTTGCTAACGTCAGGGGCTTTCCGAGCCTTTTGCTTAAAGTAACGCTGTGCCCGGGGAGTTCAGGTGATATATCCCACTCTATGCCTATACAGCCTTCCGTTGGAGGTATACGTAGAGACTTCTCGCAACGCATACCTCTGACGAAAAGAAAAAATTGAATGTGAACATACTCCAAGAAGCCCACAGCTCTGAATAAATATGGCGCAACTTGGGTTGTCAGTGCTGCACAAACTAACATCTACACCAGTTAGCATAGATGTCAGCTATAATATCCGCAGGTGTAAATTAAATATGTCATGCAGGAGATCTGCTCTCCCGCTGGTCCCGACTTACTAGCTGAAAAGACGCGAAAACAGCATAATGTCTCAAAAAGCTAAAACATTTTACTCAAAACGGGCATGCGCCAAAATTTCCCATTACATTACTTTACAATATCATGTATTATAAAGACATTTACTTTTGAGCTACTTTGACTAAATCGTTAGCAAATGGAAAAAAAAAAACACCAAGGAAAAAAATGTAATTAAAAAACTACGGCCTCCTCCATTTCCCCTCTAGCCGTCCTTTCCATCTCCAAAATGGTGTGTTTTCTGCCATTTTAGGTAGAAAAAATTCTATTTGCTCACCATTTAGGCAAAGTAGCAGGAGGGTATATTATGCAGCTTCTCAATCTCTACCTTGAAGAGCTGTGTGGTTTGTATTTTAATAGTAACTTTTTAATCTAAATTTACTTTTTACTCTGCCTGACTTGGTATTTATTTGTTCAGAGTTTCAAGCTCACATTGACTTGGTCTTCCCCTATAGGACCTCTCTATCTGTTGAACTAAGTATCATTACTAAAACTTATCTGAATCTGATTCTTAAACATCTAGTTACTACTTCTGCTCATACAGTACAGTCAGCCAAGCATACCAAGTTACCAAGTTCAATCACACAATATTAAAATGAGTAAGGAGCTTGGATACATATCAGCATTAGATACACATGGGTAGAACTTATCATTGTCAAACCTTGTTCTTAAAGCTTAAAAAAATGGTTTCAATTTATTAAAGATCATATCCGACTACTACCATAACAATTGACAGACATCAGGGGCTCCTTCCAGGAGAGTAATCACTAACCAGAGCATTGCCGACGCTCTGGCCATGGATTCCTGGGTTTTTAAACTCCTAACATCACTGTCCATATAGTAAAAGTGACATCAAGGGCTTTCCCAAGTCAGGAGTTCCCGGCCAGTGAGTGCTTGCGATGCTCTGGCCGGGGACTCCAGAGTTTAAAGCCAAATATGGATATTTAAAGCCATATATGCACAGTAAAGTGAGAGGCTTTCTCTACAAGCGTAATTCCCGGCCACAGCGCTGCCAACGCTCCGACTTGGAATTCTCACATTACAAAGCCCCTAATGTCACTGTCTATGTACAGACAGTAACATCAAGGGATCCTCCAGGAGCAGAATCCATATATGGACAGTGACGTCAGGGGCTCCCTCCAGGAGTGGAATCCCCAGCCAGTGCAATGCCAGTGTTCTGGCCTAGGATTTTTGCATCTTAAAGCTCCTAACGTCAGTGTCCATTTATGGACAGTGTTGTCAGGAGCTTCCCTAGGAGCAGAATCCCCAGTCAGAGCGTTGCTAACGTCAGGGGCTTTCCGAGCTTAGTGCTTAAAGTAACGCTGTGCCCGGGGAGTTCAGGTGATATATACTACTCTATGCCTATTCAGCCTTCCGTTAGAGGTATACGTAGAGACTTCTCCCAACGCATAACTCTGACGAAAAGAAAAAATTTAATGTGAACATACTCTAAGAAGCCCACAGCTCTGAATAAATATGGCGCAACTTGGGTTGTCAGTGCTGCACAAACTGACATCTACACCAGTTAGCATAGATGTCAGCTATAATATCCGCAGGTGTAAATTAAATATGTCATGCAGGAGATCTGCTCTCCCGCTGGTCCCGACTTACTAGCTGAAAAGACGCGAAAACAGCATAATGTCTCAAAAAGCTAAAAAATTTTACACAAAACGGGCATGCACCAAAATTTCCCATTACATTACTTTACAATATCATGTATTATAAAGACATTTACTTTTGAGCTACTTTGACTAAATCGTTAGCAAATGGGAAAAAAAAAACACCAAGGAAAAAAATGTAATTAAAAAACTACGGCCTCCTCCATTTCCCCTCTAGCCGTCCTTTCCATCTCCAAAATGGTGTGTTTTCTGCCATTTTAGGTAGAAAAATTTCTATTTGCTCACCATTTAGGCAAAGTAGCAGGAGGGTATATTATGCAGCTTCTCAATCTCTACCTTGAAGAGCTGTGTGGTTTGTATTTTAATAGTAACTTTTTAATCTAAATTTACTTTTTACTCTGCCTGACTTGGTATTTATTTGTTCAGAGTTTCAAGCTCACATTGACTTGGTCCTCCCCTATAGGACCTCTCTATCTGTTGAACTAAGTATCATTACTAAAACTTATCTGAATCTGATTCTTAAACATCTAGTTACTACTTCTGCTCATACAGTACAGTCAGCCAAGCATACCAAGTTACCAAGGTCAATCACACAATATTAAAATGAGTAAGGAGCTTGGATACATATCAGCATTAGATACACATGGGTAGAACTTATCATTGTCAAACCTTGTTCTTAAAGCTTAAAAAAATGGTTTCCATTTATTAAAGATCATATCCGACTACTACCATAACAATTGACAGACATCAGGGGCTCCTTCCAGGAGAGTAATCACTAACCAGAGCATTGCCGGCGCTCTGGCCATGGATTCCTGGGTTTTTAAACTCCTAACATCACTGTCCATATAGTAAAAGTGACATCAAGGGCTTTCCCAAGTCAGGAGTTCCCGGCCAGTGAGTGCTTGCGATGCTCTGGCCGGGGACTCCAGAGTTTAAAGCCAAATATGGATATTTAAAGCCATATATGCACAGTAAAGTGAGAGGCTTTCTCTACAAGCGTAATTCCCGGCCACAGCGCTGCCAACGCTCCGACTTGGAATTCTCACATTACAAAGCCCCTAATGTCACTGTCTATGTACAGACAGTAACATCAAGGGATCCTCCAGGAGCAGAATCCATATATGGACAGTGACGTCAGGGGCTCCCTCCAGGAGTGGAATCCCCAGCCAGTGCAATGCCAGTGTTCTGGCCTAGGATTTTTGCATCTTAAAGCTCCTAACGTCAGTGTCCATTTATGGACAGTGTTGTCAGGAGCTTCCCTAGGAGCAGAATCCCCAGTCAGAGCGTTGCTAACGTCAGGGGCTTTCCGAGCTTAGTGCTTAAAGTAACGCTGTGCCCGGGGAGTTCAGGTGATATATACTACTCTATGCCTATTCAGCCTTCCGTTAGAGGTATACGTAGAGACTTCTCCCAACGCATAACTCTGATGAAAAGAAAAAATTGAATGTGAACATACTCTAAGAAGCCCACAGCTCTGAATAAATATGGCGCAACTTGGGTTGTCAGTGCTGCACAAACTGACATCTACACCAGTTAGCATAGATGTCAGCTATAATATCCGCAGGTGTAAATTAAATATGTCATGCAGGAGATCTGCTCTCCCGCTGGTCCCGACTTACTAGCTGAAAAGACGCGAAAACAGCATAATGTCTCAAAAAGCTAAAAATTTTTACACAAAACGGGCATGCGCCAAAATTTCCCATTACATTACTTTACAATATCATGTATTATAAAGACATTTACTTTTGAGCTACTTTGACTAAATCGTTAGCAAATGGGAAAAAAAAAACACCAAGGAAAAAAATGTAATTAAAAAACTACGGCCTCCTCCATTTCCCCTCTAGCCGTCCTTTCCATCTCCAAAATGGTGTGTTTTCTGCCATTTTAGGTAGAAAAATTTCTATTTGCTCACCATTTAGGCAAAGTAGCAGGAGGGTATATTATGCAGCTTCTCAATCTCTACCTTGAAGAGCTGTGTGGTTTGTATTTTAATAGTAACTTTTTAATCTAAATTTACTTTTTACTCTGCCTGACTTGGTATTTATTTGTTCAGAGTTTCAAGCTCACATTGACTTGGTCCTCCCCTATAGGACCTCTCTATCTGTTGAACTAAGTATCATTACTAAAACTTATCTGAATCTGATTCTTAAACATCTAATTACTACTTCTGCTGATACAGTACAGTCAGCCAAGCATACCAAGTTACCAAGTTCAATCACACAATATTAAAATGAGTAAGGAGCATGGATACATATCAGCATTAGATACACATGGGTAGAACTTATCATTGTCAAACCTTGTTCTTAAAGCTTAAAAAAATGGTTTCAATTTATTAAAGATCATATCCGACTACTACCATAACAATTGACAGACATCAGGGGCTCCTTCCAGAAGAGTAATCACTAACCAGAGCATTGCCGACGCTCTGGCCATGGATTCCTGGGTTTTTAAACTCCTAACATCACTGTCCATATAGTTAAAGTGACATCAAGGGCTTTCCCAAGTCAGGAGTTCCCGGCCAGTGAGTGCTTGCGATGCTCTGGCCGGGGACTCCAGAGTTTAAAGAAAAAAATATGGATATTTAAAGCCATATATGCACAGTAAAGTGAGAGGCTTTCTTTACAAGCGTAATTCCCGGCCACAGCGCTGCCAACGCTCCGACTTGGAATTCTCACATTACAAAGCCCCTAATGTCACTGTCTATGTACAGACAGTAACATCAAGGGATCCTCCAGGAGCAGAATCCATATATGGACAGTGACGTCAGGGGCTTCCTCCAGGAGTGGAATCCCCAGCCAGTGCAATGCCAGTGTTCTGGCCTAGGATTTTGGCATCTTAAAGCTCCTAACGTCAGTGTCCATTTATGGACAGTGTTGTCAGGGGCTTCCCTAGGAGCAGAATCCCCAGTCAGAGCGTTGCTAACGTCAGGGGCTTTCCGAGCCTAGTGCTTAAAGTAATGCTGTGCCCGGGGAGTTCAGGTGATATATACCACTCTATGCCTATACAGCCTTCCGTTAGAGGTATACGTAGAGACTTCTCCCAACGCATACCTCTGACGAAAAGAAAAAATTGAATGTGAACATACTCCAAGAAGCCCACAGCTCTGAATAAATATGGCGCAACTTGGGTTGTCAGTGCTGCACAAACTGACATCTACACCAGTTAGCATAGATGTCAGCTATAATATCCGCAGGTGTAAATTAAATATGTCATGCAGGAGATCTGCTCTCCCGCTGGTCCCGACTTACTAGCTGAAAAGACGCGAAAACAGCATAATGTTTCAAAAAGCTAAAATTTTTACTCAAAACGGGCATGCGCCAAAATTTCCCATTACATTACTTTACAATATCATGTATTATAAAGACATTTACTTTTGAGCTACTTTGACTAAATCGTTAGCAAATGGAAAAAAAAAAACACCAAGGAAAAAAATGTAATTAAAAAACTACGGCCTCCTCCATTTCCCCTCTAGCCGTCCTTTCCATCTCCAAAATGGTGTGTTTTCTGCCATTTTAGGTAGAAAAATTTCTATTTGCTCACCATTTAGGCAAAGTAGCAGGGGGGTATATTATGCAGCTTCTCAATCTCTACCTTGAAGAGCTGTGTGGTTTGTATTTTAATAGTAACTTTTTAATCTAAATTTACTTTTTACTCTGCCTGACTTGGTATTTATTTGTTCAGAGGTTCAAGCTCACATTGACTTGGTCCTCCCCTATAGGACCTCTCTATCTGTTGAACTAAGTATCATTACTAAAACTTATCTGAATCTGATTCTTAAACATCTAGTTACTACTTCTGCTCATACAGAACAGTCAGCCAAGCATATCAAGTTACCAAGTTCAATCACACAATATTAAAATGAATAAGGAGCATGGATACATATCAGCATTAGATACACATGGGTAGAACTTATCATTGTCAAACCTTGTTCTTAAAGCTTAAAAAAATGGTTTCAATTTATTAAAGATCATATCCGACTACTACCATAACAATTGACAGACATCAGGGGCTCCTTCCAGGAGAGTAATCACTAACCAGAGCATTGCCGACGCTCTGGCCATGGATTCCTGGGTTTTAAAAACTCCTAACATCACTGTCCATATAGTGAAAGTGACATCAAGGGCTTTCCCAAGTCAGGAGTTCCCGGCCAGTGAGTGCTTGCGATGCTCTGGCCGGGGACTCCAGAGTTTAATGCCAAATATGGATATTTAAAGCCATATATGCACAGTAAAGTGAGAGGCTTTCTCTACAAGTGTAATTCCCGGCCACAGCGCTGCCAACGCTCCGACTTGGAATTCTCACATTACAAAGCCCCTAATGTCACTGTCTATGTACAGACAGTAACATCAAGGGATCCTCCAGGAGCAGAATCCATATATGGACAGTGACGTCAGGGGCTCCCTCCAGGAGTGGAATCCCCAGCCAGTGCAATGCCAGTGTTCTGGCCTAGGATTTTGGCATCTTAAAGCTCCTAACGTCAGTGTCCATTTATGGACAGTGTTGTCAGGAGCTTCCCTAGGAGCAGAATCCCCAGTCAGAGCGTTGCTAACGTCAGGGGCTTTCCGAGCCTAGTGCTTAAAGTAACGCTGTGCCCGGGGAGTTCAGGTGATATATCCCACTCTATGCCTATACAGCCTTCCGTTGGAGGTATACGTGGAGACTTCTCCCAACGCATACCTCTGACGAAAAGAAAAAATTGAATGTGAACATACTCCAAGAAGCCCACAGCTCTGAATAAATATGGCGCAACTTGGGTTGTCAGTGCTGCACAAACTGACATCTACACCAGTTAGCATAGATGTCAGCTATAATATCCGCAGGTGTAAATTAAATATGTCATGCAGGAGATCTGCTCTCCCGCTGGTCCCGACTTACTAGCTGAAAAGACGCGAAAACAGCATAATGTCTCAAAAAGCTACAATTTTTACTCAAAACGGGCATGCGCCAAAATTTCCCATTACATTACTTTACAATATCATGTATTATAAAGACATTTACTTTTGAGCTACTTTGACTAAATCGTTAGCAAATGGAAAAAAAAAAACACCAAGGAAAAAAATGTAATTAAAAAACTACGGCCTCCTCCATTTCCCCTCTAGCCGTCCTTTCCATCTCCAAAATGGTGTGTTTTCTGCCATTTTAGGTAGAAAAATTTCTATTTGCTCACCATTTAGGCAAAGTAGCAGGAGGGTATATTATGCAGCTTCACAAACTCTACCTTGAAGAGCTCTGTGGTTTGTATTTTAATAGTAACTTTTTAATCTAAATTTACTTTTTACTCTGCCTGACTTGGTATTTATTTGTTCAGAGTTTCAAGCTCACTTTGACTTGGTCCTCCCCTATAGGACCTCTCTATCTGTTGAACTAAGTATCATTACTAAAACTTATCTGAATCTGATTCTTAAACATCTAGTTACTACTTCTGATCATACAGTACAGTAAGCACAGCATACCAAGTTACCAAGTTCAATCACACAATATTAAAATGAGTAAGGAGCATGGATACATATCAGCATTAGATACACATGGGTAGAACTTATCATTGTCAAACCTTGTTCTTAAAGCTTAAAAAAATGGTTTAAATTTATTAAAGATCATATCCGACTACTACCATAACAATTGACAGACATCAGGGGCTCCTTCCAGGAGAGTAATCACTAACCAGAGCATTGCCGACGCTCTGGCCATGGATCCCTGGGTTTTTAAACTCCTAACATCACTGTCCATATAGTGAAAGTGACATCAAGGGCTTTCCCAAGTCAGGAGTTCCCGGCCAGTGAGTGCTTGCGATGCTCTGGCCGGGGACTCCAGAGTTTAAAGCCAAATATGGATATTTAAAGCCATATATGCACAGTAAAGTGAGAGGCTTTCTTTACAAGCGTAATTCCCGGCCACAGCGCTGCCAACGATCCGACTTGGAATTCTCACATTACAAAGCCCCTAATGTCACTGTCTATGTACAGACAGTAACATCAAGGGATCCTCCAGGAGCAGAATCCATATATGGACAGTGACGTCAGGGGCTCCCTCCAGGAGTGGAATCCCCAGCCAGTGCAATGCCAGTGTTCTGGCCTAGGATTTTGGCATCTTAAAGCTCCTAACGTCAGTGTCCATTTATGAACAGTGTTGTCAGGGGCTTCCCTAGGAGCAGAATCCCCAGTCAGAGCGTTGCTAACGTCAGGGGCTTTCCGAGCCTAGTGCTTAAAGTAACGCTGTGCCCGGGGAGTTCAGGTGATATATCCCACTCTATGCCTATACAGCCTCCCGTTGGAGGTATACGTAGAGACTTCTCCCAACGCATACCTCTGACGAAAAGAAAAAATTGAATGTGAACATACTCCAAGAAGCCCACAGCTCTGAATAAATATGGCGCAACTTGGGTTGTCAGTGCTGCACAAACTGACATCTACACCAGTTAGCATAGATGTCAGCTATAATATCCGCAGGTGTAAATTAAATATGTCATGCAGGAGATCTGCTCTCCCGCTGGTCCCGACTTACTAGCTGAAAAGACGCGAAAACAGCATAATGTCTCAAAAAGCTACAATTTTTACTCAAAACGGGCATGCGCCAAAATTTCCCATTACATTACTTTACAATATCATGTATTATAAAGACATTTACTTTTGAGCTACTTTGACTAAATCGTTAGCAAATGGAAAAAAAAAACACCAAGGAAAAAAATTTAATTAAAAAACTACGGCCTCCTCCATTTCCCCTCTAGCCGTCCTTTCCATCTCCAAAATGGTGTGTTTTCTGCCATTTTAGGTAGAAAAATTTATATTTGCTCACCATTTAGGCAAAGTAGCAGGAGGGTATATTATGCAGCTTCACAAACTCTACCTTGAAGAGCTGTGTGGTTTGTATTTTAATAGTAACTTTTTAATCTAAATTTACTTTTTACTCTGCCTGACTTGGTATTTATTTGTTCAAAGTTTCAAGCTCACATTGACTTGGTCCTCCCCTATAGGACCTCTCTATCTGTTGAACTAAGTATCATTACTAAAACTTATCTGAATCTGATTCTTAAACATCTAGTTACTACTTCTGCTCATACAGAACAGTCAGCCAAGCATATCAAGTTACCAAGTTCAATCACACAATATTAAAATGAGTAAGGAGCATGGATACATATCAGCATTAGATACACATGGATAGAACTTATCATTGTCAAACCTTGTTCTTAAAGCTTAAAAAAATGGTTTCAATTTATTAAAGATCATATCCGACTACTACCATAACAATTGACAGACATCAGGGGCTTCTTCCAGGAGAGTAATCACTAACCAGAGCATTGCCGACGCTCTGGCCATGGATCCCTGGGTTTTTAAACTCCTAACATCACTGTCCATATAGTGAAAGTGACATCAAGGGCTTTCCCAAGTCAGGAGTTCCCGGCCAGTGAGTGCTTGCGATGCTCTGGCCGGGGACTCCAGAGTTTAAAGCCAAATATGGATATTTAAAGCCATATATGCACAGTAAAGTGAGAGGCTTTCTTTACAAGCGTAATTCCCGGCCACAGCGCTGCCAACGTTCCGACTTGGAATTCTCACATTACAAAGCCCCTAATGTCACTGTCTATGTACAGACAGTAACATCAAGGGATCCTCCAGGAGCAGAATCCATATATGGACAGTGACGTAAGGGGCTCCCTCCAGGAGTGGAATCCCCAGCCAGTGCAATGCCAGTGTTCTGGCCTAGGATTTTGGCATCTTAAAGCTCCTAACGTCAGTGTCCATTTATGGACAGTGTTGTCAGGGGCTTCCCTAGGAGCAGAATCCCCAGTCAGAGCGTTGTTAACGTCAGGGGCTTTCCGAGCCTAGTGCTTAAAGTAACGCTGTGCCCGGGGAGTTTAGGTGATATATCCCACTCTATGCCTATACAGCCTTCCGTTGGAGGTATACGTAGAGACTTCTCCCAACGCATACCTCTGAAGAAAAGAAAAAATTGAATGTGAACATACTCCAAGAAGCCCACAGCTCTGAATAAATATGGCGCAACTTGGGTTGTCAGTGCTGCACAAACTGACATCTACACCAGTTAGCATAGATGTCAGCTATAATATCCACAGGTGTAAATTAAATATGTCATGCAGGAGATCTGCTCTCCTGCTGGTCCCGACTTACTAGCTGAAAAGACGCGAAAACAGCATAATGTCTCAAAAAGCTACAATTTTTACTCAAAACGGGCATGCGCCAAAATTTCCCATTACATTACTTTACAATATCATGTATTATAAAGACATTTACTTTTGAGCTACTTTGACTAAATCGTTAGCAAATGGAAAAAAAAAACACCAAGGAAAAAAATTTAATTAAAAAACTACGGCCTCCTCCATTTCCCCTCTAGCCGTCCTTTCCATCTCCAAAATGGTGTGTTTTCTGCCATTTTAGGTAGAAAAATTTATATTTGCTCACCATTTAGGCAAAGTAGCAGGAGGGTATATTATGCAGCTTCACAAACTCTACCTTGAAGAGCTGTGTGGTTTGTATTTTAATAGTAACTTTTTAATCTAAATTTACTTTTTACTCTGCCTGACTTGGTATTTATTTGTTCAAAGTTTCAAGCTCACATTGACTTGGTCCTCCCCTATAGGACCTCTCTATCTGTTGAACTAAGTATAATTACTAAAACTTATCTGAATCTGATTCTTAAACATCTAGTTACTACTTCTGCTCATACAGAACAGTCAGCCAAGCATATCAAGTTACCAAGTTCAATCACACAATATTAAAATGAGTAAGGAGCATGGATACATATCAGCATTAGATACACATGGGTAGAACTTATCATTGTCAAACCTTGTTCTTAAAGCTTAAAAAAATGGTTTCAATTTATTAAAGATCATATCCGACTACTACCATAACAATTGACAGACATCAGGGGCTCTTTCCAGAAGAGTAATCACTAACCAGAGCATTGCCGACGCTCTGGCCATGGATTCCTGGGTTTTAAAAACTCCTAACATCACTGTCCATATAGTGAAAGTGACATCAAGGGCTTTCCCAAGTCAGGAGTTCCCGGCCAGTGAGTGCTTGCGATGCTCTGGCCGGGGACTCCAGAGTTTAAAGCCAAATATGGATATTTAAAGCCATATATGCACAGTAAAGTGAGAGGCTTTCTCTACAAGTGTAATTCCCGGCCACAGCGCTGCCAACGCTCCGACTTGGAATTCTCACATTACAAAGCCCCTAATGTCACTGTCTATGTACAGACAGTAACATCAAGGGATCCTCCAGGAGCAGAATCCATATATGGACAGTGACGTCAGGGGCTCCCTCCAGGAGTGGAATCCCCAGCCAGTGCAATGCCAGTGTTCTGGCCTAGGATTTTGGCATCTTAAAGCTCCTAACGTCAGTGTCCATTTATGGACAGTGTTGTCAGGAGCTTCCCTAGGAGCAGAATCCCCAGTCAGAGCGTTGCTAACGTCAGAGGCTTTCCGAGCCTAGTGCTTAAAGTAACGCTGTGCCCGGGGAGTTCAGGTGATATATCCCACTCTATGCCTATATAGCCTTCCGTTGGAGGTATACGTGGAGACTTCTCCCAACGCATACCTCTGACGAAAAGAAAAAATTGAATGTGAACATACTCCAAGAAGCCCACAGCTCTGAATAAATATGGCGCAACTTGGGTTGTCAGTGCTGCACAAACTGACATCTACACCAGTTAGCATAGATGTCAGCTATAATATCCGCTGGTGTAAATTAAATATGTCATGCAGGAGATCTGCTCTCCCGCTGGTCCCGACTTACTAGCTGAAAAGACGCGAAAACAGCATAATGTCTCAAAAAGCTACAATTTTTACTCAAAACGGGCATGCGCCAAAATTTCCCATTACATTACTTTACAATATCATGTATTATAAAGACATTTACTTTTGAGCTACTTTGACTAAATCGTTAGCAAATGGAAAAAAAAAAACACCAAGGAAAAAAATGTAATTAAAAAACTACGGCCTCCTCCATTTCCTCTCTAGCCGTCCTTTCCATCTCCAAAATGGTGTGTTTTCTGCCATTTTAGGTAGAAAAATTTCTATTTGCTCACCATTTAGGCAAAGTAGCAGGAGGGTATATTATGCAGCTTCACAAACTCTACCTTGAAGAGCTCTGTGGTTTGTATTTTAATAGTAACTTTTTAATCTAAATTTACTTTTTACTCTGCCTGACTTGGTATTTATTTGTTCAAAGTTTCAAGCTCACATTGACTTGGTCCTCCCCTATAGGACCTCTCTATCTGTTGAACTAAGTATCATTACTAAAACTTATCTGAATCTGATTCTTAAACATCTAGTTACTACTTCTGCTCATACAGAACAGTCAGCCAAGCATATCAAGTTACCAAGTTCAATCACACAATATTAAAATGAGTAAGGAGCATGGATACATATCAGCATTAGATACACATGGGTAGAACTTATCATTGTCAAACCTTGTTCTTAAAGCTTAAAAAAATGGTTTCAATTTATTAAAGATCATATCCGACTACTACCATAACAATTGACAGACATCAGGGGCTTCTTCCAGGAGAGTAATCACTAACCAGAGCATTGCCGACGCTCTGGCCATGGATCCCTGGGTTTTTAAACTCCTAACATCACTGTCCATATAGTGAAAGTGACATCAAGGGCTTTCCCAAGTCAGGAGTTCCCGGCCAGTGAGTGCTTGCGATGCTCTGGCCGGGGACTCCAGAGTTTAAAGCCAAATATGGATATTTAAAGCCATATATGCACAGTAAAGTGAGAGGCTTTCTTTACAAGCGTAATTCCCGGCCACAGCGCTGCCAACGTTCCGACTTGGAATTCTCACATTACAAAGCCCCTAATGTCACTGTCTATGTACAGACAGTAACATCAAGGGATCCTCCAGGAGCAGAATCCATATATGGACAGTGACGTCAGGGGCTCCCTCCAGGAGTGGAATCCCCAGCCAGTGCAATGCCAGTGTTCTGGCCTAGGATTTTGGCATCTTAAAGCTCCTAACGTCAGTGTCCATTTATGGACAGTGTTGTCAGGGGCTTCCCTAGGAGCAGAATCCCCAGTCAGAGCGTTGTTAACGTCAGGGGCTTTCCGAGCCTAGTGCTTAAAGTAACGCTGTGCCCGGGGAGTTTAGGTGATATATCCCACTCTATGCCTATACAGCCTTCCGTTGGAGGTATACGTAGAGACTTCTCCCAACGCATACCTCTGAAGAAAAGAAAAAATTGAATGTGAACATACTCCAAGAAGCCCACAGCTCTGAATAAATATGGCGCAACTTGGGTTGTCAGTGCTGCACAAACTGACATCTACACCAGTTAGCATAGATGTCAGCTATAATATCCGCAGGTGTAAATTAAATATGTCATGCAGGAGATCTGCTCTCCTGCTGGTCCCGACTTACTAGCTGAAAAGACGCGAAAACAGCATAATGTCTCAAAAAGCTACAATTTTTACTCAAAACGGGCATGCGCCAAAATTTCCCATTACATTACTTTACAATATCATGTATTATAAAGACATTTACTTTTGAGCTACTTTGACTAAATCGTTAGCAAATGGAAAAAAAAAACACCAAGGAAAAAAATTTAATTAAAAAACTACGGCCTCCTCCATTTCCCCTCTAGCCGTCCTTTCCATCTCCAAAATGGTGTGTTTTCTGCCATTTTAGGTAGAAAAATTTATATTTGCTCACCATTTAGGCAAAGTAGCAGGAGGGTATATTATGCAGCTTCACAAACTCTACCTTGAAGAGCTGTGTGGTTTGTATTTTAATAGTAACTTTTTAATCTAAATTTACTTTTTACTCTGCCTGACTTGGTATTTATTTGTTCAAAGTTTCAAGCTCACATTGACTTGGTCCTCCCCTATAGGACCTCTCTATCTGTTGAACTAAGTATCATTACTAAAACTTATCTGAATCTGATTCTTAAACATCTAGTTACTACTTCTGCTCATACAGAACAGTCAGCCAAGCATATCAAGTTACCAAGTTCAATCACACAATATTAAAATGAGTAAGGAGCATGGATACATATCAGCATTAGATACACATGGGTAGAACTTATCATTGTCAAACCTTGTTCTTAAAGCTTAAAAAAATGGTTTCAATTTATTAAAGATCATATCCGACTACTACCATAACAATTGACAGACATCAGGGGCTCCTTCCAGAAGAGTAATCACTAACCAGAGCATTGCCGACGCTCTGGCCATGGATTCCTGGGTTTTAAAAACTCCTAACATCACTGTCCATATAGTGAAAGTGACATCAAGGGCTTTCCCAAGTCAGGAGTTCCCGGCCAGTGAGTGCTTGCGATGCTCTGGCCGGGGACTCCAGAGTTTAAAGCCAAATATGGATATTTAAAGCCATATATGCACAGTAAAGTGAGAGGCTTTCTCTACAAGTGTAATTCCCGGCCACAGCGCTGCCAACGCTCCGACTTGGAATTCTCACATTACAAAGCCCCTAATGTCACTGTCTATGTACAGACAGTAACATCAAGGGATCCTCCAGGAGCAGAATCCATATATGGACAGTGACGTCAGGGGCTCCCTCCAGGAGTGGAATCCCCAGCCAGTGCAATGCCAGTGTTCTGGCCTAGGATTTTGGCATCTTAAAGCTCCTAACGTCAGTGTCCATTTATGGACAGTGTTGTCAGGAGCTTCCCTAGGAGCAGAATCCCCAGTCAGAGCGTTGCTAACGTCAGGGGCTTTCCGAGCCTAGTGCTTAAAGTAACGCTGTGCCCGGGGAGTTCAGGTGATATATCCCACTCTATGCCTATATAGCCTTCCGTTGGAGGTATACGTGGAGACTTCTCCCAACGCATACCTCTGACGAAAAGAAAAAATTGAATGTGAACATACTCCAAGAAGCCCACAGCTCTGAATAAATATGGCGCAACTTGGGTTGTCAGTGCTGCACAAACTGACATCTACACCAGTTAGCATAGATGTCAGCTATAATATCCGCTGGTGTAAATTAAATATGTCATGCAGGAGATCTGCTCTCCCGCTGGTCCCGACTTACTAGCTGAAAAGACGCGAAAACAGCATAATGTCTCAAAAAGCTACAATTTTTACTCAAAACGGGCATGCGCCAAAATTTCCCATTACATTACTTTACAATATCATGTATTATAAAGACATTTACTTTTGAGCTACTTTGACTAAATCGTTAGCAAATGGAAAAAAAAAAACACCAAGGAAAAAAATGTAATTAAAAAACTACGGCCTCCTCCATTTCCTCTCTAGCCGTCCTTTCCATCTCCAAAATGGTGTGTTTTCTGCCATTTTAGGTAGAAAAATTTCTATTTGCTCACCATTTAGGCAAAGTAGCAGGAGGGTATATTATGCAGCTTCACAAACTCTACCTTGAAGAGCTCTGTGGTTTGTATTTTAATAGTAACTTTTTAATCTAAATTTACTTTTTACTCTGCCTGACTTGGTATTTATTTGTTCAAAGTTTCAAGCTCACATTGACTTGGTCCTCCCCTATAGGACCTCTCTATCTGTTGAACTAAGTATCATTACTAAAACTTATCTGAATCTGATTCTTAAACATCTAGTTACTACTTCTGCTCATACAGAACAGTCAGCCAAGCATATCAAGTTACCAAGTTCAATCACACAATATTAAAATGAGTAAGGAGCATGGATACATATCAGCATTAGATACACATGGGTAGAACTTATCATTGTCAAACCTTGTTCTTAAAGCTTAAAAAAATGGTTTCAATTTATTAAAGATCATATCCGACTACTACCATAACAATTGACAGACATCAGGGGCTTCTTCCAGGAGAGTAATCACTAACCAGAGCATTGCCGACGCTCTGGCCATGGATCCCTGGGTTTTTAAACTCCTAACATCACTGTCCATATAGTGAAAGTGACATCAAGGGCTTTCCCAAGTCAGGAGTTCCCGGCCAGTGAGTGCTTGCGATGCTCTGGCCGGGGACTCCAGAGTTTAAAGCCAAATATGGATATTTAAAGCCATATATGCACAGTAAAGTGAGAGGCTTTCTTTACAAGCGTAATTCCCGGCCACAGCGCTGCCAACGTTCCGACTTGGAATTCTCACATTACAAAGCCCCTAATGTCACTGTCTATGTACAGACAGTAACATCAAGGGATCCTCCAGGAGCAGAATCCATATATGGACAGTGACGTCAGGGGCTCCCTCCAGGAGTGGAATCCCCAGCCAGTGCAATGCCAGTGTTCTGGCCTAGGATTTTGGCATCTTAAAGCTCCTAACGTCAGTGTCCATTTATGGACAGTGTTGTCAGGGGCTTCCCTAGGAGCAGAATCCCCAGTCAGAGCGTTGTTAACGTCAGGGGCTTTCCGAGCCTAGTGCTTAAAGTAACGCTGTGCCCGGGGAGTTTAGGTGATATATCCCACTCTATGCCTATACAGCCTTCCGTTGGAGGTATACGTAGAGACTTCTCCCAACGCATACCTCTGAAGAAAAGAAAAAATTGAATGTGAACATACTCCAAGAAGCCCACAGCTCTGAATAAATATGGCGCAACTTGGGTTGTCAGTGCTGCACAAACTGACATCTACACCAGTTAGCATAGATGTCAGCTATAATATCCGCAGGTGTAAATTAAATATGTCATGCAGGAGATCTGCTCTCCTGCTGGTCCCGACTTACTAGCTGAAAAGACGCGAAAACAGCATAATGTCTCAAAAAGCTACAATTTTTACTCAAAACGGGCATGCGCCAAAATTTCCCATTACATTACTTTACAATATCATGTATTATAAAGACATTTACTTTTGAGCTACTTTGACTAAATCGTTAGCAAATGGAAAAAAAAAACACCAAGGAAAAAAATTTAATTAAAAAACTACGGCCTCCTCCATTTCCCCTCTAGCCGTCCTTTCCATCTCCAAAATGGTGTGTTTTCTGCCATTTTAGGTAGAAAAATTTATATTTGCTCACCATTTAGGCAAAGTAGCAGGAGGGTATATTATGCAGCTTCACAAACTCTACCTTGAAGAGCTGTGTGGTTTGTATTTTAATAGTAACTTTTTAATCTAAATTTACTTTTTACTCTGCCTGACTTGGTATTTATTTGTTCAAAGTTTCAAGCTCACATTGACTTGGTCCTCCCCTATAGGACCTCTCTATCTGTTGAACTAAGTATCATTACTAAAACTTATCTGAATCTGATTCTTAAACATCTAGTTACTACTTCTGCTCATACAGAACAGTCAGCCAAGCATATCAAGTTACCAAGTTCAATCACACAATATTAAAATGAGTAAGGAGCATGGATACATATCAGCATTAGATACACATGGGTAGAACTTATCATTGTCAAACCTTGTTCTTAAAGCTTAAAAAAATGGTTTCAATTTATTAAAGATCATATCCGACTACTACCATAACAATTGACAGACATCAGGGGCTCCTTCCAGAAGAGTAATCACTAACCAGAGCATTGCCGACGCTCTGGCCATGGATTCCTGGGTTTTAAAAACTCCTAACATCACTGTCCATATAGTGAAAGTGACATCAAGGGCTTTCCCAAGTCAGGAGTTCCCGGCCAGTGAGTGCTTGCGATGCTCTGGCCGGGGACTCCAGAGTTTAAAGCCAAATATGGATATTTAAAGCCATATATGCACAGTAAAGTGAGAGGCTTTCTCTACAAGTGTAATTCCCGGCCACAGCGCTGCCAACGCTCCGACTTGGAATTCTCACATTACAAAGCCCCTAATGTCACTGTCTATGTACAGACAGTAACATCAAGGGATCCTCCAGGAGCAGAATCCATATATGGACAGTGACGTCAGGGGCTCCCTCCAGGAGTGGAATCCCCAGCCAGTGCAATGCCAGTGTTCTGGCCTAGGATTTTGGCATCTTAAAGCTCCTAACGTCAGTGTCCATTTATGGACAGTGTTGTCAGGAGCTTCCCTAGGAGCAGAATCCCCAGTCAGAGCGTTGCTAACGTCAGGGGCTTTCCGAGCCTAGTGCTTAAAGTAACGCTGTGCCCGGGGAGTTCAGGTGATATATCCCACTCTATGCCTATACAGCCTTCCGTTGGAGGTATACGTGGAGACTTCTCCCAACGCATACCTCTGACGAAAAGAAAAAATTGAATGTGAACATACTCCAAGAAGCCCACAGCTCTGAATAAATATGGCGCAACTTGGGTTGTCAGTGCTGCACAAACTGACATCTACACCAGTTAGCATAGATGTCAGCTATAATATCCGCTGGTGTAAATTAAATATGTCATGCAGGAGATCTGCTCTCCCGCTGGTCCCGACTTACTAGCTGAAAAGACGCGAAAACAGCATAATGTCTCAAAAAGCTACAATTTTTACTCAAAACGGGCATGCGCCAAAATTTCCCATTACATTACTTTACAATATCATGTATTATAAAGACATTTACTTTTGAGCTACTTTGACTAAATCGTTAGCAAATGGAAAAAAAAAAACACCAAGGAAAAAAATGTAATTAAAAAACTACGGCCTCCTCCATTTCCTCTCTAGCCATCCTTTCCATCTCCAAAATGGTGTGTTTTCTGCCATTTTAGGTAGAAAAATTTCTATTTGCTCACCATTTAGGCAAAGTAGCAGGAGGGTATATTATGCAGCTTCACAAACTCTACCTTGAAGAGCTCTGTGGTTTGTATTTTAATAGTAACTTTTTAATCTAAATTTACTTTTTACTCTGCCTGACTTGGTATTTAATTGTTCAGAGTTTCAAGCTCACATTGACTTGGTCCTCCCCTATAGGACCTCTCTATCTGTTGAACTAAGTATCATTACTAAAACTTATCTGAATCTGATTCTTAAACATCTAGTTACTACTTCTGATCATACAGTACAGTAAGCACAGCATACCAAGTTACCAAGTTCAATCACACAATATTAAAATGAGTAAGGAGCATGGATACATATCAGCATTAGATA
Source organism: Rhinoderma darwinii (assembly GCF_050947455.1). Classification (NCBI taxonomy): domain Eukaryota; kingdom Metazoa; phylum Chordata; class Amphibia; order Anura; family Rhinodermatidae; genus Rhinoderma; species Rhinoderma darwinii. The sequence goes on along the minus strand of NW_027461957.1, from coordinate 358,854 downwards.
CACATGGGTAGAACTTATCATTGTCAAACCTTGTTCTTAAAGCTTAAAAAAATGGTTTCAATTTATTAAAGATCATATCCGACTACTACCATAACAATTGACAGACATCAGGGGCTCCTTCCAGGAGAGTAATCACTAACCAGAGCATTGCCGACGCTCTGGCCATGGATCCCTGGGTTTTTAAACTCCTAACATCACTGTCCATATAGTGAAAGTGACATCAAGGGCTTTCCCAAGTCAGGAGTTCCCGGCCAGTGAGTGCTTGCGATGCTCTGGCCGGGGACTCCAGAGTTTAAAGCCAAATATGGATATTTAAAGCCATATATGCACAGTAAAGTGAGAGGCTTTCTTTACAAGCGTAATTCCCGGCCACAGCGCTGCCAACGTTCCGACTTGGAATTCTCACATTACAAAGCCCCTAATGTCACTGTCTATGTACAAACAGTAACATCAAGGGATCCTCCAGGAGCAGAATCCATATATGGACAGTGACGTCAGGGGCTCCCTCCAGGAGTGGAATCCCCAGCCAGTGCAATGCCAGTGTTCTGGCCTAGGATTTTGGCATCTTAAAGCTCCTAACGTCAGTGTCCATTTATGGACAGTGTTGTCAGGGGCTTCCCTAGGAGCAGAATCCCCAGTCAGAGCGTTGTTAACGTCAGGGGCTTTCCGAGCCTAGTGCTTAAAGTAACGCTGTGCCCGGGGAGTTTAGGTGATATATCCCACTCTATGCCTATACAGCCTTCCGTTGGAGGTATACGTAGAGACTTCTCCCAACGCATACCTCTGAAGAAAAGAAAAAATTGAATGTGAACATACTCCAAGAAGCCCACAGCTCTGAATAAATATGGCGCAACTTGGGTTGTCAGTGCTGCACAAACTGACATCTACACCAGTTAGCATAGATGTCAGCTATAATATTCGCAGGTGTAAATTAAATATGTCATGCAGGAGATCTGCTCTCCTGCTGGTCCCGACTTACTAGCTGAAAAGACGCGAAAACAGCATAATGTCTCAAAAAGCTACAATTTTTACTCAAAACGGGCATGCGCCAAAATTTCCCATTACATTACTTTACAATATCATGTATTATAAAGACATTTACTTTTGAGCTACTTTGACTAAATCGTTAGCAAATGGAAAAAAAAAACACCAAGGAAAAAAATTTAATTAAAAAACTACGGCCTCCTCCATTTCCCCTCTAGCCGTCCTTTCCATCTCCAAAATGGTGTGTTTTCTGCCATTTTAGGTAGAAAAATTTATATTTGCTCACCATTTAGGCAAAGTAGCAGGAGGGTATATTATGCAGCTTCTCAAACTCTACCTTGAAGAGCTGTGTGGTTTGTATTTTAATAGTAACTTTTTAATCCAAATTTACTTTTTACTCTGCCTGACTTGGTATTTATTTGTTCAGAGTTTCAAGCTCACATTGACTTGGTCCTCCCCTATAGGGCCTCTCTATCTGTTGAACTAAGTATCATTACTAAAACTTATCTGAATCTGATTCTTAAACATCTAGTTACTACTTCTGATCATACAGTACAGTCAGCCAAGCATACCAAGTAACCAAGTTCAATCACACAATATTAAAATGAGTAAGGAGCATGGATACATATCAGCATGAGATACACATGGGTAGAACTTATCATTGTCAAACCTTGTTCTTAAAGCTTAAACAAATGGTTTAAATTTATTAAAGATCATATCCGACTACTACCATAACAATTGACAGACATCAGGGGCTCCTTCCAGGAGAGTAATCACTAACCAGAGCATTGCCGACGCTCTGGCCATGGATTCCTGGGTTTTTAAACTCCTAACATCACTGTCCATGTAGTGAAAGTGACATCAAGGGCTTTCCCAAGTCAGGAGTTCCCGACCAGTGAGTGCTTGCGATGCTCTGGCCGGGGACTCCAGAGTTTAAAGCCAAATATGGATATTTAAAGCCATATATGCACAGTAAAGTGAGAGGCTTTCTCTACAAGCGTAATTCCCGGCCACAGCGCTGCCAACGTTCCGACTTGGAATTCTCACATTACAAAGCCCCTAATGTCACTGTCTATGTACAGACAGTAACATCAAGGGATCCTCCAGGAGCAGAATCCATATATGGACAGTGACGTCAGGGGCTCCCTCCAGGAGTGGAATCCCCAGCCAGTGCAATGCCAGTGTTCTGGCCTAGGATTTTGGCATCTTAAAGCTCCTAACGTCAGTGTCCATTTATGAACAGTGTTGTCAGGGGCTTCCCTAGGAGCAGAATCCCCAGTCAGAGCGTTGCTAACGTCAGGGGCTTTCCGAGCCTAGTGCTTAAAGTAACGCTGTGCCCGGGGAGTTCAGGTGATATATCCCACTCTATGCCTATACAGCCTTCCGTTGGAGGTATACGTGGAGACTTCTCCCAACGCATACCTCTGACGAAAAGAAAAAATTGAATGTGAACATACTCCAAGAAGCCCACAGCTCTGAATAAATATGGCGCAACTTGGGTTGTCAGTGCTGCACAAACTGACATCTACACCAGTTAGCATAGATGTCAGCTATAATATCCGCAGGTGTAAATTAAATATGTCATGCAGGAGATCTGCTCTCCCGCTGGTCCCGACTTACTAGCTGAAAAGACGCGAAAACAGCATAATGTCTCAAAAAGCTACAATTTTTACTCAAAACGGGCATGCGCCAAAATTTCCCATTACATTACTTTACAATATCATGTATTATAAAGACATTTACTTTTGAGCTACTTTGACTAAATCGTTAGCAAATGGAAAAAAAAAAACACCAAGGAAAAAAATGTAATTAAAAAACTACGGCCTCCTCCATTTCCTCTCTAGCCGTCCTTTCCATCTCCAAAATGGTGTGTTTTCTGCCATTTTAGGTAGAAAAATTTCTATTTGCTCACCATTTAGGCAAAGTAGCAGGAGGGTATATTATGCAGCTTCACAAACTCTACCTTGAAGAGCTGTGTGGTTTGTATTTTAATAGTAACTTTTTAATCTAAATTTACTTTTTACTCTGCCTGACTTGGTATTTATTTGTTCAGAGTTTCAAGCTCACATTGACTTGGTCCTCCCCTATAGGACCTCTCTATCTGTTGAACTAAGTATCATTACTAAAACTTATCTGAATCTGATTCTTAAAGAGGCTCTGTCACCAGATTTTGCAACCCCTATCTGCTATTGCAGCAGATAGGCGCTGCAATGTAGTTTACAGTAACGTTTTTATTTTTAAAAAACGAGCATTTTTGGCCAAGTTATGACCATTTTCGTATTTATGCAAATGAGGCTTGCAAAAGTACAACTGGGTGTGTTGAAAAGTAAAAGTACAACTGGGCGTGTATTATGTGCGTACATCGGGGCGTGTTTACTACTTTTACTAGCTGGGCGTTCTGATGAGAAGTATCATCCACTTCTCTTCAGAACGCCCAGCTTCTGGCAGTGCAGATCTGTGACGTCACTCACAGGTCCTGCATTGTGTCGGCACCAGAGGCTACAGTTGATTCTGCAGCAGCATCAGCATTTGCAGGTAAGTAGCTACATCGACTTACCTGCAAACGCTGATGCTGCTGCAGAATCATCTGTAGCCTCTGGTGCCGATGTGTCCTCGCTCGCCTGACACGATGCAGGACCTGTGAGTGACGACACAGCGTGATCTCTGGAGAACACGGCTGTGTCTGCACTGCCAGAAGCTGGGCGTTGTGAAGAGAAGTGGATGATACTTCTATACACAACGCCCAGCTAGTAAAAGTAGTAAACACGCACCGATGTACGCACATAATACACGCCCAGTTGTACTTTTACTTTTCAACACGCCCAGTTGTACTTTTGCAAGCCTCATTTGCATAAATACGAAAATGGTCATAACTTGGCCAAAAATGCTCGTTTTTAAAAAATAAAAATGTTACTGTAATCTACATTGCAGCGCCGATCTGCTGCAATAGCAGATAGGGGTTGCAAAATCTGGTGACAGAGCCCCTTTAAACATCTAGTTACTACTTCTGATCATACAGTACAGTCAGCCAAGCATACCAAGTTCAATCACACAATATTAAAATGAGTAAGGAGCATGGATACATATCAGCATTAGATACACATGGGTAGAACTTATCATTGTCAAACCTTGTTCTTAAAGCTTAAAAAAATGGTTTCAATTTATTAAAGATCATATCCGACTATTACCATAACAATTGACAGACATCAGGGGCTCCTTCCAGGAGAGTAATCACTAACCAGAGCATTGCCGACGCTCTGGCCATGGATTCCTGGGTTTTTAAACTCCTAACATCACTGTCCATATAGTGAAAGTGACATCAAGGGCTTTCCCAAGTCAGGAGTTCCCGGCCAGTGAGTGCTTGCGATGCTCTGGCCGGGGACTCCAGAGTTTAAAGCCAAATATGGATATTTAAAGCCATATATGCACAGTAAAGTGAGAGGCTTTCTCTACAAGCGTAATTCCCGGCCACAGCGCTGCCAACGCTCCGACTTGGAATTCTCACATTACAAAGCCCCTAATGTCACTGTCTATGTACAGACAGTAACATCAAGGGATCCTCCAGGAGCAGAATCCATATATGGACAGTGACGTCAGGGGCTCCTTCCTGGAGTGGAATCCCCAACCAGTGCAATGCCAGTGTTCTGGCTTAGGATTTTGGCATCTTAAAGCTCCTAACGTCAGTGTCCATTTATGGACAGTGTTGTCAGGGGCTTCCCTAGGAGCAGAATCCCCAGTCAGAGCGTTGCTAACGTCAGGGGCTTTCCGAGCCTAGTGCTTAAAGTAACGCTGTGCCCGGGGAGTTCAGGTGATATATACCACTCTATGCCTATACAGCCTTCCGTTAGAGGTATACGTAGAGACTTCTCCCAACGCATACCTCTGACGAAAAGAAAAAATTGAATGTGAACATACTCCAAGAAGCCCACAGCTCTGAATAAATATGGCGCAACTTGGGTTGTCAGCGCTGCACAAACTGACATCTACACCAGTTAGCATAGATGTCAGCTATAATATCCGCAGGTGTAAATTAAATATGTCATGCAGGAGATCTGCTCTCCCGCTGGTCCCGACTTACTAGCTGAAAAGGCGCGAAAACAGCATAATGTCTCAAAAAGCTAAAATTTTTATTCAAAACGGGCATGCGCCAAAATTTCCCATTACATTACTTTACAATATCATGTATTATAAAGACATTTACTTTTGAGCTACTTTGACTAAATCGTTAGCAAATGGAAAAAAAAAAACACCAAGGAAAAAAATTTAATTAAAAAACTACGGCCTCCTCCATTTCCCCTCTAGCCATCCTTTCCATCTCCAAAATGGTGTGTTTTCTGCCATTTTAGGTAGAAAAATTTCTATTTGCTCACCATTTAGGCAAAGTAGCAGGAGGGTATATTATGCAGCTTCACAAACGCTACCTTGAAGAGCTGTGTGGTTTGTATTTTAATAGTAACTTTTTAATCTAAATTTACTTTTTACTCTGCCTGACTTGGTATTTATTTGTTCAGAGTTTCAAGCTCACATTGACTTGGTCCTCCCCTATAGGACCTCTCTATCTGTTGAACTAAGTATCATTACTAAAACTTATCTGAATCTGATTCTTAAACATCTAGTTACTACTTCTGATCATACAGTACAGTCAGCCAAGCATACCAAGTTACTAAGTTCAATCACACAATATTAAAATGAGTAAGGAGCATGGATACATATCAGCATTAGATACACATGGGTAGAACTTATCATTGTCAAACCTTGTTCTTAAAGCTTAAAAAAATGGTTTAAATTTATTAAAGATCATATCCGACTACTACCATAACAATTGACAGACATCAGGGGCTCCTTCCAGGAGAGTAATCACTAACCAGAGCATTGCCGACGCTCTGGCCATGGATTCCTGGGGTTTTAAACTCCTAACATCACTGTCCATATAGTGAAAGTGACATCAAGGGATCCTCCAGGAGCAGAATCCATATATGTACAGTGACGTCAGGGGCTCCCTCCAGGAGTGGAACACCCAGCCAGTGCAATGCCAGTGTTCTGGCCTAGGATTTTGGCATCTTAAAGCTCCTAACGTCAGTGTCCATTTATGGACAGTGTTGTCAGGAGCTTCCCTAGGAGCAGAATCCCCAGTCAGAGCGTTGCTAACGTCAGGGGCTTTCCGAGCCTAGTGCTTAAAGTAACGCTGTGCCCGGGGAGTTCAGGTGATATATCCCACTCTATGCCTATACAGCCTTCCGTTGGAGATATACGTAGAGACTTCTCCCAATGCATACCTCTGACGAAAAGAAAAAATTGAATGTGAACATACTCCAAGAAGCCCACAGCTCTGAATAAATATGGCGCAACTTGGGTTGTCAGTGCTGCACAAACTGACATCTACACCAGTTAGCATAGATGTCAGCTATAATATCCGCAGGTGTAAATTAAATATGTCATGCAGGAGATCTGCTCTCCCGCTGGTCCCGACTTACTAGCTGAAAAGACGCGAAAACAGCATAATGTCTCAAAAAGCTAAAATTTTTACTCAAAACGGGCATGCGCCAAAATTTCCCATTACATTACTTTACAATATCATGTATTATAAAGACATTTACTTTTGAGCTACTTTGACTAAATCGTTAGCAAATGGAAAAAAAAAAAACACCAAGGAAAAAGATGTAATTAAAAAACTACGGCCTCCTCCATTTCCCCTCTAGCCGTCCTTTCCATCTCCAAAATGGTGTGTTTTCTGCCATTTTAGGTAGAAAAATTTATATTTGCTCACCATTTAGGCAAACTAGCAGGAGGGTATATTATGCAGCTTCTCAAACTCTACCTTGAAGAGCTGTGTGGTTTGTATTTTAATAGTAACTTTTTAATCTAAATGTACTTTTTACTCTGCCTGACTTGGTATTTATTTGTTCAGAGTTTCAAGCTCACATTGACTTGGTCCTCCCCTATAGGACCTCTCTATCTGTTGAACTAAGTATCATTACTAAAACTTATCTGAACCTGATTCTTAAACATCTAGTTACTACTTCTGATCATACAGTACAGTCAGCCAAGCATACCAAGTTACCAAGTTCAATCACACAATATTAAAATGAGTAAGGAGCATGGATACATATCAGCATTAGATACACATGGGTAGAACTTATCATTGTCAAACCTTGTTCTTAAAGCTTTAAAAAATGGTTTAAATTTATTAAAGGTCATATCCGACTACTACCATAACAATTGACAGACATCAGGGGCTCCTTCCAGGAGAGTAATCACTAACCAGAGCATTGCCGACGCTCTGGCCATGGATTCCTGGGTTTTTAAACTCTTAACATCACTGTCCATATAGTGAAAGTGACATCAAGGGCTTTCCCAAGTCAGGAGTTCCCGCCCAGTGAGTGCTTGCGATGCTCTGGCCGGGGACTCCAGAGTTTAAAGCCAAATATGGATATTTAAAGCCATATATGCACAGTAAAGTGAGAGGCTTTCTCTACAAGCGTAAATCCTGGCCACAGCGCTGCCAACGCTCCGACTTGGAATTCTCACATTACAAAGCCCCTAATGTCACTGTCTATGTACAGACAGTAACATCAAGGGATCCACCAGGAGCAGAATCCATATATGGACAGTGACGTCAGGGCCTCCCTCCAGGAGTGGAATCCCCAGCCAGTGCAATGCCAGTGTTCTGGCCTAGTATTTTGGCATCTTAAAGCTCCTAAAGTCAGTGTCCATTTATGGACAGTGTTGTCAGGGGCTTCCCTAGGAGCTGAATCCCCAGTCAGAGCGTTGCTAACGTCAGGGGCTTTCCGAGCCTAGTGCTTAAAGTAACGCTGTGCCCGGGGAGTTCAGGTGATATATCCCACTCTATGCCTATACAGCCTTCCATTGGAGGTATACGTAGAGACTTCTCCCAACGCATACCTCTGACGAAAAGAAAAAATTGAATGTGAACATACTCCAAGAAGCCCACAGCTCTGAATAAATATGGCGCAACTTGGGTTGTCAGTGCTGCACAAACTGACATCTACACCAGTTAGCATAGATGTCAGCTATAATATCCGCAGGTGTAAATTAAATATGTCATGCAGGAGATCTGCTCTCCCGCTGGTCCCGACTTACTAGCTGAAAAGACGCGAAAACAGCATAATGTCTCAAAAAGCTAAAATTTTTACTCAAAACGGGCATGCGCCAAAATTTCCCATTACATTACTTTACAATATCATGTATTATAAAGACATTTACTTTTGAGCTACTTTGACTAAATCGTTAGCAAATGGAAAAAAAAAACACCAAGGAAAAAGATGTAATTAAAAAACTACGGCCTCCTCCATTTCCCCTCTAGCCGTCCTTTCCATCTCCAAAATGGTGTGTTTTCTGCCATTTTAGGTAGAAAAATTTATATTTGCTCACCATTTAGGCAAAGAAGCAGGAGGGTATATAATGCAGCTTCTCAAACTCTACCTTGAAGAGCTGTGTGGTTTGTATTTTAATAGTAACTTTTTAATCTAAATTTACTTTTTACTCTGCCTGACTTGGTATTTATTTGTTCAGAGTTTCAAGCTCACATTGACTTGGTCCTCCCCTATAGGACCTCTCTATCTGTTGAACTAAGTATCATTACTAAAACTTATGTAAATCTGATTCTTAAACATCTAGTTACTACTTCTGATCATACAGTACAGTCAGCCAAGCATACCAAGTTACCAAGTTCAATCACACAATATTAAAATGAGTAAGGAGCATGGATACATATCAGCATTAGATACACATGGGTAGAACTTATCATTGTCAAACCTTGTTCTTAAAGCTTTAAAAAATGGTTTAAATTTATTAAAGGTCATATCCGACTACTACCATAACAATTGACAGACATCAGGGGCTCCTTCCAGGAGAGTAATCACTAACCAGAGCATTGCCGACGCTCTGGCCATGGATTCCTGGGTTTTTAAACTCTTAACATCACTGTCCATATAGTGAAAGTGACATCAAGGGCTTTCCCAAGTCAGGAGTTCCCGCCCAGTGAGTGCTTGCGATGCTCTGGCCGGGGACTCCAGAGTTTAAAGCCAAATATGGATATTTAAAGCCATATATGCACAGTAAAGTGAGAGGCTTTCTCTACAAGCGTAATTCCTGGCCACAGCGCTGCCAACGCTCCGACTTGGAATTCTCACATTACAAAGCCCCTAATGTCACCTTCTATGTACAGACAGTAACATCAAGGGATGCTCCAGGAGCAGAATCCATATATGGACAGTGACGTCAGGGGCTCCCTCCAGGAGTGGAATCCCCAGCCAGTGCAATGCCAGTGTTCTGGCCTAGGTTTTTGGCATCTTAAAGCTCCTAAAGTCAGTGTCCATTTATGGACAGTGTTGTCAGGGGCTTCCCTAGGAGCAGAATCCCCAGTCAGAGCGTTGCTAACGTCAGGGGCTTTCCGAGCCTAGTGCTTAAAGTAACGCTGTGCCCGGGGAGTTCAGGTGATATATCCCACTCTATGCCTATACAGCCTTCCATTGGAGGTATACGTAGAGACTTCTCCCAAAGCATACCTCTGACGAAAAGAAAAAATTGAATGTGAACATACTCCAAGAAGCCCACAGCTCTGAATAAATATGGCGCAACTTGGGTTGTCAGTGCTGCACAAACTGACATCTACACCAGTTAGCATAGATGTCAGCTATAATATCCGCAGGTGTAAATTAAATATGTCATGCAGGAGATCTGCTCTCCCGCTGGTCCCGACTTACTAGCTGAAAAGACGCAAAAACAGCATAATGTCTCAAAAAGCTAAAATTTTTACTCAAAACGGGCATGCGCCAAAATTTCCCATTACATTACTTTACAATATCATGTATTATAAAGACATTTACTTTTGAGCTACTTTGACTAAATCGTTAGCAAATGGAAAAAAAAAAACACCAAGGAAAAAGATGTAATTAAAAAACTACGGCCTCCTCCATTTCCCCTCTAGCCGTCCTTTCCATCTCCAAAATGGTGTGTTTTCTGCCATTTTAGGTAGAAAAATTTATATTTGCTCACCATTTAGGCAAAGAAGCAGGAGGGTATATAATGCAGCTTCTCAAACTCTACCTTGAAGAGCTGTGTGGTTTGTATTTTAATAGTAACTTTTTAATCTAAATTTACTTTTTACTCTGCCTGACTTGGTATTTATTTGTTCAGAGTTTCAAGCTCACATTGACTTGGTCCTCCCCTATAGGACCTCTCTATCTGTTGAACTAAGTATCATTACTAAAACTTATCTGAATCTGATTCTTAAACATCTAGTTACTACTTCTGATCATACAGTACAGTCAGCCAAGCATACCAAGTTACCAAGTTCAATCACACAATATTAAAATGAGTAAGGAGCATGGATACATATCAGCATTAGATACACATGGGTAGGGGGCGTGGCAAGCAGCGAGACCGGACGGACACACTCACCGGGAGCTCCTGATCAGCGAGCCTCATACCGGGTAATCCGGACCTCTTCCACTGCAAACCCGGGGCCCCCATCGGTGTCACGGTCCTCCTCGCCCCTCGCTGATGACTTTGACGCCGGTCTCAGCCGGCTCGGCCGACTTCCGGTTTTGCGGCCTGCTGGCGGGACCGAAGCCGCGGCCTCGATTTGTACAGCAGGCGCGGCCCAGAATGGTGCGGGCCTGACAAGTGACCGGAGACCTGAAGAGTGCAGGGCTACTTCCTGGTCCCCGCCTCCGGCCCTCAGCCGCATAAGAGCACGTCCCAGAGGATCTGGGAACTCCACTGAGACGACTGGGGCCGCCAGTTTAGTCTCCTCTCAGCCTGGACGTCTTTAGGGGTCGGTGAGTAGCCTCAGGGAGGCAACTGATTGTGCACACTCCAGCTGCAACATACACAGCACCAGCCTCACCCCCAACCTCACCTTACCTCACCCAAGCCCCATCCTCACCTTTCATAACTCCAGCTACACCAGCCTCCGCCTGGACATTGAAGTCCGCCAATTGAATTTAAAAAAAAAAAAAGCAAAGCAGGTTTCCTCCAATTAAAGGGCCCTCGACCCAATTTTTTTTCAGGTGCTGGTCCGTCGATCAGTACCGACTGTACCTGCCGGAACTCGCTTAGACCTGACCCCCTCTGCAGAGCCAGAGGGGTATCAAGGGACAGCTCAACTTCTCCGGTGTCAAGCTAAGATTACCGCAGCGATACCAATCGCTTCTTCTACACGCACTTCAAGACCACCGACGAATATGTAATATACTTACAACAGTGGCGAGCTTAAATAGAGAAAATTCTTCCGCTACGATATCTTCTTAGTTAATATGGGTAAAATCGGTCCGAAACAAACAGCTACGGTTTCGGGCCCACATCCACAAACTCCACAAGCAGAGATGGACAAATTTGTAAAAAAACAAGGGGGGAAGTCGAGTCACTCCAAGTCAATCTCACCCTTAAAAGCTACGCAAAAACGGGGAGAACCCGAGCTGGAGCAAATGAGTGAAGACGACCAAAATATAGAGGATAAGGAACTTCCAGTCTCAAGATCCTTTATGAAGCGAATTTTAGCTAAAGCACTTGAACCACTTGCCAACGATCTTTCTGAAATCAAACAAGAGCTCTTACAAGTGGGTAATAGAGTCGATGCACTGGAAAAGACGCAAACGACCTTGCTTTCCTCCTCTTCTGATCTCACAACCTGTCTACAGTCACAAGAAGGACACATTAATAAAATGTATTCCATACTAGAAGACCATGAAAACAGGGATAGGAGAAACAACCTGCGCATCAAGGGACTGCCTGAGTAAATTGCCAACGAAGATATTCTTACCGCTCTGACCGAGACGTTCCGGAAATTCCTAGACCCTGAAGATTACCCAAACCTAGTTATTGAGAGGGCTCACAGGTCACTCCGACCAAAGCCACCCCCCTCAGATCCCCCGAGGGATATTATTTGCAGAATATTGGATTACAGAATTAAAGATCGCATCATACAGAAAAGCCGACTCTCAACAAACATACTCTATGGAGAGGCCCAAATTGCTATTTTCCAGGACTTGGCTTCCACCACTTTATACAAACGTAGGCTCCTGAAACCCTTTACGTCTACATTGAGACAGAGGCAGATCCCATTTTGTTGGCTCTTCCCGTTTGGTCTCTCCTTCTCTGTTAATGGAAAGAGATTCACAGCTAGATCCTCGTCAGACATCAGAAATATCTGCTCTGAACTTGACATATCTCTGGAGGCTTATCCCGACCTAGAAATGGTGCATGACGCTGCTCGTCTTCAACATATCCCTCAACTACCTCAATGGGAAACAGTTCAGGAACCCGAAGGTCAAAGGGCAAGACGCCGATCCCACAAAGCTCCATGGTCCCCTTCATTGTCGGACCCTTCTTGAATATAAAGTATTTATTGTCTTATGCTCCAATCAACGGATTACACCCAGATGTATCCTTTCAAAGGACTGTACCGAGTGTGAACGGAGACTAGTTTTTTATGTGGTTATTTTGCATAGCTAGTCTTAATTGAATCTGAGATTTAGCCAAATCTGTGTTTTTCTTTTGTTTTTTTGCATTTATTACCGGTTTTCTGGAATACATATATGTGATATGTGATAGAGACGTCTACTCGATGCAACTCATACCTGCTTTGCTTACGCAATATTGATGTCGACTAAGTTACATTTTGTTTCTTCTATTAGGGTTTATATATGTAGGGGGATTTATATCCACAGTCAGAAGATTACTCACCTCATATATAAGATATATCTACTTCGACCAATTCGAGAGCCTCAAAAAGCCCTAGGTACACTCAGTTCATTCTGTTCACCCAAGTGCCTATACCTGATTAAATACCACCATTCTGTTAACATTCACCTAACATTTTCTCTATTGCTCTTCTACGTCAAATGACGATTGATCACTTGCATCATCTGTTCATGGTGACACGATTCACCGATGATGCATTTACAGTACTGTTACAAGATACCCTAGTTATAGCTATGTTACTTATTCCCCTGTCCCATTTTCTAGGACACATCCCCGAGAGAGACCCTGCTCTTTACGGATCCAATTTTCAACGTCACTATGACTGACTCACATACAACATGGTCAATAGTTTCTTATAACGTCAGAGGCCTAAACTCTCCGGTCAAACGATCACAAATCCTTCAATATCTTAAAAACACAAAAGCAGACATTATATTGTTTCAGGAAACCCATCTACGAGCCCAAAAATTGCCATCTTTTCATAAATCATATTACAATACATGGTTTCACTCGCATTCCCCGTTCAAAAATTCATGTGGAGTTGCAATAGCCATTGCTAAACATGTACCCTTTGTCTTACAAGATTCACTCTCTGACAGCGAAGGCAGATATATATTCATAAAGGGTCTCTTAGCGGGATCCTTAGTTACGTTGGGTAATCTATATGTAACTAATATCAATCAGGCGTCATGGATCCCATCCGCACTTGACACAGTTAGGCCCTTTATGGAAGGTATATGTCTGGCGGGGGGAGACTTAAACGTGGCTCTGGAGCCGGACCTCGATTCTTCTACAAAGAAATGCTCGCTTTCACGCAGAGCCCTTTCGCGAATTAAAAAATCACTGCAATCCTTCCCCTTAATCGATACCTGGCGATATATGCACCCAAATGCGATTAATTATACGCACTTCTCATCTCCGCACAATTCGTATCAGAGACTAGACTACCTCTTTCTTCCTCTTTCGTTATTGCCTAACATTGTGGAAGTACGAATTCTGACCGCTATACACTCCGATCACTCTCCGCTACTGCTCCGAGCCTCGCTAACACACAGACCGGCTGGACAAAAGGCATGGTCCCTGAACGAAAGTTTACTCAACTCAGAAACAAATAAGAAACGTGTTGCCTCGGCTATACTATCTTATTTCCAAATCAATACTATAGAGAAATGTCCTATGCCGGTGATCTGGGAGGCCCACAAGGCAGTGATTAGAGGTGAATTCATTTCTATTGGCTCGTATCAAAATAGCAGTAGAAGACGGAAACTTTCGGCGTTATATGAGGAAATCTCTCAGCTGGAGAGGCAACACAAAAATGTACAAACACTAGATGTCCTCGCCTCGCTCACGGTCAAAAGACAGGCCCTAAAAGATTTACTCAATAAGCAGTCTGCCAAATTCTATTCTAATTGGAAAAATCAAATATTCATACATGGAGATAAAGTCTCCAAACTCATGATTTCGTTGATAAAGAAGAGGAAATCCAGGTCTTATATTCACTCCCTGAAATTGCCTAATGGTTTGAAAACTAGCGACACTGATCTGATTTCAGAGGCTTTTGTAAATTATTACTCCTCCCTCTATCAAATTCGATCTCAAGAGACTGATGGCGAGCGGAGCAGTAGGAAACAAATCATTAACTCATTTCTTGCGTCCCTAACTTTGTCCCAACTTTCCCCTACACAACAATCCACTCTGCAGAAATCGGTCACGGAGTCTGAGCTCCAGTCTATCCTGTCGAAGTGCCCTTCGGGAAAAAGTCCAGGACCAGACGGACTTCCCATACATTACTATAAAGTATTTCAGAAAGAACTACTACCTCATCTCCTTGGTTTGTGTAACTCTATACTACAAGGTTCTAGCTTTCCTAGACAGACTCTAGAAGTGCATATTACCCTGATTCACAAAGACGGTAAGGACCCTGACTTATGTAGTAACTACAAACCTATCTCACTTTTAAATACTGACCTAAAAATATTCGCAAAACTCTTAGCCAATCGATTAAGTCCGATACTACCGGACTTGATTTCTCCGGAACAAGTGGGATTAGTTTCGGGCAGGGAAGGGAAAGATAACTCTCTACGACTATTGCATTTACTACAGTTAGCTAAGGAGAAGAACAGATCTATGACATTCCTGAGCACTGATGCAGAGAAGGCCTTCGACAGGGTAGACTGGACCTTTATGGAAGAAACCTTAGACCGATTTGGAATTCCTAAAATTTTCACCCAAGCTATACTACAAATGTATATCACCCCAACAGCTAAACTCCGTATTAACGGAACCCTCTCATCTAGCTTTCAAATCCTAAATGGAACTAGACAAGGCTACCCGCTATCACCACTTCTGTTTGTCCTTGTGATGGAGTCATTAATCCAAACTATCAGACAACACCCAGATATAAAAGGTATCACAACTCAATCAACACATCACAAGACAGCAGTATTTGCAGATGATTTACTCATAATCATGTCTGACCCGATTTCAGAAATACCGGCAGTCCTCGAAATTTTTTCTAAATTTAGTGCTCTGTCCAATTTCAAAATCAACGCAGAAAAATCCGAAGCCTTAGGGGTCAATGTTTCTAACTCTACGACACGATTACTAGAATCCCGATATCCAATTAAGTGACCTCCAAAATGCATTACCTACTTGGGAGTCAAATTGTGTAAACATTGGCCTGACAACTTCGCCTTAAACTATCTCCCTCTCTTGGCCGGCACTAAAGTCATTATAGAATCCTGGTTAGCTCCCTTTATTTCCTGGATGGGCAGGAAAAACTTGATTAAAGGGTTAATCCTCCCCAAATTTAACTACCTATTCCAAATGTTACCTATTCACATTCCACAATCTTACTTCACGAAACTTCGCTCAATGATATTTCAATATATTTGGAATGGCAGGCACCCCAAAATTAGTGCAGAGACGCTTTCACTGCCTAAATCCCTGGGAGGAATTGGGGCTCCTGATTTTAAGAACTATTACCACACGGCTTCGATATCCAGGACTGTAGACTGGTTTGGGAAACCGGAGAATAAATTATGGGTCTCAATTGAGGAACTCCTAGCCCCTGTTCCTCTCAGAGCATTGCTACTTGCACACCCAGACAGCATAACAAACCTTTCATTTAAAAATGCTCTGACCAAGTTAACAATAAAATCACTCTCTCTCTTTAGGGACCTACTGGTTCCCACACCATCCCCACTGACACGTATCTCAGACTTGGTGGATTTATACCAAGAGGGTTTGGGAAGTCACACTAGTAACCCTTCGGTCAGATTGACTGATACTCTAGACTCCATACTAGCTGATGGGACGATCATATCCTTACAGACTTGGACCGAAAATCCAAACCTTCCGAATCTCCATTTAATGCACTATATGTCCCTAAAACAAGCAAACCTACCATACCTCACAGCAGGTTCCTTGGAAAGACCCTTGACTATCTTTGAATCCTTCCTCGGACAAGTAAAAAACCCACGGAAATGTGTTTCTCAGATTTATAAATTGTTAATTAATAGGAACGTCCCTTTCAAAAGATCATATATCGCACTCTGGGAAAAGGATCTCTCCATTACCTTAAATAAAAAAGATACAAATATCCTTTACAGGAATTCCCATGGTCCCTCCCAGTGTATTAAAACACAAGAAAACTCTTATAAGTTAGTGTCACGATGGTATACCACACCGGATAAAACACATCTCTGGTACCCTTCCATCCCAGACACATGTTGGAGATGTTTGGTAGAAACCGGATCTTACATCCATATCTGGTGATCATGCGCTAAGATCCAACGTTATTGGATACCTGTATTAGATCTTATAGCAAGAATCTGTGACATCTCAATCCAAATACCCCCAGCTACCATCTTTCTTAACCTTCCATTGGCAAAAATAAGTAAATCCACAAACACTCTCGTTAAACACCTCTTATCGGGGGCCAAACTTCTCATCCCCCAAACTGGAGATCGATGCAAGTCCCCACGCTCTCTCAATGGATAACCAAGGTAGAGCAAATTTACTATATAGAAGAAATAGCAGCACTCTCTAACCGCTCATATACTAAATTTATAGAGATCTGGAGACCCTGGACAATATTCCGCTCCTCAGATCAGTTCTTGGACGTAGCCTTGAATACACAATAGCCAGATCCGATGGGTCACCTTGTTGGATTTGTTAGTTTGCGACTAAGTTGTATAACTGTAACCGATATTTCTTGTCTTAGAAAAAAATTTCTTGTAAATCTCTCTCAACCCCTTCCCCTCCTACTCCCTCTCGTTCATTTTTCCCCCTACCCTCCCCCCATTTGGCCCCTTTACAACCGAGTACTATTATTATACTCTTATAATGTATTGTTCCAAATTTGTATCTTAACCTGAATGTTACGGCATAGCTGCGTATGCAATAATACACTGTATAAATTGACACATCATTTGCTTGATTGTACCTTCATATGCTGTTAAATCAACCTTTTGCTATTCAGTTGTATGATTCACTTTTGTTTAAAACAATAAAAAGAAAATTGAAAAGAAAAGATACACATGGGTAGAACTTATCATTGTCAAACCTTGTTCTTAAAGCTTAAAAAAATGGTTTACATTTATTAAAGATCATATCCGACTACTACCATAACAATTGACCGACATCAGGGGCTCTGACCATGGATTCCTGGGTTTTTAAACTCCTAACATCACTGTCCATATAGTAAAGTGACATCAAGGGCTTTCCCAAGTCAGGAGTTCCCGGCCAGTGAGTGCTTGCGATGCTCTGGCCGGGGACTCCAGAGTTTAAAGCCAAATATGGATATTTAAAGCTATATATGCACAGTAAAGTGAGAGGCTTTCTCTACAAGCGTAATTCCCGGCCACAGCGCTGCCAACGCTCCGACTTGGAATTCTCACATTACAAAGCCCCTAATGTCACTGTCTATGTACAGACAGTAACATCAAGGGATCCTCCAGGAGTGTGATGGTATAGAACAACCTATAATCAATGATATAAGTGTAATGTATGTACTACTTCAAGGTAGAAGGATAAACGTGTATATATTTTGGGTATTATTGAAAGGTTATGGAATGTGATAATCTGCAGATGTTCTGCCGAAACTGGAAATTGCGAATTCATTATGTTATGAGGGTACTACCAGGAACTAGGGAGTCTGTTTACAGACTTTTTGGGTTCTGGGCGTACAGCCAAGATAGATATGGGTAGAACACCGGATTAAAAATTAGATGTAAGGAATAAGAACAATGAATGTAGAGATAAGAATAATGAGGAAAGAAACCACAAGAATGTATATGTGTCTGCACATAATTATATGATATTTTTACTATATAAACTCTGTGTCTCTGCAAATAAAGTCAGAAGTATTTTTGCCTTGAGAAACGTCTCAGTGTGTCTTTGCTTCTCCGAGCTCGCACCCCCCCCCACCTGATTTGAACCTGCATGGAGATCAAGGCGTAACGTGACCTCATTGCGATCACAGAAATTGGCGCCCGAAACAGGGACTTGACCAGAAGGACGGCACCCCACCTAGGGGATCTCCCTGGACTAGAGTGGCGACTCCCCAGACTAAGGAACGGGCAGACCACAGCTGCAGCAAGGTAAGAAGACTTAATTCTTACAAACTCTGCTCTGCACCTTCCTGTCTGGTAGGTCACCTTCCCGGTAGTACTCCTGAGGAATAGAGGGGCCACATGAGGGTATTTTTAGTGTAAAAATCTGGTCAAGTCTATATGTAATCCTACCCTCAGGATAAAGTGCCTGATCTCCATGGCAGTATTTGTATGAATGTTGAAGAAACCCAGTTTTGTGTCACAAATGCATTTTAGAATAAGGAAATTGTTTTTTGGAAAAAAACTTCCGATAATCCGGCAAATTACCAGAAACATGTGTACATGCTTCAGGTGACTATGGGGATTATGATAGGCTAAATTTTAGCCCGGAAATCGAAAATGTTGTGCAATCTGATAATCCGGCAAAATACCGAAAATGTGTGTACAACATTGAGGTACTTGCAGAGATTATCATGCACTGATTTTCAGCTCAAAATTCCAGAATTTTCTGCAATCTGATAATCCGGCATGTCAAATGAATAGCTTGATTTTACGTTTGCCTTGTTATTTGGATTAGGAATATTTGTCATATTACTCTTATGGTGTGGAGGATATCTCCTTGAGTGGTGTCTCAGACGAAGAAAGTAAGCTAGTTATAAAAGGAATTTAATTCTCTGGCCAGAGTAGAAGAAGGTTTAAAAGGGTTTTGAGGGGATAAGTAACTGTATAAAATAGGTGAGAAAGGTAGTGTGGGACTTTCCCTAACAGCCAATAGCCATAGTGTTTGTTAGTGAAGATAAAAACTGAGAGAGAAGGGTAAGAGTCCCCTCCATCATAGCAGGGCTATGGGAAACAGTCACGGCAAACGAGAGTTTGAGGTATGGCATATGGGTGAGCAAGCACCTGTTAAAAGGGTGTAAGCTTACTAGGGGATCGTAAATCCAGAAATTCACCTATCAGGAAAACTACCCCCTACATAACTTAGGGTCTGCCTTTAGGCGACCACTTATAACTAGACAATGGGGAACTGGTGTCCCTATTAAGTACGGAAATTAGAAACTGTCTAAAACAGATGAGAATGGAATTCATCTGTCAGTAGCTAGAATCTGTAACAAGAGTATGAGATGAGCACCCCAAAGGACAAACCGCCAAACAGGTAGTAGCAGAAAGAGAAGGTAAAAAGGCAACGCAGGGAACAAAAAAAATAAAAAATAAATTTAATGAAAGCATGTGGTCTAGAATCCCATGGACGGTTAGACGCAGAAAAATGGAATGAATGTTGTGACACAAAACGTGGATGGTTGAAAGATAAAAAGTTACAGGGGAAAGCAGAAGCATGGAGAAAAGTGTCAGAAGAAGTAGTACGAGGAGGTTGTCAGAGGAAATTCATATTTTATAAAGTAAAGTTTAAAGCAAAGGAAGTGATAGAAGTAATAGTTGTTTTAATGTTGCAAATGACCTTATAGTAAATTCCCATATGGTATAATTTAGAATCAACTAGTGTGACAAGAGAAGGGGGAGGTGAAGAACAGCTGCTAGTGAGATAAGAAATGTAATCTTGTTCTTGAAATGAATGGACACAACATTAAATGCTGATATAGATATTTTGTATGACTTTGTGTCATTTTGTAGATTGAATCAGGAAAAGTGATAAATGTAATAATGTATAAGCAGTCCTTCACAGCCAAACCACCAGACACCTCTGTCTTATATTATGAGACCCTTGATCCTGTCATACATTCTGCACAGAGTGCAGAGTTGCTTGCCCTGATCAAGGCATGAAAACTGGCAGAGGGAAAAAGAGGAGGGCGGCTCCAAGCCGCAGATTGGGCAAAAGGTATTCTGGAGAACAAAGGGAAGTTGGAAGGTAGAAAGTTGATGAAAAGTGCTTTAGAGGGATTTGCAGAAGAGGAAGTTAGGAATAAGAAATGTATTGTATGTATTAGAGAACAGGACCAGCAGACGCCCGGTAATGGCGTCCGTACCTCATGTTGAGTGTGTCCTCATTGTTGGTGGGAAACCCCCTGCGCACTGTTTCCAAGGGGAGAGGCTGCCCCCCCCCCCTGCCCCTGATGTGGCCACGCCCGGCCCAACCAAATCAGTATGAAATAATCACCTTGTTAATTTTGTCATTTGTAGTGTTTTTTCTATTTACAGAAGTTCCAGTTTAGTTCACTGATGAAACAACACGTCATCATAATATAGAGATGGTGGCCGTCAGATTGTACTGTTAAACATTAACGTAGATAATTCCTATACAATGGTGTGATGAATGATTGCAGATACGTATGTTGTTTTGCCGGCATTGAAAGTGTTAAGATTGTGAGAAGTTGTGAGAAATGAGTTTGTGACCCCCCTCCCTCCCCCCTAAAGTGTGCTGTGTTTGGGAGGAGGAGGAGGGGGGCTGACTGGGTGCAGTCTGCAGGGCTGATGAGACAAAGGGATCTCAATATGCACTGCTGAGATATATATATATCAGTAATGTCTACAAACTGAAATAAATTTCTTCTCTTTTGCGCAAGCGCTGTTGGTTATAAAAGTTACGATATTTATGTGTTATGATGTGATCAGATTTCATGTGTTTTGATGTTAATTCAGATGTATTAAACTACAGATATTGTGAGACACGGGGTATTGAAAATGTATGTGACCCCCACCGTTATACTGTTTATTGGTTTGCAGTAATTAATGTTATCAGAGATAATATTTTCTGTTTTATTGAATAACTAACTACAATTGTTCTATTTTTGATTTCACATAGAAATTATGTCATTGTAAAGATCAAATGTTTGTCAGGAAAAAGTCATTTTTGTTTCAGGCTGTTGTACATTACAAGGGGTTAAATTAGTGTTATGTTGAGATGTAGTTTTGAACTCTGCTACATCACTCTCGCAGAGTCCACAAAGGGGGGAAGGGTGAAGGAACTGATCAGGTACAATTTTGGTTTATGTGTAAGAGACCATCCCCCTCCAGCAAAGTTACACAGGAGGCGATGTGACGTCACTCACACAAGTTTTTATGGATTTAGATGAGGGAGAAGGCAAAACAAAATTTGTCTGGACATTGTTAATTTGATGTAAAGTTTTTGGGAATGTTTTATTTTTATTAATCAAGTATTTGCAGAACCTGATAAAAGTGAGATTCTCAAAGTATTCTGCATTATCAGCTGAATGAGGAGGAGTTGTGTTTGGTAGCGGCTTGTGACACCAATCCATGGAGTACCTCTACGCAAGCATATACTTTGTACTGTACTGAACAAAATGGACATGACACTGCGGTTCTCACACAAAGTCATGGACCACAGCAGCGCCCGGTAGCATATTATTCAGCTAGACTAGACCCTGGGGCCCGAGGTTCCCCATCATGTGTGAGAGCTATCATTGCTGTAAATTCAATGTTAAACAAGGCCTCAGATTTGGTCCTGGCATTTCCACCACATGATATTACTGCTATTCTAACTCAAGTACAACCTAAGCATTTGTCCACTGCAAGACATTTGAGATTAACCTGTGCTCTTCTTCTTCCTGAGCAGGTTACTTTACACCGCTGTACTACATTGAACCCAGCTACCTTACTGCCTTTGGAGCAAGGGGGAGAAGACGTAGGTAAAGTATGGTCACAATTTTTGCCTGAAACTGATGAACATGATTGTATGGCCCTTATGGCCCAGGAAACAGTGGGCTTTGCACATATGAAAGATACCCCACTCCAAAACCCAGACCTAATACTCTTTGTGGATGGTTCAAGGTATTGTGTAGAAGGATCTTTTCTTACAGGATATGCAGTAACCACCGAAGATGTAGTCCTAGAAGCAGCCTCCTTACCAGCGTCCCGCTCAGCACAAGAAGCGGAGCTTAAGGCCCTGGCAGCAGCATGCCAACATGCAGAAGGAAAGACAGCAAATATATACACTGACTCTCGATATGCATTTGGGATTGCACACGATTATGGCCCCATATGGAGGGCAAGACAATTTTTGACCTCTGCAGGTACACCTGTAAAGAATGCAGACTTTGTAAAATATTTGATGGCGACCCTGATGTTACCCACAGAAGTAGCAGTAGTAAACAATAAAAGCTCACACTAAGGTGAGTTCACCAGAGACAAAAGGAAATGCTTTGGCAGACCAAGCCGCAAAAACAAGCAGCACAGAAGCTACCCGTGTTAGCAGCCGTATGTCAGATAAAAGATCCAGAGGAAACAAGACCAGCTGTAAGCCCGGAACTACTGCAAAAACTTCAAGGACAAGCAACAAAAGAAGAAAAAGACAAGTGGACGGCCCAAGGAGCAACGCTACGAAAAGATGGCTTCTGGCAATGCCAGAATAAACTGTGCCTGCCTAAGACAATGTTCCCAATGATGGCCCAAATAACACATGGAGCGACTCACCAATCAAAAACGGCAATGATGGACTTGGTAAACAAGGTGTGGTATGCCCCAGGGTTTAGTGTGATGGCCAGCAGTTTTACACAAGGATGTATGATCTGTGCAACACATAATATTGGAAGAACTGTAAAAGTACCACAGAAGCACACACCCAGACCAATTTACCCATTCCAGAGACTACAGATAGACTATATTCAATTACCAAAAGTCGGTACCTATGAGTATGTGCTTGTTTGTATTGATCTCTTTTCAGGATGGCCAGAAGCTTTTCCAGTCACCAAAGCTACAGCCGTAGCCACAGCAAAGAAACTGATCAACGAGGTGGTGTGCAGATATGGAGTTCCAGAGGTGATCGAGAGCGACAGAGGAACTCATTTTACGGGTGAAATCATGAACCATGTGTTGTCAGCTCTAGGCATAAGTCAAGCCCTACATACACCATACCATCCACAGAGCAGTGGGAAGGTTGAGAGACTAAATGGGACTCTCAAATTGAAAATCCAAAAAGCAATGGTAGAAAACGGGAAACCATGGACCGAGTGTCTACCATTAGCCTTGTTCTCAGTAAGATACACGCCCACAAAAAGAACAGGTCTCAGCCCATATGAGATCTTATTTGGGTCGGCTCCCAGATTAGGATGTTATTTTCCACAGGTGCTCCAAATGCAGTATGGTAGACTAACAGATTATGTATCAACGCTGAACAAACAATTGAACAAGGTGCATGCACAAGTTTTTGCTTCCATTCCAGATCCTGATTCAGTTGAAGGGACGCATAAGCTAGAACCAGGAGATTGGGTCGTTGTCAAAAGACACGTGAGGAAAAGTCTAGACCCAAGATTTGACGGACCGTTTCAAGTCCTTTTCAAGTTTTACTCGTTACAAGCACCTCAGTGAAGCTCGAAGGAAAGGCAAGCTGGATTCACGCCAGTCATTGTAAAAAGGTTCTTCAGCCAGAAGAATGAAGATCTTTGCGGTTGTTGCGGCGGTTGTTGCGTGTGCTCTTATACAAAAAGGCAGAACTGCTACTCCTGTACACGTAATCAGTACAGAATCACTGGAACAGTTCAGGACAGGGTGGGCGAATGCCACAGTGGATAGAAAGCAGAGTAACTACACCTGTAAGGCCAATGCCCCGTGTTATACTACAAATGTGACTACAACCGAAGGGACTTGGAAAAAAGGACCACATGGAGGGACTGTGTACCTTCACATAGACAAAACAGCCAACATTAGCATACAAGAAGAGACACCGCGGCTGTTGTTTTGTTGTTATGAACCAGATTTACAGTATCGACAGAAATATACAACCAGTAAAAATAGAAACAAAATGATAAATAAGACTTATGAAAGATGCAACAAGGAGAGGCTCAACTCTACGATTGTAATAAAAGAGACTGATGGGATGATATTATGTATGAATAATAGCCAAATAAGAAATAGAAGATATTTTGTATTCTTGATAACAATTTGAAGAGATAGTTTTAAGCCACATATAACAGTACAAAGTCTGGAAAGAATCGCACACATTTGTAAGAGCGCTGTAACCCAACAGCAGAAAAAGAATGTACACTTCAATATTTCCTTCCCTGAATCCCCCAGCTGTCATAGACAAAAAAGAGAATGGTATGACCCGCTATTAGGAGGGGTAGGAACGGGATTAGGAGTATTGAATGGTATACAGGTAGAAACAGTTATGAACAAATGAAATTCAGTGGGAGACGACACATCTACTGCATTAAGGAGAGGTGCCTCATGGTTACCTACTACCTTTGACTTACAGCAAAAAGGGTTAGCTATAGATGAACTATTTCTAAATGTTTTTAATGAAAGTATGCTAACCGAATATAGAACATTACAGAATGTATCAACTTTAGTAAATTGGACAGTATGTACGCTTAAAACGATGTGGCAACAAGAACAGATGAATAATTGTAAGAATAAATTGTTTAGTAGTCATGTTAGGCAATGGACAGACATTCTGCCCATAGGAGAGAGAAATGATACGTGGTTATTGTTCCAGCCTGAGTATACTGAGTGTACACCTAAATGGTGTGCAGGAAGACTAATAGCATTTCATGTGAAAAATCCTACTCTATTATGCAAATTTATTGTTATGCCAATGGTAATGATTGATCCGGTGACATTATTAGGACAATATTGGATGCCGGAAATGAAAGGAACACACATAGATTCTCAAGACAAGGAATATAGATTTGTGCCAGTTAACAGAGCAAGGATATGTATGTAATGAACAGTCAGGGATATATGAACCCTGTCTAATGCAGCACCAGGATAATGTATGCGCACTCACTATAATCCCACAAGCTAACCTACAGGTTTATATTGAAGTAGGTCCACAGCATGTATGTTTAATAACTAACAACAAGCAGACCCTTAGCCAGTTTAATCTCATAGGACCATTTTCAGGATGTCTATACAATGTGACGCATTTGACTTGGGGAACCAAACTATAGTGTTCCTGCCTACTTTAGAAGAAATAATGTCCACTGTATGGGTACCTGAACCTTTGCCCTATGGAAATTTTAGTTTGCCACTGGAAGAGTTAAAACAAGTGTTACAAAAGTCTAAAGATGTAAAGAAATTGATAGCAGCCCATAATGTAACTCTAAGTAAAGTGAAAGTATTGGCTACAATAGCAGCTAAGGAAGTAATAAATTTATCGTCAGCAATAAAAGATGCCAGTGCCCATCATTGGTATGACATATTTACAGGATTTTCCCCCACTGCCACTAAGATACTGCATGTGTTATTCCAACCATTGATTTGTTTAATAATATTGTTTATATTGCTTACATGTTTTAATTGTTATACATTTTGCAAGATAAGGGAAGCATTCAATCAGAGGCCTATACATTATGATGAAAGAGTGTTGTGAGATTACCCCACCTACATACCTGTGTGAATCAAGTGAAGAAATGGATCGAAGCCTTGCTATCAGGAGATAGAAGTAGCATTGGAATTTAGGTGTTGGTAAAATCACAAAAGGAGGGATTGTGATGGTATAGAACAACCTATAATCAATGATATAAGTGTAATGTATGTACTACTTCAAGGTAGAAGGATAAACGTGTATATATTTTGGGTATTATTGAAAGGTTATGGAATGTGATAATCTGCAGATGTTCTGCCGAAACTGGAAATTGCGAATTCATTATGTTATGAGGGTACTACCAGGAACTAGGGAGTCTGTTTACAGACTTTTTGGGTTCTGGGCGTACAGCCAAGATAGATATGGGTAGAACACCGGATTAAAAATTAGATGTAAGGAATAAGAACAATGAATGTAGAGATAAGAATAATGAGGAAAGAAACCACAAGAATGTATATGTGTCTGCACATAATTATATGATATTTTTACTATATAAACTCTGTGTCTCTGCAAATAAAGTCAGAAGTATTTTTGCCTTGAGAAACGTCTCAGTGTGTCTTTGCTTCTCCGAGCTCGCACCCCCCCCCACCTGATTTGAACCTGCATGGAGATCAAGGCGTAACGTGACCTCATTGCGATCACAGGAGCAAGCAGAATCCATATATGGACAGTGACGTCAGGGGCTCCCTCCAGGATTGGAATCCCCAGCTAGTGCAATGCCAGTGTTCTGGCATAGGATTTTGGCATCTTAAAGCTCCTAACGTCAGTGTCCATTTATGGACAGAGTTGTCAGGGGCTTCCCTAGGTGCAGAATCCCCAGTCAGAGCGTTGCTAATGTCAGGGGCTTTCCGAGGCTAGTGCTTAAAGTAACGCTGTGCCCGGGGAGTTCAGGTGATATATCCCACTCTATGCCTATACAGCCTTCCGTTGGAGGTATACGTAGAGACTTCTCCCAACGCATACCTCTGACGAAAAGAAAAAATTGAATGCGAACATACTCCAAGAAGCCCACAGCTCTGAATAAATATGGCGCAACTTGGGTTGTCAGTGCTGCACAAACTGACATCTACACCAGTTAGCATAGATGTCAGCTATAATATCCGCAGGTGTAAATTAAATATGTCATGCAGGAGATCTGCTCTCCCGCTAGTCCCGACTTACTAGCTGAAAGACGCGAAAACAGCATAATGTCTCAAAAAGCTAAAATTTTTACTCAAAACGGGCATGCGCCAAAATTTCCCATTACATTACTTTACAATATCATGTATTATAAAGACATTAACTTTTGAGCTACTTTGACTAAATCGTTAGCAAATGGAAAAAAAAAAACAGCAAGGAAAAAAATGTAATTAAAAAACTACGGCCTCCTCCATTTCCCCTCTAGCCGTCCTTTCCATCTCCAAAATGGTGTGTTTTCTGCCATTTTAGGTAGAAAAATTTCTATTTGCTCACCATTTAGGCAAAGTAGCAGGAGGGTATATTATGCAGCTTCTCAAACTCTACCTTGAAGAGCTGTGTGGTTTGTATTTTAATAGTAACTTTTTAATCTAAATTTACTTTTTACTCTGCCTGACTTGGTATTTATTTGTTCAGAGTTTCAAGCTCACATTGACTTGGTCCTCCCCTATAGGACCTCTCTATCTGTTGAACTAAGTATCATTACTAAAACTTATCTGAATCTGATTCTTAAACATCTAGTTACTACTTCTGATCATACAGTACAGTCAGCCAAGCATACCAAGTTACCAAGTTCAATCACACAATATTAAAATGAGTAAGGAGCATGGATACATATCAGCATTAGATACACATGGGTAGAACTTAACATTGTCAAACCTTGTTCTTAAAGCTTAAAAAAGCGTTTAAATTTATTAAAGATCATATTCGACTACTACCATAACAATTGACAGACATCAGGGGCTCGCTCCTTCCAGGAGAGTAATCACTAACCAGAGCATTGCCGACGCTCTGGCCATGGATTCCTGGGTTTTTAAACTCCTAACATCACTGTCCATATAGTGAAAGTGACATCAAGGGCTTTCCCAAGTCAGGAGTTCCCGGCCAGTGAGTGCTTGCGATGCTCTGGCCGGGGACTCCAGAGTTTAAAGCCAAATATGGATATTTAAAGCCATATATGCACAGTAAAGTGAGAGTCTTTCTCTACAAGCGTAATTCCCGGCCACAGCGCTGCCAACGCTCCGACTTGGAATTCTCACATTACAAAGCCCCTAATGTCACTGTCTATGTACAGACAGTAACATCAAGGGATCCTCCAGGAGCAGAATCCATATATGGACAGTGACGCCAGGGGCTCCCTCCAGGAGTGGAATCCACAGCCAGTGCAATGCCAGTGTTCTGGCCTAGGATTTTGGCATCTTAAAGCTCCTAACTTCAGTGTTCATTTATGGACAGTGTTGTCAGGGGCTTCCCTAGGAGCAGAATCCCCAGTCAGAGCGTTGCTAACGTCAGGGGCTTTCCGAGCCTAGTGCTTAAAGTAACGCTGTGCCCGGGGAGTTCAGGTAATATATCCCACTCTATGCCTATACAGCCTTCCGTTGGAGGTATACGTAGAGACTTCTCCCAATGCATACCTCTGACGAAAATAAAAAATTGAATGTGAACATACTCCAAGAAGCCCACAGCTCTGAATAAATATGGCGCAACTTGGGTTGTCAGTGCTGCACAAACTGACATCTACACCAGTTAGCATAGATGTCAGCTATAATATCTGCAGGTGTAAATTAAATATGTCATGCAGGAGATCTGCTCTCCCGCTGGTCCCGACTTACTAGCTGAAAAGACGCGAAAACAGCATAATGTCTCAAAAAGCTAAAATTTTTACTCAAAACGGGCATGCGCCAAAATTTCCCATTACATTACTTTACAATATCATGTATTATAAAGACATTAACTTTTGAGCTACTTTGACTAAATCGTTAGCAAATGGAAAAAAAAAAAACAGCAAGGAAAAAAATGTAATTAAAAAACTACGGCCTCCTCCATTTCCCCTCTAGCCGTCCTTTCCATCTCCAAAATGGTGTGTTTTCTGCCATTTTAGGTAGAAAAATTTCTATTTGCTCACCATTTAGGCAAAGTAGCAGGAGGGTATATTATGCAGCTTCTCAAACTCTACCTTGAAGAGCTGTGTGGTTTGTATTTTAATAGTAACTTTTTAATCTAAATTTACTTTTTACTCTGCCTGACTTGGTATTTATTTGTTCATAGTTTCAAGCTCACATTGACATTGGTCCTCCCCTATAGGACCTCTCTATCTGTTGAACTAAGTATCATTACTAAAACTTATCTGAATCTGATTCTTCAACATCTAGTTACTACTTCTGCTCATACAGTACAGTCAGCCAAGCATACCAAGTTACCAAGTTCAATCACACAATATTAAAATGAGTAAGGAGCATGGATGCATATCAGCATTAGATACACATGGGTAGAACTTATCATTGTCAAACCTTGTTCTTAAAGCTTAAAAAAATGGTTTCAATTTATTAAAGATCATATCCGACTACTACCATAACAATTGACAGACATCAGGGGCTCCTTCCAGAAGAGTAATCACTAACCAGAGCATTGCCGACGCTCTGGCCATGGATTCCTGGGTTTTAAAAACTCCTAACATCACTGTCCATATAGTGAAAGTGACATCAAGGGCTTTCCCAAGTCAGGAGTTCCCGGCCAGTGAGTGCTTGCGATGCTCTGGCCGGGGACTCCAGAGTTTAAAGCCAAATATGGATATTTAAAGCCATATATGCACAGTAAAGTGAGAGGCTTTCTCTACAAGCGTAATTCCCGGCCACAGCGCTGCCAACGCTCCGACTTGGAATTCTCACATTACAAAGCCCCTAATGTCACTGTCTATGTACAGACAGTAACATCAAGGGATCCTCCAGGAGCAAGCAGAATACATATATGGACAGTGACGTCAGGGGCTCCCTCCAGGAGTGGAATCCCCAGCTAGTGCAATGCCAGTGTTCTGGCATAGAATTTTGGCATCTTAAAGCTCCTAACGTCAGTGTCCATTTATGGACAGTGTTGTCAGGGGCTTCCCTAGGTGCAGAATCCCCAGTCAGAGCGTTGCTAATGTCAGGGGCTTTCCGAGGCTAGTGCTTAAAGTAACGCTGTGCCCGGGGAGTTCAGGTGATATATCCCACTCTATGCCTATACAGCCTTCCGTTGGAGGTATACGGTAGAGACTTCTCCCAACGCATACCTCTGACGAAAATAAAAAATTGAATGCGAACATACTCCAAGAAGCCCACAGCTCTGAATAAATATGGCGCAACTTGGGTTGTCAGTGCTGCACAAACTGACATCTACACCAGTTAGCATAGATGTCAGCTATAATATCCGCAGGTGTAAATTAAATATGTCATGCAGGAGATCTGCTCTCCCGCTGGTCCCGACTTACTAGCTGAAAAGCCGCGAAAACAGCATAATGTCTCAAAAAGCTAAAATTTTTACTCAAAACGGGCATGCGCCAAAAATTCCCATTACATTACTTTACAATATCATGTATTATAAAGACATTTACTTTTGAGCTACTTTGACTAAATCGTTAGCAAATGGAAAAAAAAAAACACCAAGGAAAAAAATTTAATTAAAAAACTACGGCCTCCTCCATTTCCCCTCTAGCCGTCCTTTCCATCTCCAAAATGGTGTGTTTTCTGCCATTTTAGGTAGAAAAATTTCTATTTGCTCACCATTTAGGCAAAGTAGCAGGAGGGTATATTATGTAGCTTCTCAAACTCTACCTTGAAGAGCTGTGTGGTTTGTATTTTAATAGTAACTTTTTAATCTAAATTTACTTTTTACTCTGCCTGACTTGGTATTTATTTGTTCACAGTTTCAAGCTCACATTGACTTGGTCCTCCCCTATAGGACCTCTCTATCTGTTGAACTAAGTATCATTACTAAAACTTATCTGAATCTGATTCTTAAACATCTAGTTACTACTTCTGATCATACAGTACAGTCAGCCAAGCATACCAAGTTACCAAGTTCAATCACACAATATTAAAATGAGTAAGGAGCATGGATACATATCAGCATTAGATACACATGGGTAGAACTTATCATTGTCAAACCTTGTTCTTAAAGCTTAAAAAAATGGTTTAAATTTATTAAAGATCATATCCGACTACTACCATAACAATTGACAGACATCAAGGGCTCCTTTCAGGAGAGTAATCACTAACCAGAGCATTGCCGACGCTCTGGCCATGGATTCCTGGGTTTTTAAACTCCTAACATCACTGTCCATATAGTGAAAGTGACATCAAGGGCTTTCCCAAGTCAGGAGTTCCCGGCCAGTGAGTGCTTGCGATGCTCTGGCCCGGGACTCCAGAGTTTAAAGCCAAATATGGATATTTAAAGCCATATATGCACAGTAAAGTGAGAGGCTTTCTCTACAAGCGTAATTCCCGGCCACAGCGCTGCCAACGCTCCGACTTGGAATTCTCACATTACAAAGCCCCTAATGTCACTGTCTATGTACAGACAGTAACATCAAGGGATCCTCCAGGAGCAGAATCCATATATGGACAATGACGTCAGGGGCTCCCTCCAGGAGTGGAATCCCCAGCCAGTGCAATGCCAGTGTTCTGGCCTAGGATTTTGGCATCTTAAAGCTCCTAACGTCAGTGTCCATTTATGGACAGTGTTGTCAGGGGCTTCCCTAGGAGCAGAATCCCCAGTCAGAGCGTTGCTAACGTCAGGGGCTTTCCGAGCCTAGTGCTTAAAGTAACGCTGTGCCCGGGGAGTTCAGGTGATATATCCCACTCTATGCCTATACAGCCTTCCGTTGGAGGTATACGTAGAGACTTCTCCCAACGCATACCTCTGACGAAAAGAAAAAATTGAATGTGAACATACTCCAAGAAGCCCACAGCTCTGAATAAATATGGCGCAACTTGGGTTGTCAGTGCTGCACAAACTGACATCTACACCAGTTAGCATAGATGTCAGCTATAATATCCGCAGGTGTAAATTAAATATGTCATGCAGGAGATCTGCTCTCCCGCTGGTCCCGACTTACTAGCTGAAAAGACGCAAAAACAGCATAATGTCTCAAAAAGCTACAATTTTTACTCAAAACGGGCATGCGCCAAAATTTCCCATTACATTACTTTACAATATCATGTATTATAAAGACATTTACTTTTGAGCTACTTTGACTAAATCGTTAGCAAATGGAAAAAAAAAACACCAAGGAAAAAAATGTAATTAAAAAACTACGGCCTCCTCCATTTCCCCTCTAGCCGTCCTTTCCATCTCCAAAATGGTGTGTTTTCTGCCATTTTAGGTAGAAAAATTTATATTTGCTCACCATTTAGGCAAAGTAGCAATAGGGTATATTATGCAGCTTCTCAAACTCTACCTTGAAGAGCTGTGTGGTTTGTATTTTAATAGTAACTTTTTAATCTAAATTTACTTTTTACTCTGCCTGACTTGGTATTTATTTGTTCACAGTTTCAAGCTCACATTGACTTGGTCCTCCCCTATAGGACCTCTCTATCTGTTGAACTAAGTATCATTACTAAAACTTATCTGAATCTGATTCTTAAACATCTAGTTACTACTTCTGATCATACAGTACAGTCAGCCAAGCATACCAAGTTACCAAGTTCAATCACACAATATTAAAATGAGTAAGGAGCATGGATACATATCAGCATTAGATACACATGGGTAGAACTTATCATTGTCAAACCTTGTTCTTAAAGCTTAAAAAAGCGTTTAAATTTATTAAAGATCATATTCGACTACTACCATAACAATTGACAGACATCAGGGGCTCCTTCCAGGAGAGTAATCACTAACCAGAGCATTGCCGACGCTCTGGCCATGGATTCCTGGGTTTTTAAACTCCTAACATCACTGTCCATATAGTGAAAGTGACATCAAGGGCTTTCCCAAGTCAGGAGTTCCCGGCCAGTGAGTGCTTGCGATGCTCTGGCCGGGGACTCCAGGGTTTAAAGCCAAATATGGATATTTAAAGCCATATATGCACAGTAAAGTGAGAGTCTTTCTCTACAAGCGTAATTCCCGGCCACAGCGCTGCCAACGCTCCGACTTGGAATTCTCACATTACAAAGCCCCTAATGTCACTGTCTATGTACAGACAGTAACATCAAGGGATCCTCCAGGAGCAGAATCCATATATGGACAGTGACGCCAGGGGCTCCCTCCAGGAGTGGAATTCACAGCCAGTGCAATGCTAGTGTTCTGGCCTAGGATTTTGGCATCTTAAAGCTCCTAACGTCAGTGTTCATTTATGGACAGTGTTGTCAGGGACTTCCCTAGGAGCAGAATCCCCAGTCAGAGCGTTGCTAACGTCAGGGGCTTTCCGAGCCTAGTGCTTAAAGTAACGCTGTGCCCGGGGAGTTCAGGTAATATATCCCACTCTATGCCTATACAGCCTTCCGTTGGAGGTATACGTAGAGACTTCTCCCAATGCATACCTCTGACGAAAAGAAAAAATTGAATGTGAACATACTCCAAGAAGCCCACAGCTCTGAATAAATATGGCGCAACTTGGGTTGTCAGTGCTGCACAAACTGACATCTACACCAGTTAGCATAGATGTCAGCTATAATATCCGCAGGTGTAAATTAAATATGTCATGCAGGAGATCTGCTCTCCCGCTGGTCCCGACCTACTAGCTGAAAAGACGCGAAAACAGCATAATGTCTCAAAAAGCTAAAAATTTTTACTCAAAACGGGCATGCGCCAAAATTTCCCATTACATTACTTTACAATATCATGTATTATAAAGACATTTACTTTTGAGCTACTTTGACTAAATCGTTAGCAAATGGAAAAAAAAAACACAAAGGAAAAAAATGTAATTAAAAAACTACGGCCTCCTCCATTTCCCCTCTAGCCGTCCTTTCCATCTCCAAAATGGTGTGTTTTCTGCCATTTTAGGTAGAAAAATTTATATTTGCTCACCATTTAGGCAAAGTAGCAATAGGGTATATTATGCAGCTTCTCAAACTCTACCTTGAAGAGCTGTGTGGTTTGTATTTTAATAGTAACTTTTTAATCTAAATTTACTTTTTACTCTGCCTGACTTGGTATTTATTTGTTCACAGTTTCAAGCTCACATTGACTTGGTCCTCCCCTATAGGACCTCTCTATCTGTTGAACTAAGTATCATTACTAAAACTTATCTGAATCTGATTCTTAAACATCTAGTTACTACTTCTGATCATACAGTACAGTCAGCCAAGCATACCAAGTTACCAAGTTCAATCACACAATATTAAAATGAGTAAGGAGCATGGATACATATCAGCATTAGATACACATGGGTAGAACTTATCATTGTCAAACCTTGTTCTTAAAGCTTAAAAAAGCGTTTAAATTTATTAAAGATCATATTCGACTACTACCATAACAATTGACAGACATCAGGGGCTCCTTCCAGGAGAGTAATCACTAACCAGAGCATTGCCGACGCTCTGGCCATGGATTCCTGGGTTTTTAAACTCCTAACATCACTGTCCATATAGTGAAAGTGACATCAAGGGCTTTCCCAAGTTAGGAGTTCCCGGCCAGTGAGTGCTTGCGATGCTCTGGCCGGGGACTCCAGGGTTTAAAGCCAAATATGGATATTTAAAGCCATATATGCACAGTAAAGTGAGAGTCTTTCTCTACAAGCGTAATTCCCGGCCACAGCGCTGCCAACGCTCCGACTTGGAATTCTCACATTACAAAGCCCCTAATGTCACTGTCTATGTACAGACAGTAACATCAAGGGATCCTCCAGGAGCAGAATCCATATATGGACAGTGACGCCAGGGGCTCCCTCCAGGAGTGGAATTCACAGCCAGTGCAATGCTAGTGTTCTGGCCTAGGATTTTGGCATCTTAAAGCTCCTAACGTCAGTGTTCATTTATGGACAGTGTTGTCAGGGACTTCCCTAGGAGCAGAATCCCCAGTCAGAGCGTTGCTAACGTCAGGGGCTTTCCGAGCCTAGTGCTTAAAGTAACGCTGTGCCCGGGGAGTTCAGGTAATATATCCCACTCTATGCCTATACAGCCTTCCGTTGGAGGTATACGTAGAGACTTCTCCCAATGCATACCTCTGACGAAAAGAAAAAATTGAATGTGAACATACTCCAAGAAGCCCACAGCTCTGAATAAATATGGCGCAACTTGGGTTGTCAGTGCTGCACAAACTGACATCTACACCAGTTAGCATAGATGTCAGCTATAATATCCGCAGGTGTAAATTAAATATGTCATGCAGGAGATCTGCTCTCCCGCTGGTTCCGACCTACTAGCTGAAAAGACGCGAAAACAGCATAATGTCTCAAAAAGCTAAAAATTTTTACTCAAAACGGGCATGCGCCAAAATTTCCCATTACATTACTTTACAATATCATGTATTATAAAGACATTTACTTTTGAGCTACTTTGACTAAATCGTTAGCAAATGGAAAAAAAAAACACCAAGGAAAAAAATGTAATTAAAAAACTACGGCCTCCTCCATTTCCCCTCTAGCCGTCCTTTCCATCTCCAAAATGGTGTGTTTTCTGCCATTTTAGGTAGAACAATTTCTATTTGCTCACCATTTAGGCAAAGTAGCAGGAGGGTATATTATGCAGCTTCTCAATCTCTACCTTGAAGAGCTGTGTGGTTTGTATTTTAATAGTAACTTTTTAATCTAAATTTACTTTTTACTCTGCCTGACTTGGTATTTATTTGTTCAGAGTTTCAAGCTCACATTGACTTGGTCCTCCCCTATAGGACCTCTCTATCTGTTGAACTAAGTATCATTACTAAAACTTATCTGAATCTGATTCTTAAACATCTAGTTACTACTTCTGCTCATACAGTACAGTCAGCCAAGCATACCAAGTTACCAAGTTCAATCACACAATATTAAAATGAGTAAGGAGCATGGATACATATCAGCATTAGATACACATGGGTAGAACTTATCATTGTCAAACCTTGTTCTTAAAGCTTAAAAAAATGGTTTCAATTTATTAAAGATCCTATCCGACTACTACCATAACTATTGACAGACATCAGGGGCTCCTTCCAGGAGAGTAATCACTAACCAGAGCATTGCCGACGCTCTGGCCATGGATTCCTGGGTTTTTAAACTCCTAACATCACTGTCCATATAGTAAAAGTGACATCAAGGGCTTTCCCAAGTCAGGAGTTCCCGGCCAGTGAGTGCTTGCGATGCTCTGGCCGGGGACTCCAGAGTTTAAAGCCAAATATGGATATTTAAAGCCATATATGCACAGTAAAGTGAGAGGCTTTCTCTACAAGTGTAATTCCCGGCCACAGCGCTGCCAACGCTCCGACTTGGAATTCTCACATTACAAAGCCCCTAATGTCACTGTCTATGTACAGACAGTAACATCAAGGGATCCTCCAGGAGCAGAATCCATATATGGACAGTGACGTCAGGGGCTCCCTCCAGGAGTGGAATCCCCAGCCAGTGCAATGCCAGTGTTCTGGCCTAGGATTTTGACATCTTAAAGCTCCTAAGGTCAGTGTCCATTTATGGACAGTGTTGTCAGGGGCTTCCCTAGGAGCAGAATCCCCAGTCAGAGCGTTGCTAACGTCAGGGGCTTTCCGAGCCTAGTGCTTAAAGTAACGCTGTGCCTGGGGAGTTCAGGTGATATATACTACTCTATGCCTATACAGCCTTCCGTTAGAGGTATACGTAGAGACTTCTCCCAACGCATAACTCTGCCGAAAAGAAAAAATTGAATGTGAACATACTCCACGAAGCCCACAGCTCTGAATAAATATGGCGCAACTTGGGTTGTCAGTGCTGCACAAACTGACATCTACACCAGTTAGCATAGATGTCAGCTATAATATCTGCAGGTGTAAATTAAATATGTCATGCAGGAGATCTGCTCTCCCGCTGGTCCCGACTTACTAGCTGAAAAGACGCGAAAACAGCATAATGTCTCAAAAAGCTAAAATTTTTACTCAAAACGGGCATGCGCCAAAATTTCCCATTACATTACTTTACAATATTATGTATTATAAAGACATTTACTTTTGAGCTACTTTGACTAAATCGTTAGCAAATGGAAAAAAAAAAAACACCAAGGAAAAAAATGTAATTAAAAAACTACGGCCTCCTCCATTTCCCCTCTAGCCGTCCTTTCCATCTCCAAAATGGTGTGTTTTCTGCCATTTTAGGTAGAAAAATTTCTATTTGCTCACCATTTAGGCAAAGTAGCAGGAGGGTATATTATGCAGCTTCTCAATCTCTACCTTGAAGAGCTGTGTGGTTTGTATTTTAATAGTAACTTTTTAATCTAAATTTACTTTTTACTCTGCCTGACTTGGTATTTATTTGTTCAGAGTTTCAAGCTCACATTGACTTGGTCCTCCCCTATAGGACCTCTCTATCTGTTGAACTAAGTATCATTACTAAAACTTATCTGAATCTGATTCTTAAACATCTAGTTACTACTTCTGCTCATACAGTACAGTCAGCCAAGCATACCAAGTTACCAAGTTCAATCACACAATATTAAAATGAGTAAGGAGCATGGATACATATCAGCATTAGATACACATGGGTAGAACTTATCATTGTCAAACCTTGTTCTTAAAGCTTAAAAAAATTGTTTCAATTTATTAAAGATCATATCCGACTACTACCATAACAATTGACAGACATCAGGGGCTCCTTCCAGAAGAGTAATCACTAACCAGAGCATTGCCGACGCTCTGGCCATGGATTCCTGGGTTTTAAAAACTCCTAACATCACTGTCCATATAGTGAAAGTGACATCAAGGGCTTTCCCAAGTCAGGAGTTCCCGGCCAGTGAGTGCTTGCGATGCTCTGGCCGGGGACTCCAGAGTTTAAACCAAATATGGATATTTAAAGCCATATATGCACAGTAAAGTGAGAGGCTTTCTCTACAAGTGTAATTCCCGGCCACAGCGCTGCCAACGCTCCGACTTGGAATTCTCACATTACAAAGCCCCTAATGTCACTGTCTATGTACAGCCAGTAACATCAAGGGATCCTCCAGGAGCAGAATCCATATATGGACAGTGACGTCAGGGGCTCCCTCCAGGAGTGGAATCCCCAGCCAGTGCAATGCCAGTGTTCTGGCCTAGGATTTTGGCATCTTAAAGCTCCTAACGTCAGTGTCCATTTATGGACAGTGTTGTCAGGGGCTTCCCTAGGAGCAGAATCCCCAGTCAGAGCGTTGCTAACGTCAGGGGCTTTCCGAGCCTAGTGCTTAAAGTAACGCTGTGCCCGGGGAGTTCAGGTGATATATACTACTCTATGCCTATACAGCCTTCCGTTAGAGGTATACGTAGAGACTTCTCCCAACGCATAACTCTGACGAAAAGAAAAAATTGAATGTGAACATACTCCAAGAAGCCCACAGCTCTGAATAAATATGGCGCAACTTGGGTTGTCAGTGCTGCACAAACTGACATCTACACCAGTTAGCATAGATGTCAGCTATAATATCCGCAGGTGTAAATTAAATATGTCATGCAGGAGATCTGCTCTCCTGCAGGTCCCGACTTACTAGCTGAAAAGACGCGAAAACAGCATAAAGTCTAAAAAAGCTAAAATTTTTACTCAAAACGGGCATGCGCCAAAATTTCCCATTACATTACTTTACAATATCATGTATTATAAAGACATTTACTTTTGAGCTACTTTGACTAAATCGTTAGCAAATGGAAAAAAAAAAACACCAAGGAAAAAAATTTAATTAAAAAACTACGGCCTCCTCCATTTCCCCTCTAGCCGTCCTTTCCATCTCCAAAATGGTGTGTTTTCTGCCATTTTAGGTAGAAAAATTTCTATTTGCTCACCATTTAGGCAAAGTAGCAGGAGGGTATATTATGCAGCTTCTCAATCTCTACCTTGAAGAGCTGTGTGGTTTGTATTTTAATAGTAACTTTTTAATCTAAATTTACTTTTTACTCTGCCTGACTTGGTATTTATTTGTTCAGAGTTTCAAGCTCACATTGACTTGGTCCTCCCCTATAGGACCTCTCTATCTGTTGAACTAAGTATCATTACTAAAACTTATCTGAAGATGATTCTTAAACATCTAGTTACTACTTCTGCTCATACAGTACAGTCAGCCAAGCATACCAAGTTACCAAGTTCAATCACACAATATTAAAATGAGTAAGGAGCATGGATACATATCAGCATTAGATACACATGGGTAGAACTTATCATTGTCAAACCTTGTTCTTAAACCTTAAAAAAATGGTTTCAATTTATTAAAGATCATATCCGACTACTACCATAACAATTGACAGACATCAGGGGCTCCTTCCAGAAGAGTAATCACTAACCAGAGCATTGCCGACGCTCTGGCCATGGATTCCTGGGTTTTAAAAACTCCTAACATCACTGTCCATATAGTGAAAGTGACATCAAGGGCTTTCCCAAGTCAGGAGTTCCCGGCCAGTGAGTGCTTGCGATGCTTTGGCCGGGGACTCCAGAGTTTAAAGCCAAATATGGATATTTAAAGCCATATATGCACAGTAAAGTGAGAGGCTTTCTCTACAAGTGTAATTCCCGGCCACAGCGCTGCCAACGCTCCGACTTGGAATTCTCACATTACAAAGCCCCTAATGTCACTGTCTATGTACAGACAGTAACATCAAGGGATCCTCCAGGAGCAGAATCCATATATGGACAGTGACGTCAGGGGCTCCCTCCAGGAGTGGAATCCCCAGCCAGTGCAATGCCAGTGTTCTGGCCTAGGATTTTGGCATCTTAAAGCTCCTAACGTCAGTGTCCATTTATGGACAGTGTTGTCAGGGGCTTCCCTAGGAGCAGAATCCCCAGTCAGAGCGTTGCTAACGTCAGGGGCTTTCCGAGCCTAGTACTTAAAGTAACACTGTGCCCGGGGAGTTCAGGTGATATATCCCACTCTATGCCTATACAGCCTTCCGTTGGAGGTATACGTAGAGACTTCTCCCAACGCATACCTCTGACGAAAAGAAAAAATTGAATGTGAACATACTCCAAGAAGCCCACAGCTCTGAATAAATATGGCGCAACTTGGGTTGTCAGTGCTGCACAAACTGACATCTACACCAGTTAGCATAGATGTCAGCTATAATATCCGCAGGTGTAAATTAAATATGTCATGCAGGAGATCTGCTCTCCCGCTGGTCCCGACTTACTAGCTGAAAAGACGCGAAAACAGCATAATGTCTCAAAAAGCTAAAAAATTTTACTCAAAACGGGCATGCGCCAAAATTTCCCATTACATTACTTTACAATATCATGTATTATAAAGACATTTACTTTTGAGCTACTTTGACTAAATCGTTAGCAAATGGAAAAAAAAAAACACCAAGGAAAAAAATTTAATTAAAAAACTACGGCCTCCTCCATTTCCCCTCTAGCCGTCCTTTCCATCTCCAAAATGGTGTGTTTTCTGCCATTTTAGGTAGAAAAATTTCTATTTGCTCACCATTTAGGCAAAGTAGCAGGAGGGTATATTATGCAGCTTCTCAATCTCTACCTTGAAGAGCTGTGTGGTTTGTATTTTAATAGTAACTTTTTAATCTAAATTTACTTTTTACTCTGCCTGACTTGGTATTTATTTGTTCAGAGTTTCAAGCTCACATTGACTTGGTCCTCCCCTATAGGACCTCTCTATCTGTTGAACTAAGTATCATTACTAAAACTTATCTGAATCTGATTCTTAAACATCTAGTTACTACTTCTGCTCATACAGTACAGTCAGCCAAGCATACCAAGTTACCAAGTTCAATCACACAATATTAAAATGAGTAAGGAGCATGGATACATATCAGCATTAGATACACATGGGTAGAACTTATCATTGTCAAACCTTGTTCTTAAAGCTTAAAAAAATGGTTTCAATTTATTAAAGATCATATCCGACTACTACCATAACAATTGACAGACATCAGGGGCTCCTTCCAGGAGAGTAATCACTAACCAGAGCATTGCCGACGCTCTGGCCATGGATTCCTGGGTTTTTAAACTCCTAACATCACTGTCCATATAGTAAAAGTGACATCAAGGGCTTTCCCAAGTCAGGAGTTCCCGGCCAGTGAGTGCTTGCGATGCTCTGGCCGGGGACTCCAGAGTTTAATGCCAAATATGGATATTTAAAGCCATATATGCACAGTAAAGTGAGAGGCTTTCTCTACAAGTGTAATTCCCGGCCACAGCGCTGCCAACGCTCCGACTTGGAATTCTCACATTACAAAGCCCCTAATGTCACTGTCTATGTACAGACAGTAACATCAAGGGATCCTCCAGGAGCAGAATCCATATATGGACAGTGACATCAGGGGCTCCCTCCAGGAGTGGAATCCCCAGCCAGTGCAATGCCAGTGTTCTGGCCTAGGATTTTGGCATCTTAAAGCTCCTAACGTCAGTGTCCATTTATGGACAGTGTTGTCAGGAGCTTCCCTAGGAGCAGAATCCCCAGTCAGAGCGTTGCTAACGTCAGGGGCTTTCCGAGCCTTTTGCTTAAAGTAACGCTGTGCCCGGGGAGTTCAGGTGATATATCCCACTCTATGCCTATACAGCCTTCCGTTGGAGGTATACGTAGAGACTTCTCGCAACGCATACCTCTGACGAAAAGAAAAAATTGAATGTGAACATACTCCAAGAAGCCCACAGCTCTGAATAAATATGGCGCAACTTGGGTTGTCAGTGCTGCACAAACTAACATCTACACCAGTTAGCATAGATGTCAGCTATAATATCCGCAGGTGTAAATTAAATATGTCATGCAGGAGATCTGCTCTCCCGCTGGTCCCGACTTACTAGCTGAAAAGACGCGAAAACAGCATAATGTCTCAAAAAGCTAAAACATTTTACTCAAAACGGGCATGCGCCAAAATTTCCCATTACATTACTTTACAATATCATGTATTATAAAGACATTTACTTTTGAGCTACTTTGACTAAATCGTTAGCAAATGGAAAAAAAAAAACACCAAGGAAAAAAATGTAATTAAAAAACTACGGCCTCCTCCATTTCCCCTCTAGCTGTCCTTTCCATCTCCAAAATGGTGTGTTTTCTGCCATTTTAGGTAGAAAAAATTCTATTTGCTCACCATTTAGGCAAAGTAGCAGGAGGGTATATTATGCAGCTTCTCAATCTCTACCTTGAAGAGCTGTGTGGTTTGTATTTTAATAGTAACTTTTTAATCTAAATTTACTTTTTACTCTGCCTGACTTGGTATTTATTTGTTCAGAGTTTCAAGCTCACATTGACTTGGTCCTCCCCTATAGGACCTCTCTATCTGTTGAACTAAGTATCATTACTAAAACTTATCTGAATCTGATTCTTAAACATCTAGTTACTACTTCT
Organism: Rhinoderma darwinii; assembly: GCF_050947455.1. Taxonomy (NCBI): domain Eukaryota; kingdom Metazoa; phylum Chordata; class Amphibia; order Anura; family Rhinodermatidae; genus Rhinoderma; species Rhinoderma darwinii. The sequence goes on along the minus strand of NW_027461957.1, from coordinate 316,954 downwards.
GCTCATACAGTACAGTCAGCCAAGCATACCAAGTTACCAAGTTCAATCACACAATATTAAAATGAGTAAGGAGCTTGGATACATATCAGCATTAGATACACATGGGTAGAACTTATCATTGTCAAACCTTGTTCTTAAAGCTTAAAAAAAATGGTTTCAATTTATTAAAGATCATATCCGACTACTACCATAACAATTGACAGACATCAGGGGCTCCTTCCAGGAGAGTAATCACTAACCAGAGCATTGCCGACGCTCTGGCCATGGATTCCTGGGTTTTTAAACTCCTAACATCACTGTCCATATAGTAAAAGTGACATCAAGGGCTTTCCCAAGTCAGGAGTTCCCGGCCAGTGAGTGCTTGCGATGCTCTGGCCGGGGACTCCAGAGTTTAATGCCAAATATGGATATTTAAAGCCATATATGCACAGTAAAGTGAGAGGCTTTCTCTACAAGTGTAATTCCCGGCCACAGCGCTGCCAACGCTCCGACTTGGAATTCTCACATTACAAAGCCCCTAATGTCACTGTCTATGTACAGACAGTAACATCAAGGGATCCTCCAGGAGCAGAATCCATATATGGACAGTGACATCAGGGGCTCCCTCCAGGAGTGGAATCCCCAGCCAGTGCAATGCCAGTGTTCTGGCCTAGGATTTTGGCATCTTAAAGCTCCTAACGTCAGTGTCCATTTATGGACAGTGTTGTCAGGAGCTTCCCTAGGAGCAGAATCCCCAGTCAGAGCGTTGCTAACGTCAGGGGCTTTCCGAGCCTTTTGCTTAAAGTAACGCTGTGCCCGGGGAGTTCAGGTGATATATCCCACTCTATGCCTATACAGCCTTCCGTTGGAGGTATACGTAGAGACTTCTCGCAACGCATACCTCTGACGAAAAGAAAAAATTGAATGTGAACATACTCCAAGAAGCCCACAGCTCTGAATAAATATGGCGCAACTTGGGTTGTCAGTGCTGCACAAACTAACATCTACACCAGTTAGCATAGATGTCAGCTATAATATCCGCAGGTGTAAATTAAATATGTCATGCAGGAGATCTGCTCTCCCGCTGGTCCCGACTTACTAGCTGAAAAGACGCGAAAACAGCATAATGTCTCAAAAAGCTAAAACATTTTACTCAAAACGGGCATGCGCCAAAATTTCCCATTACATTACTTTACAATATCATGTATTATAAAGACATTTACTTTTGAGCTACTTTGACTAAATCGTTAGCAAATGGAAAAAAAAAAACACCAAGGAAAAAAATGTAATTAAAAAACTACGGCCTCCTCCATTTCCCCTCTAGCCGTCCTTTCCATCTCCAAAATGGTGTGTTTTCTGCCATTTTAGGTAGAAAAAATTCTATTTGCTCACCATTTAGGCAAAGTAGCAGGAGGGTATATTATGCAGCTTCTCAATCTCTACCTTGAAGAGCTGTGTGGTTTGTATTTTAATAGTAACTTTTTAATCTAAATTTACTTTTTACTCTGCCTGACTTGGTATTTATTTGTTCAGAGTTTCAAGCTCACATTGACTTGGTCCTCCCCTATAGGACCTCTCTATCTGTTGAACTAAGTATCATTACTAAAACTTATCTGAATCTGATTCTTAAACATCTAGTTACTACTTCTGCTCATACAGTACAGTCAGCCAAGCATACCAAGTTACCAAGTTCAATCACACAATATTAAAATGAGTAAGGAGCTTGGATACATATCAGCATTAGATACACATGGGTAGAACTTATCATTGTCAAACCTTGTTCTTAAAGCTTAAAAAAATGGTTTCAATTTATTAAAGATCATATCCGACTACTACCATAACAATTGACAGACATCAGGGGCTCCTTCCAGGAGAGTAATCACTAACCAGAGCATTGCCGACGCTCTGGCCATGGATTCCTGGGTTTTTAAACTCCTAACATCACTGTCCATATAGTAAAAGTGACATCAAGGGCTTTCCCAAGTCAGGAGTTCCCGGCCAGTGAGTGCTTGCGATGCTCTGGCCGGGGACTCCAGAGTTTAAAGCCAAATATGGATATTTAAAGCCATATATGCACAGTAAAGTGAGAGGCTTTCTCTACAAGCGTAATTCCCGGCCACAGCGCTGCCAACGCTCCGACTTGGAATTCTCACATTACAAAGCCCCTAATGTCACTGTCTATGTACAGACAGTAACATCAAGGGATCCTCCAGGAGCAGAATCCATATATGGACAGTGACGTCAGGGGCTCCCTCCAGGAGTGGAATCCCCAGCCAGTGCAATGCCAGTGTTCTGGCCTAGGATTTTTGCATCTTAAAGCTCCTAACGTCAGTGTCCATTTATGGACAGTGTTGTCAGGAGCTTCCCTAGGAGCAGAATCCCCAGTCAGAGCGTTGCTAACGTCAGGGGCTTTCCGAGCTTAGTGCTTAAAGTAACGCTGTGCCCGGGGAGTTCAGGTGATATATACTACTCTATGCCTATTCAGCCTTCCGTTAGAGGTATACGTAGAGACTTCTCCCAACGCATAACTCTGACGAAAAGAAAAAATTTAATGTGAACATACTCTAAGAAGCCCACAGCTCTGAATAAATATGGCGCAACTTGGGTTGTCAGTGCTGCACAAACTGACATCTACACCAGTTAGCATAGATGTCAGCTATAATATCCGCAGGTGTAAATTAAATATGTCATGCAGGAGATCTGCTCTCCCGCTGGTCCCGACTTACTAGCTGAAAAGACGCGAAAACAGCATAATGTCTCAAAAAGCTAAAAAATTTTACACAAAACGGGCATGCACCAAAATTTCCCATTACATTACTTTACAATATCATGTATTATAAAGACATTTACTTTTGAGCTACTTTGACTAAATCGTTAGCAAATGGGAAAAAAAAAACACCAAGGAAAAAAATGTAATTAAAAAACTACGGCCTCCTCCATTTCCCCTCTAGCCGTCCTTTCCATCTCCAAAATGGTGTGTTTTCTGCCATTTTAGGTAGAAAAATTTCTATTTGCTCACCATTTAGGCAAAGTAGCAGGAGGGTATATTATGCAGCTTCTCAATCTCTACCTTGAAGAGCTGTGTGGTTTGTATTTTAATAGTAACTTTTTAATCTAAATTTACTTTTTACTCTGCCTGACTTGGTATTTATTTGTTCAGAGTTTCAAGCTCACATTGACTTGGTCCTCCCCTATAGGACCTCTCTATCTGTTGAACTAAGTATCATTACTAAAACTTATCTGAATCTGATTCTTAAACATCTAGTTACTACTTCTGCTCATACAGTACAGTCAGCCAAGCATACCAAGTTACCAAGGTCAATCACACAATATTAAAATGAGTAAGGAGCTTGGATACATATCAGCATTAGATACACATGGGTAGAACTTATCATTGTCAAACCTTGTTCTTAAAGCTTAAAAAAATGGTTTCCATTTATTAAAGATCATATCCGACTACTACCATAACAATTGACAGACATCAGGGGCTCCTTCCAGGAGAGTAATCACTAACCAGAGCATTGCCGGCGCTCTGGCCATGGATTCCTGGGTTTTTAAACTCCTAACATCACTGTCCATATAGTAAAAGTGACATCAAGGGCTTTCCCAAGTCAGGAGTTCCCGGCCAGTGAGTGCTTGCGATGCTCTGGCCGGGGACTCCAGAGTTTAAAGCCAAATATGGATATTTAAAGCCATATATGCACAGTAAAGTGAGAGGCTTTCTCTACAAGCGTAATTCCCGGCCACAGCGCTGCCAACGCTCCGACTTGGAATTCTCACATTACAAAGCCCCTAATGTCACTGTCTATGTACAGACAGTAACATCAAGGGATCCTCCAGGAGCAGAATCCATATATGGACAGTGACGTCAGGGGCTCCCTCCAGGAGTGGAATCCCCAGCCAGTGCAATGCCAGTGTTCTGGCCTAGGATTTTTGCATCTTAAAGCTCCTAACGTCAGTGTCCATTTATGGACAGTGTTGTCAGGAGCTTCCCTAGGAGCAGAATCCCCAGTCAGAGCGTTGCTAACGTCAGGGGCTTTCCGAGCTTAGTGCTTAAAGTAACGCTGTGCCCGGGGAGTTCAGGTGATATATACTACTCTATGCCTATTCAGCCTTCCGTTAGAGGTATACGTAGAGACTTCTCCCAACGCATAACTCTGATGAAAAGAAAAAATTGAATGTGAACATACTCTAAGAAGCCCACAGCTCTGAATAAATATGGCGCAACTTGGGTTGTCAGTGCTGCACAAACTGACATCTACACCAGTTAGCATAGATGTCAGCTATAATATCCGCAGGTGTAAATTAAATATGTCATGCAGGAGATCTGCTCTCCCGCTGGTCCCGACTTACTAGCTGAAAAGACGCGAAAACAGCATAATGTCTCAAAAAGCTAAAAATTTTTACACAAAACGGGCATGCGCCAAAATTTCCCATTACATTACTTTACAATATCATGTATTATAAAGACATTTACTTTTGAGCTACTTTGACTAAATCGTTAGCAAATGGGAAAAAAAAAACACCAAGGAAAAAAATGTAATTAAAAAACTACGGCCTCCTCCATTTCCCCTCTAGCCGTCCTTTCCATCTCCAAAATGGTGTGTTTTCTGCCATTTTAGGTAGAAAAATTTCTATTTGCTCACCATTTAGGCAAAGTAGCAGGAGGGTATATTATGCAGCTTCTCAATCTCTACCTTGAAGAGCTGTGTGGTTTGTATTTTAATAGTAACTTTTTAATCTAAATTTACTTTTTACTCTGCCTGACTTGGTATTTATTTGTTCAGAGTTTCAAGCTCACATTGACTTGGTCCTCCCCTATAGGACCTCTCTATCTGTTGAACTAAGTATCATTACTAAAACTTATCTGAATCTGATTCTTAAACATCTAATTACTACTTCTGCTGATACAGTACAGTCAGCCAAGCATACCAAGTTACCAAGTTCAATCACACAATATTAAAATGAGTAAGGAGCATGGATACATATCAGCATTAGATACACATGGGTAGAACTTATCATTGTCAAACCTTGTTCTTAAAGCTTAAAAAAATGGTTTCAATTTATTAAAGATCATATCCGACTACTACCATAACAATTGACAGACATCAGGGGCTCCTTCCAGAAGAGTAATCACTAACCAGAGCATTGCCGACGCTCTGGCCATGGATTCCTGGGTTTTTAAACTCCTAACATCACTGTCCATATAGTTAAAGTGACATCAAGGGCTTTCCCAAGTCAGGAGTTCCCGGCCAGTGAGTGCTTGCGATGCTCTGGCCGGGGACTCCAGAGTTTAAAGAAAAAAATATGGATATTTAAAGCCATATATGCACAGTAAAGTGAGAGGCTTTCTTTACAAGCGTAATTCCCGGCCACAGCGCTGCCAACGCTCCGACTTGGAATTCTCACATTACAAAGCCCCTAATGTCACTGTCTATGTACAGACAGTAACATCAAGGGATCCTCCAGGAGCAGAATCCATATATGGACAGTGACGTCAGGGGCTTCCTCCAGGAGTGGAATCCCCAGCCAGTGCAATGCCAGTGTTCTGGCCTAGGATTTTGGCATCTTAAAGCTCCTAACGTCAGTGTCCATTTATGGACAGTGTTGTCAGGGGCTTCCCTAGGAGCAGAATCCCCAGTCAGAGCGTTGCTAACGTCAGGGGCTTTCCGAGCCTAGTGCTTAAAGTAATGCTGTGCCCGGGGAGTTCAGGTGATATATACCACTCTATGCCTATACAGCCTTCCGTTAGAGGTATACGTAGAGACTTCTCCCAACGCATACCTCTGACGAAAAGAAAAAATTGAATGTGAACATACTCCAAGAAGCCCACAGCTCTGAATAAATATGGCGCAACTTGGGTTGTCAGTGCTGCACAAACTGACATCTACACCAGTTAGCATAGATGTCAGCTATAATATCCGCAGGTGTAAATTAAATATGTCATGCAGGAGATCTGCTCTCCCGCTGGTCCCGACTTACTAGCTGAAAAGACGCGAAAACAGCATAATGTTTCAAAAAGCTAAAATTTTTACTCAAAACGGGCATGCGCCAAAATTTCCCATTACATTACTTTACAATATCATGTATTATAAAGACATTTACTTTTGAGCTACTTTGACTAAATCGTTAGCAAATGGAAAAAAAAAAACACCAAGGAAAAAAATGTAATTAAAAAACTACGGCCTCCTCCATTTCCCCTCTAGCCGTCCTTTCCATCTCCAAAATGGTGTGTTTTCTGCCATTTTAGGTAGAAAAATTTCTATTTGCTCACCATTTAGGCAAAGTAGCAGGGGGGTATATTATGCAGCTTCTCAATCTCTACCTTGAAGAGCTGTGTGGTTTGTATTTTAATAGTAACTTTTTAATCTAAATTTACTTTTTACTCTGCCTGACTTGGTATTTATTTGTTCAGAGGTTCAAGCTCACATTGACTTGGTCCTCCCCTATAGGACCTCTCTATCTGTTGAACTAAGTATCATTACTAAAACTTATCTGAATCTGATTCTTAAACATCTAGTTACTACTTCTGCTCATACAGAACAGTCAGCCAAGCATATCAAGTTACCAAGTTCAATCACACAATATTAAAATGAATAAGGAGCATGGATACATATCAGCATTAGATACACATGGGTAGAACTTATCATTGTCAAACCTTGTTCTTAAAGCTTAAAAAAATGGTTTCAATTTATTAAAGATCATATCCGACTACTACCATAACAATTGACAGACATCAGGGGCTCCTTCCAGGAGAGTAATCACTAACCAGAGCATTGCCGACGCTCTGGCCATGGATTCCTGGGTTTTAAAAACTCCTAACATCACTGTCCATATAGTGAAAGTGACATCAAGGGCTTTCCCAAGTCAGGAGTTCCCGGCCAGTGAGTGCTTGCGATGCTCTGGCCGGGGACTCCAGAGTTTAATGCCAAATATGGATATTTAAAGCCATATATGCACAGTAAAGTGAGAGGCTTTCTCTACAAGTGTAATTCCCGGCCACAGCGCTGCCAACGCTCCGACTTGGAATTCTCACATTACAAAGCCCCTAATGTCACTGTCTATGTACAGACAGTAACATCAAGGGATCCTCCAGGAGCAGAATCCATATATGGACAGTGACGTCAGGGGCTCCCTCCAGGAGTGGAATCCCCAGCCAGTGCAATGCCAGTGTTCTGGCCTAGGATTTTGGCATCTTAAAGCTCCTAACGTCAGTGTCCATTTATGGACAGTGTTGTCAGGAGCTTCCCTAGGAGCAGAATCCCCAGTCAGAGCGTTGCTAACGTCAGGGGCTTTCCGAGCCTAGTGCTTAAAGTAACGCTGTGCCCGGGGAGTTCAGGTGATATATCCCACTCTATGCCTATACAGCCTTCCGTTGGAGGTATACGTGGAGACTTCTCCCAACGCATACCTCTGACGAAAAGAAAAAATTGAATGTGAACATACTCCAAGAAGCCCACAGCTCTGAATAAATATGGCGCAACTTGGGTTGTCAGTGCTGCACAAACTGACATCTACACCAGTTAGCATAGATGTCAGCTATAATATCCGCAGGTGTAAATTAAATATGTCATGCAGGAGATCTGCTCTCCCGCTGGTCCCGACTTACTAGCTGAAAAGACGCGAAAACAGCATAATGTCTCAAAAAGCTACAATTTTTACTCAAAACGGGCATGCGCCAAAATTTCCCATTACATTACTTTACAATATCATGTATTATAAAGACATTTACTTTTGAGCTACTTTGACTAAATCGTTAGCAAATGGAAAAAAAAAAACACCAAGGAAAAAAATGTAATTAAAAAACTACGGCCTCCTCCATTTCCCCTCTAGCCGTCCTTTCCATCTCCAAAATGGTGTGTTTTCTGCCATTTTAGGTAGAAAAATTTCTATTTGCTCACCATTTAGGCAAAGTAGCAGGAGGGTATATTATGCAGCTTCACAAACTCTACCTTGAAGAGCTCTGTGGTTTGTATTTTAATAGTAACTTTTTAATCTAAATTTACTTTTTACTCTGCCTGACTTGGTATTTATTTGTTCAGAGTTTCAAGCTCACTTTGACTTGGTCCTCCCCTATAGGACCTCTCTATCTGTTGAACTAAGTATCATTACTAAAACTTATCTGAATCTGATTCTTAAACATCTAGTTACTACTTCTGATCATACAGTACAGTAAGCACAGCATACCAAGTTACCAAGTTCAATCACACAATATTAAAATGAGTAAGGAGCATGGATACATATCAGCATTAGATACACATGGGTAGAACTTATCATTGTCAAACCTTGTTCTTAAAGCTTAAAAAAATGGTTTAAATTTATTAAAGATCATATCCGACTACTACCATAACAATTGACAGACATCAGGGGCTCCTTCCAGGAGAGTAATCACTAACCAGAGCATTGCCGACGCTCTGGCCATGGATCCCTGGGTTTTTAAACTCCTAACATCACTGTCCATATAGTGAAAGTGACATCAAGGGCTTTCCCAAGTCAGGAGTTCCCGGCCAGTGAGTGCTTGCGATGCTCTGGCCGGGGACTCCAGAGTTTAAAGCCAAATATGGATATTTAAAGCCATATATGCACAGTAAAGTGAGAGGCTTTCTTTACAAGCGTAATTCCCGGCCACAGCGCTGCCAACGATCCGACTTGGAATTCTCACATTACAAAGCCCCTAATGTCACTGTCTATGTACAGACAGTAACATCAAGGGATCCTCCAGGAGCAGAATCCATATATGGACAGTGACGTCAGGGGCTCCCTCCAGGAGTGGAATCCCCAGCCAGTGCAATGCCAGTGTTCTGGCCTAGGATTTTGGCATCTTAAAGCTCCTAACGTCAGTGTCCATTTATGAACAGTGTTGTCAGGGGCTTCCCTAGGAGCAGAATCCCCAGTCAGAGCGTTGCTAACGTCAGGGGCTTTCCGAGCTTAGTGCTTAAAGTAACGCTGTGCCCGGGGAGTTCAGGTGATATATCCCACTCTATGCCTATACAGCCTCCCGTTGGAGGTATACGTAGAGACTTCTCCCAACGCATACCTCTGACGAAAAGAAAAAATTGAATGTGAACATACTCCAAGAAGCCCACAGCTCTGAATAAATATGGCGCAACTTGGGTTGTCAGTGCTGCACAAACTGACATCTACACCAGTTAGCATAGATGTCAGCTATAATATCCGCAGGTGTAAATTAAATATGTCATGCAGGAGATCTGCTCTCCCGCTGGTCCCGACTTACTAGCTGAAAAGACGCGAAAACAGCATAATGTCTCAAAAAGCTACAATTTTTACTCAAAACGGGCATGCGCCAAAATTTCCCATTACATTACTTTACAATATCATGTATTATAAAGACATTTACTTTTGAGCTACTTTGACTAAATCGTTAGCAAATGGAAAAAAAAAACACCAAGGAAAAAAATTTAATTAAAAAACTACGGCCTCCTCCATTTCCCCTCTAGCCGTCCTTTCCATCTCCAAAATGGTGTGTTTTCTGCCATTTTAGGTAGAAAAATTTATATTTGCTCACCATTTAGGCAAAGTAGCAGGAGGGTATATTATGCAGCTTCACAAACTCTACCTTGAAGAGCTGTGTGGTTTGTATTTTAATAGTAACTTTTTAATCTAAATTTACTTTTTACTCTGCCTGACTTGGTATTTATTTGTTCAAAGTTTCAAGCTCACATTGACTTGGTCCTCCCCTATAGGACCTCTCTATCTGTTGAACTAAGTATCATTACTAAAACTTATCTGAATCTGATTCTTAAACATCTAGTTACTACTTCTGCTCATACAGAACAGTCAGCCAAGCATATCAAGTTACCAAGTTCAATCACACAATATTAAAATGAGTAAGGAGCATGGATACATATCAGCATTAGATACACATGGATAGAACTTATCATTGTCAAACCTTGTTCTTAAAGCTTAAAAAAATGGTTTCAATTTATTAAAGATCATATCCGACTACTACCATAACAATTGACAGACATCAGGGGCTTCTTCCAGGAGAGTAATCACTAACCAGAGCATTGCCGACGCTCTGGCCATGGATCCCTGGGTTTTTAAACTCCTAACATCACTGTCCATATAGTGAAAGTGACATCAAGGGCTTTCCCAAGTCAGGAGTTCCCGGCCAGTGAGTGCTTGCGATGCTCTGGCCGGGGACTCCAGAGTTTAAAGCCAAATATGGATATTTAAAGCCATATATGCACAGTAAAGTGAGAGGCTTTCTTTACAAGCGTAATTCCCGGCCACAGCGCTGCCAACGTTCCGACTTGGAATTCTCACATTACAAAGCCCCTAATGTCACTGTCTATGTACAGACAGTAACATCAAGGGATCCTCCAGGAGCAGAATCCATATATGGACAGTGACGTAAGGGGCTCCCTCCAGGAGTGGAATCCCCAGCCAGTGCAATGCCAGTGTTCTGGCCTAGGATTTTGGCATCTTAAAGCTCCTAACGTCAGTGTCCATTTATGGACAGTGTTGTCAGGGGCTTCCCTAGGAGCAGAATCCCCAGTCAGAGCGTTGTTAACGTCAGGGGCTTTCCGAGCCTAGTGCTTAAAGTAACGCTGTGCCCGGGGAGTTTAGGTGATATATCCCACTCTATGCCTATACAGCCTTCCGTTGGAGGTATACGTAGAGACTTCTCCCAACGCATACCTCTGAAGAAAAGAAAAAATTGAATGTGAACATACTCCAAGAAGCCCACAGCTCTGAATAAATATGGCGCAACTTGGGTTGTCAGTGCTGCACAAACTGACATCTACACCAGTTAGCATAGATGTCAGCTATAATATCCGCAGGTGTAAATTAAATATGTCATGCAGGAGATCTGCTCTCCTGCTGGTCCCGACTTACTAGCTGAAAAGACGCGAAAACAGCATAATGTCTCAAAAAGCTACAATTTTTACTCAAAACGGGCATGCGCCAAAATTTCCCATTACATTACTTTACAATATCATGTATTATAAAGACATTTACTTTTGAGCTACTTTGACTAAATCGTTAGCAAATGGAAAAAAAAAACACCAAGGAAAAAAATTTAATTAAAAAACTACGGCCTCCTCCATTTCCCCTCTAGCCGTCCTTTCCATCTCCAAAATGGTGTGTTTTCTGCCATTTTAGGTAGAAAAATTTATATTTGCTCACCATTTAGGCAAAGTAGCAGGAGGGTATATTATGCAGCTTCACAAACTCTACCTTGAAGAGCTGTGTGGTTTGTATTTTAATAGTAACTTTTTAATCTAAATTTACTTTTTACTCTGCCTGACTTGGTATTTATTTGTTCAAAGTTTCAAGCTCACATTGACTTGGTCCTCCCCTATAGGACCTCTCTGTCTGTTGAACTAAGTATAATTACTAAAACTTATCTGAATCTGATTCTTAAACATCTAGTTACTACTTCTGCTCATACAGAACAGTCAGCCAAGCATATCAAGTTACCAAGTTCAATCACACAATATTAAAATGAGTAAGGAGCATGGATACATATCAGCATTAGATACACATGGGTAGAACTTATCATTGTCAAACCTTGTTCTTAAAGCTTAAAAAAATGGTTTCAATTTATTAAAGATCATATCCGACTACTACCATAACAATTGACAGACATCAGGGGCTCTTTCCAGAAGAGTAATCACTAACCAGAGCATTGCCGACGCTCTGGCCATGGATTCCTGGGTTTTAAAAACTCCTAACATCACTGTCCATATAGTGAAAGTGACATCAAGGGCTTTCCCAAGTCAGGAGTTCCCGGCCAGTGAGTGCTTGCGATGCTCTGGCCGGGGACTCCAGAGTTTAAAGCCAAATATGGATATTTAAAGCCATATATGCACAGTAAAGTGAGAGGCTTTCTCTACAAGTGTAATTCCCGGCCACAGCGCTGCCAACGCTCCGACTTGGAATTCTCACATTACAAAGCCCCTAATGTCACTGTCTATGTACAGACAGTAACATCAAGGGATCCTCCAGGAGCAGAATCCATATATGGACAGTGACGTCAGGGGCTCCCTCCAGGAGTGGAATCCCCAGCCAGTGCAATGCCAGTGTTCTGGCCTAGGATTTTGGCATCTTAAAGCTCCTAACGTCAGTGTCCATTTATGGACAGTGTTGTCAGGAGCTTCCCTAGGAGCAGAATCCCCAGTCAGAGCGTTGCTAACGTCAGAGGCTTTCCGAGCCTAGTGCTTAAAGTAACGCTGTGCCCGGGGAGTTCAGGTGATATATCCCACTCTATGCCTATATAGCCTTCCGTTGGAGGTATACGTGGAGACTTCTCCCAACGCATACCTCTGACGAAAAGAAAAAATTGAATGTGAACATACTCCAAGAAGCCCACAGCTCTGAATAAATATGGCGCAACTTGGGTTGTCAGTGCTGCACAAACTGACATCTACACCAGTTAGCATAGATGTCAGCTATAATATCCGCTGGTGTAAATTAAATATGTCATGCAGGAGATCTGCTCTCCCGCTGGTCCCGACTTACTAGCTGAAAAGACGCGAAAACAGCATAATGTCTCAAAAAGCTACAATTTTTACTCAAAACGGGCATGCGCCAAAATTTCCCATTACATTACTTTACAATATCATGTATTATAAAGACATTTACTTTTGAGCTACTTTGACTAAATCGTTAGCAAATGGAAAAAAAAAAACACCAAGGAAAAAAATGTAATTAAAAAACTACGGCCTCCTCCATTTCCTCTCTAGCCGTCCTTTCCATCTCCAAAATGGTGTGTTTTCTGCCATTTTAGGTAGAAAAATTTCTATTTGCTCACCATTTAGGCAAAGTAGCAGGAGGGTATATTATGCAGCTTCACAAACTCTACCTTGAAGAGCTCTGTGGTTTGTATTTTAATAGTAACTTTTTAATCTAAATTTACTTTTTACTCTGCCTGACTTGGTATTTATTTGTTCAAAGTTTCAAGCTCACATTGACTTGGTCCTCCCCTATAGGACCTCTCTATCTGTTGAACTAAGTATCATTACTAAAACTTATCTGAATCTGATTCTTAAACATCTAGTTACTACTTCTGCTCATACAGAACAGTCAGCCAAGCATATCAAGTTACCAAGTTCAATCACACAATATTAAAATGAGTAAGGAGCATGGATACATATCAGCATTAGATACACATGGGTAGAACTTATCATTGTCAAACCTTGTTCTTAAAGCTTAAAAAAATGGTTTCAATTTATTAAAGATCATATCCGACTACTACCATAACAATTGACAGACATCAGGGGCTTCTTCCAGGAGAGTAATCACTAACCAGAGCATTGCCGACGCTCTGGCCATGGATCCCTGGGTTTTTAAACTCCTAACATCACTGTCCATATAGTGAAAGTGACATCAAGGGCTTTCCCAAGTCAGGAGTTCCCGGCCAGTGAGTGCTTGCGATGCTCTGGCCGGGGACTCCAGAGTTTAAAGCCAAATATGGATATTTAAAGCCATATATGCACAGTAAAGTGAGAGGCTTTCTTTACAAGCGTAATTCCCGGCCACAGCGCTGCCAACGTTCCGACTTGGAATTCTCACATTACAAAGCCCCTAATGTCACTGTCTATGTACAGACAGTAACATCAAGGGATCCTCCAGGAGCAGAATCCATATATGGACAGTGACGTCAGGGGCTCCCTCCAGGAGTGGAATCCCCAGCCAGTGCAATGCCAGTGTTCTGGCCTAGGATTTTGGCATCTTAAAGCTCCTAACGTCAGTGTCCATTTATGGACAGTGTTGTCAGGGGCTTCCCTAGGAGCAGAATCCCCAGTCAGAGCGTTGTTAACGTCAGGGGCTTTCCGAGCCTAGTGCTTAAAGTAACGCTGTGCCCGGGGAGTTTAGGTGATATATCCCACTCTATGCCTATACAGCCTTCCGTTGGAGGTATACGTAGAGACTTCTCCCAACGCATACCTCTGAAGAAAAGAAAAAATTGAATGTGAACATACTCCAAGAAGCCCACAGCTCTGAATAAATATGGCGCAACTTGGGTTGTCAGTGCTGCACAAACTGACATCTACACCAGTTAGCATAGATGTCAGCTATAATATCCGCAGGTGTAAATTAAATATGTCATGCAGGAGATCTGCTCTCCTGCTGGTCCCGACTTACTAGCTGAAAAGACGCGAAAACAGCATAATGTCTCAAAAAGCTACAATTTTTACTCAAAACGGGCATGCGCCAAAATTTCCCATTACATTACTTTACAATATCATGTATTATAAAGACATTTACTTTTGAGCTACTTTGACTAAATCGTTAGCAAATGGAAAAAAAAAACACCAAGGAAAAAAATTTAATTAAAAAACTACGGCCTCCTCCATTTCCCCTCTAGCCGTCCTTTCCATCTCCAAAATGGTGTGTTTTCTGCCATTTTAGGTAGAAAAATTTATATTTGCTCACCATTTAGGCAAAGTAGCAGGAGGGTATATTATGCAGCTTCACAAACTCTACCTTGAAGAGCTGTGTGGTTTGTATTTTAATAGTAACTTTTTAATCTAAATTTACTTTTTACTCTGCCTGACTTGGTATTTATTTGTTCAAAGTTTCAAGCTCACATTGACTTGGTCCTCCCCTATAGGACCTCTCTATCTGTTGAACTAAGTATCATTACTAAAACTTATCTGAATCTGATTCTTAAACATCTAGTTACTACTTCTGCTCATACAGAACAGTCAGCCAAGCATATCAAGTTACCAAGTTCAATCACACAATATTAAAATGAGTAAGGAGCATGGATACATATCAGCATTAGATACACATGGGTAGAACTTATCATTGTCAAACCTTGTTCTTAAAGCTTAAAAAAATGGTTTCAATTTATTAAAGATCATATCCGACTACTACCATAACAATTGACAGACATCAGGGGCTCCTTCCAGAAGAGTAATCACTAACCAGAGCATTGCCGACGCTCTGGCCATGGATTCCTGGGTTTTAAAAACTCCTAACATCACTGTCCATATAGTGAAAGTGACATCAAGGGCTTTCCCAAGTCAGGAGTTCCCGGCCAGTGAGTGCTTGCGATGCTCTGGCCGGGGACTCCAGAGTTTAAAGCCAAATATGGATATTTAAAGCCATATATGCACAGTAAAGTGAGAGGCTTTCTCTACAAGTGTAATTCCCGGCCACAGCGCTGCCAACGCTCCGACTTGGAATTCTCACATTACAAAGCCCCTAATGTCACTGTCTATGTACAGACAGTAACATCAAGGGATCCTCCAGGAGCAGAATCCATATATGGACAGTGACGTCAGGGGCTCCCTCCAGGAGTGGAATCCCCAGCCAGTGCAATGCCAGTGTTCTGGCCTAGGATTTTGGCATCTTAAAGCTCCTAACGTCAGTGTCCATTTATGGACAGTGTTGTCAGGAGCTTCCCTAGGAGCAGAATCCCCAGTCAGAGCGTTGCTAACGTCAGGGGCTTTCCGAGCCTAGTGCTTAAAGTAACGCTGTGCCCGGGGAGTTCAGGTGATATATCCCACTCTATGCCTATATAGCCTTCCGTTGGAGGTATACGTGGAGACTTCTCCCAACGCATACCTCTGACGAAAAGAAAAAATTGAATGTGAACATACTCCAAGAAGCCCACAGCTCTGAATAAATATGGCGCAACTTGGGTTGTCAGTGCTGCACAAACTGACATCTACACCAGTTAGCATAGATGTCAGCTATAATATCCGCTGGTGTAAATTAAATATGTCATGCAGGAGATCTGCTCTCCCGCTGGTCCCGACTTACTAGCTGAAAAGACGCGAAAACAGCATAATGTCTCAAAAAGCTACAATTTTTACTCAAAACGGGCATGCGCCAAAATTTCCCATTACATTACTTTACAATATCATGTATTATAAAGACATTTACTTTTGAGCTACTTTGACTAAATCGTTAGCAAATGGAAAAAAAAAAACACCAAGGAAAAAAATGTAATTAAAAAACTACGGCCTCCTCCATTTCCTCTCTAGCCGTCCTTTCCATCTCCAAAATGGTGTGTTTTCTGCCATTTTAGGTAGAAAAATTTCTATTTGCTCACCATTTAGGCAAAGTAGCAGGAGGGTATATTATGCAGCTTCACAAACTCTACCTTGAAGAGCTCTGTGGTTTGTATTTTAATAGTAACTTTTTAATCTAAATTTACTTTTTACTCTGCCTGACTTGGTATTTATTTGTTCAAAGTTTCAAGCTCACATTGACTTGGTCCTCCCCTATAGGACCTCTCTATCTGTTGAACTAAGTATCATTACTAAAACTTATCTGAATCTGATTCTTAAACATCTAGTTACTACTTCTGCTCATACAGAACAGTCAGCCAAGCATATCAAGTTACCAAGTTCAATCACACAATATTAAAATGAGTAAGGAGCATGGATACATATCAGCATTAGATACACATGGGTAGAACTTATCATTGTCAAACCTTGTTCTTAAAGCTTAAAAAAATGGTTTCAATTTATTAAAGATCATATCCGACTACTACCATAACAATTGACAGACATCAGGGGCTTCTTCCAGGAGAGTAATCACTAACCAGAGCATTGCCGACGCTCTGGCCATGGATCCCTGGGTTTTTAAACTCCTAACATCACTGTCCATATAGTGAAAGTGACATCAAGGGCTTTCCCAAGTCAGGAGTTCCCGGCCAGTGAGTGCTTGCGATGCTCTGGCCGGGGACTCCAGAGTTTAAAGCCAAATATGGATATTTAAAGCCATATATGCACAGTAAAGTGAGAGGCTTTCTTTACAAGCGTAATTCCCGGCCACAGCGCTGCCAACGTTCCGACTTGGAATTCTCACATTACAAAGCCCCTAATGTCACTGTCTATGTACAGACAGTAACATCAAGGGATCCTCCAGGAGCAGAATCCATATATGGACAGTGACGTCAGGGGCTCCCTCCAGGAGTGGAATCCCCAGCCA
Organism: Rhinoderma darwinii; assembly: GCF_050947455.1. Taxonomy (NCBI): domain Eukaryota; kingdom Metazoa; phylum Chordata; class Amphibia; order Anura; family Rhinodermatidae; genus Rhinoderma; species Rhinoderma darwinii. The sequence continues at coordinate 300,061 of NW_027461957.1, read as the reverse complement.
GTGCAATGCCAGTGTTCTGGCCTAGGATTTTGGCATCTTAAAGCTCCTAACGTCAGTGTCCATTTATGGACAGTGTTGTCAGGGGCTTCCCTAGGAGCAGAATCCCCAGTCAGAGCGTTGTTAACGTCAGGGGCTTTCCGAGCCTAGTGCTTAAAGTAACGCTGTGCCCGGGGAGTTTAGGTGATATATCCCACTCTATGCCTATACAGCCTTCCGTTGGAGGTATACGTAGAGACTTCTCCCAACGCATACCTCTGAAGAAAAGAAAAAATTGAATGTGAACATACTCCAAGAAGCCCACAGCTCTGAATAAATATGGCGCAACTTGGGTTGTCAGTGCTGCACAAACTGACATCTACACCAGTTAGCATAGATGTCAGCTATAATATCCGCAGGTGTAAATTAAATATGTCATGCAGGAGATCTGCTCTCCTGCTGGTCCCGACTTACTAGCTGAAAAGACGCGAAAACAGCATAATGTCTCAAAAAGCTACAATTTTTACTCAAAACGGGCATGCGCCAAAATTTCCCATTACATTACTTTACAATATCATGTATTATAAAGACATTTACTTTTGAGCTACTTTGACTAAATCGTTAGCAAATGGAAAAAAAAAACACCAAGGAAAAAAATTTAATTAAAAAACTACGGCCTCCTCCATTTCCCCTCTAGCCGTCCTTTCCATCTCCAAAATGGTGTGTTTTCTGCCATTTTAGGTAGAAAAATTTATATTTGCTCACCATTTAGGCAAAGTAGCAGGAGGGTATATTATGCAGCTTCACAAACTCTACCTTGAAGAGCTGTGTGGTTTGTATTTTAATAGTAACTTTTTAATCTAAATTTACTTTTTACTCTGCCTGACTTGGTATTTATTTGTTCAAAGTTTCAAGCTCACATTGACTTGGTCCTCCCCTATAGGACCTCTCTATCTGTTGAACTAAGTATCATTACTAAAACTTATCTGAATCTGATTCTTAAACATCTAGTTACTACTTCTGCTCATACAGAACAGTCAGCCAAGCATATCAAGTTACCAAGTTCAATCACACAATATTAAAATGAGTAAGGAGCATGGATACATATCAGCATTAGATACACATGGGTAGAACTTATCATTGTCAAACCTTGTTCTTAAAGCTTAAAAAAATGGTTTCAATTTATTAAAGATCATATCCGACTACTACCATAACAATTGACAGACATCAGGGGCTCCTTCCAGAAGAGTAATCACTAACCAGAGCATTGCCGACGCTCTGGCCATGGATTCCTGGGTTTTAAAAACTCCTAACATCACTGTCCATATAGTGAAAGTGACATCAAGGGCTTTCCCAAGTCAGGAGTTCCCGGCCAGTGAGTGCTTGCGATGCTCTGGCCGGGGACTCCAGAGTTTAAAGCCAAATATGGATATTTAAAGCCATATATGCACAGTAAAGTGAGAGGCTTTCTCTACAAGTGTAATTCCCGGCCACAGCGCTGCCAACGCTCCGACTTGGAATTCTCACATTACAAAGCCCCTAATGTCACTGTCTATGTACAGACAGTAACATCAAGGGATCCTCCAGGAGCAGAATCCATATATGGACAGTGACGTCAGGGGCTCCCTCCAGGAGTGGAATCCCCAGCCAGTGCAATGCCAGTGTTCTGGCCTAGGATTTTGGCATCTTAAAGCTCCTAACGTCAGTGTCCATTTATGGACAGTGTTGTCAGGAGCTTCCCTAGGAGCAGAATCCCCAGTCAGAGCGTTGCTAACGTCAGGGGCTTTCCGAGCCTAGTGCTTAAAGTAACGCTGTGCCCGGGGAGTTCAGGTGATATATCCCACTCTATGCCTATACAGCCTTCCGTTGGAGGTATACGTGGAGACTTCTCCCAACGCATACCTCTGACGAAAAGAAAAAATTGAATGTGAACATACTCCAAGAAGCCCACAGCTCTGAATAAATATGGCGCAACTTGGGTTGTCAGTGCTGCACAAACTGACATCTACACCAGTTAGCATAGATGTCAGCTATAATATCCGCTGGTGTAAATTAAATATGTCATGCAGGAGATCTGCTCTCCCGCTGGTCCCGACTTACTAGCTGAAAAGACGCGAAAACAGCATAATGTCTCAAAAAGCTACAATTTTTACTCAAAACGGGCATGCGCCAAAATTTCCCATTACATTACTTTACAATATCATGTATTATAAAGACATTTACTTTTGAGCTACTTTGACTAAATCGTTAGCAAATGGAAAAAAAAAAACACCAAGGAAAAAAATGTAATTAAAAAACTACGGCCTCCTCCATTTCCTCTCTAGCCGTCCTTTCCATCTCCAAAATGGTGTGTTTTCTGCCATTTTAGGTAGAAAAATTTCTATTTGCTCACCATTTAGGCAAAGTAGCAGGAGGGTATATTATGCAGCTTCACAAACTCTACCTTGAAGAGCTCTGTGGTTTGTATTTTAATAGTAACTTTTTAATCTAAATTTACTTTTTACTCTGCCTGACTTGGTATTTAATTGTTCAGAGTTTCAAGCTCACATTGACTTGGTCCTCCCCTATAGGACCTCTCTATCTGTTGAACTAAGTATCATTACTAAAACTTATCTGAATCTGATTCTTAAACATCTAGTTACTACTTCTGATCATACAGTACAGTAAGCACAGCATACCAAGTTACCAAGTTCAATCACACAATATTAAAATGAGTAAGGAGCATGGATACATATCAGCATTAGATACACATGGGTAGAACTTATCATTGTCAAACCTTGTTCTTAAAGCTTAAAAAAATGGTTTCAATTTATTAAAGATCATATCCGACTACTACCATAACAATTGACAGACATCAGGGGCTCCTTCCAGGAGAGTAATCACTAACCAGAGCATTGCCGACGCTCTGGCCATGGATCCCTGGGTTTTTAAACTCCTAACATCACTGTCCATATAGTGAAAGTGACATCAAGGGCTTTCCCAAGTCAGGAGTTCCCGGCCAGTGAGTGCTTGCGATGCTCTGGCCGGGGACTCCAGAGTTTAAAGCCAAATATGGATATTTAAAGCCATATATGCACAGTAAAGTGAGAGGCTTTCTTTACAAGCGTAATTCCCGGCCACAGCGCTGCCAACGTTCCGACTTGGAATTCTCACATTACAAAGCCCCTAATGTCACTGTCTATGTACAAACAGTAACATCAAGGGATCCTCCAGGAGCAGAATCCATATATGGACAGTGACGTCAGGGGCTCCCTCCAGGAGTGGAATCCCCAGCCAGTGCAATGCCAGTGTTCTGGCCTAGGATTTTGGCATCTTAAAGCTCCTAACGTCAGTGTCCATTTATGGACAGTGTTGTCAGGGGCTTCCCTAGGAGCAGAATCCCCAGTCAGAGCGTTGTTAACGTCAGGGGCTTTCCGAGCCTAGTGCTTAAAGTAACGCTGTGCCCGGGGAGTTTAGGTGATATATCCCACTCTATGCCTATACAGCCTTCCGTTGGAGGTATACGTAGAGACTTCTCCCAACGCATACCTCTGAAGAAAAGAAAAAATTGAATGTGAACATACTCCAAGAAGCCCACAGCTCTGAATAAATATGGCGCAACTTGGGTTGTCAGTGCTGCACAAACTGACATCTACACCAGTTAGCATAGATGTCAGCTATAATATTCGCAGGTGTAAATTAAATATGTCATGCAGGAGATCTGCTCTCCTGCTGGTCCCGACTTACTAGCTGAAAAGACGCGAAAACAGCATAATGTCTCAAAAAGCTACAATTTTTACTCAAAACGGGCATGCGCCAAAATTTCCCATTACATTACTTTACAATATCATGTATTATAAAGACATTTACTTTTGAGCTACTTTGACTAAATCGTTAGCAAATGGAAAAAAAAAACACCAAGGAAAAAAATTTAATTAAAAAACTACGGCCTCCTCCATTTCCCCTCTAGCCGTCCTTTCCATCTCCAAAATGGTGTGTTTTCTGCCATTTTAGGTAGAAAAATTTATATTTGCTCACCATTTAGGCAAAGTAGCAGGAGGGTATATTATGCAGCTTCTCAAACTCTACCTTGAAGAGCTGTGTGGTTTGTATTTTAATAGTAACTTTTTAATCCAAATTTACTTTTTACTCTGCCTGACTTGGTATTTATTTGTTCAGAGTTTCAAGCTCACATTGACTTGGTCCTCCCCTATAGGGCCTCTCTATCTGTTGAACTAAGTATCATTACTAAAACTTATCTGAATCTGATTCTTAAACATCTAGTTACTACTTCTGATCATACAGTACAGTCAGCCAAGCATACCAAGTAACCAAGTTCAATCACACAATATTAAAATGAGTAAGGAGCATGGATACATATCAGCATGAGATACACATGGGTAGAACTTATCATTGTCAAACCTTGTTCTTAAAGCTTAAACAAATGGTTTAAATTTATTAAAGATCATATCCGACTACTACCATAACAATTGACAGACATCAGGGGCTCCTTCCAGGAGAGTAATCACTAACCAGAGCATTGCCGACGCTCTGGCCATGGATTCCTGGGTTTTTAAACTCCTAACATCACTGTCCATGTAGTGAAAGTGACATCAAGGGCTTTCCCAAGTCAGGAGTTCCCGACCAGTGAGTGCTTGCGATGCTCTGGCCGGGGACTCCAGAGTTTAAAGCCAAATATGGATATTTAAAGCCATATATGCACAGTAAAGTGAGAGGCTTTCTCTACAAGCGTAATTCCCGGCCACAGCGCTGCCAACGTTCCGACTTGGAATTCTCACATTACAAAGCCCCTAATGTCACTGTCTATGTACAGACAGTAACATCAAGGGATCCTCCAGGAGCAGAATCCATATATGGACAGTGACGTCAGGGGCTCCCTCCAGGAGTGGAATCCCCAGCCAGTGCAATGCCAGTGTTCTGGCCTAGGATTTTGGCATCTTAAAGCTCCTAACGTCAGTGTCCATTTATGAACAGTGTTGTCAGGGGCTTCCCTAGGAGCAGAATCCCCAGTCAGAGCGTTGCTAACGTCAGGGGCTTTCCGAGCCTAGTGCTTAAAGTAACGCTGTGCCCGGGGAGTTCAGGTGATATATCCCACTCTATGCCTATACAGCCTTCCGTTGGAGGTATACGTGGAGACTTCTCCCAACGCATACCTCTGACGAAAAGAAAAAATTGAATGTGAACATACTCCAAGAAGCCCACAGCTCTGAATAAATATGGCGCAACTTGGGTTGTCAGTGCTGCACAAACTGACATCTACACCAGTTAGCATAGATGTCAGCTATAATATCCGCAGGTGTAAATTAAATATGTCATGCAGGAGATCTGCTCTCCCGCTGGTCCCGACTTACTAGCTGAAAAGACGCGAAAACAGCATAATGTCTCAAAAAGCTACAATTTTTACTCAAAACGGGCATGCGCCAAAATTTCCCATTACATTACTTTACAATATCATGTATTATAAAGACATTTACTTTTGAGCTACTTTGACTAAATCGTTAGCAAATGGAAAAAAAAAAACACCAAGGAAAAAAATGTAATTAAAAAACTACGGCCTCCTCCATTTCCTCTCTAGCCGTCCTTTCCATCTCCAAAATGGTGTGTTTTCTGCCATTTTAGGTAGAAAAATTTCTATTTGCTCACCATTTAGGCAAAGTAGCAGGAGGGTATATTATGCAGCTTCACAAACTCTACCTTGAAGAGCTGTGTGGTTTGTATTTTAATAGTAACTTTTTAATCTAAATTTACTTTTTACTCTGCCTGACTTGGTATTTATTTGTTCAGAGTTTCAAGCTCACATTGACTTGGTCCTCCCCTATAGGACCTCTCTATCTGTTGAACTAAGTATCATTACTAAAACTTATCTGAATCTGATTCTTAAAGAGGCTCTGTCACCAGATTTTGCAACCCCTATCTGCTATTGCAGCAGATAGGCGCTGCAATGTAGTTTACAGTAACGTTTTTATTTTTAAAAAACGAGCATTTTTGGCCAAGTTATGACCATTTTCGTATTTATGCAAATGAGGCTTGCAAAAGTACAACTGGGTGTGTTGAAAAGTAAAAGTACAACTGGGCGTGTATTATGTGCGTACATCGGGGCGTGTTTACTACTTTTACTAGCTGGGCGTTCTGATGAGAAGTATCATCCACTTCTCTTCAGAACGCCCAGCTTCTGGCAGTGCAGATCTGTGACATCACTCACAGGTCCTGCATTGTGTCGGCACCAGAGGCTACAGTTGATTCTGCAGCAGCATCAGCATTTGCAGGTAAGTAGCTACATCGACTTACCTGCAAACGCTGATGCTGCTGCAGAATCATCTGTAGCCTCTGGTGCCGATGTGTCCTCGCTCGCCTGACACGATGCAGGACCTGTGAGTGACGACACAGCGTGATCTCTGGAGAACACGGCTGTGTCTGCACTGCCAGAAGCTGGGCGTTGTGAAGAGAAGTGGATGATACTTCTATACACAACGCCCAGCTAGTAAAAGTAGTAAACACGCACCGATGTACGCACATAATACACGCCCAGTTGTACTTTTACTTTTCAACACGCCCAGTTGTACTTTTGCAAGCCTCATTTGCATAAATACGAAAATGGTCATAACTTGGCCAAAAATGCTCGTTTTTAAAAAATAAAAATGTTACTGTAATCTACATTGCAGCGCCGATCTGCTGCAATAGCAGATAGGGGTTGCAAAATCTGGTGACAGAGCCCCTTTAAACATCTAGTTACTACTTCTGATCATACAGTACAGTCAGCCAAGCATACCAAGTTCAATCACACAATATTAAAATGAGTAAGGAGCATGGATACATATCAGCATTAGATACACATGGGTAGAACTTATCATTGTCAAACCTTGTTCTTAAAGCTTAAAAAAATGGTTTCAATTTATTAAAGATCATATCCGACTATTACCATAACAATTGACAGACATCAGGGGCTCCTTCCAGGAGAGTAATCACTAACCAGAGCATTGCCGACGCTCTGGCCATGGATTCCTGGGTTTTTAAACTCCTAACATCACTGTCCATATAGTGAAAGTGACATCAAGGGCTTTCCCAAGTCAGGAGTTCCCGGCCAGTGAGTGCTTGCGATGCTCTGGCCGGGGACTCCAGAGTTTAAAGCCAAATATGGATATTTAAAGCCATATATGCACAGTAAAGTGAGAGGCTTTCTCTACAAGCGTAATTCCCGGCCACAGCGCTGCCAACGCTCCGACTTGGAATTCTCACATTACAAAGCCCCTAATGTCACTGTCTATGTACAGACAGTAACATCAAGGGATCCTCCAGGAGCAGAATCCATATATGGACAGTGACGTCAGGGGCTCCTTCCTGGAGTGGAATCCCCAACCAGTGCAATGCCAGTGTTCTGGCTTAGGATTTTGGCATCTTAAAGCTCCTAACGTCAGTGTCCATTTATGGACAGTGTTGTCAGGGGCTTCCCTAGGAGCAGAATCCCCAGTCAGAGCGTTGCTAACGTCAGGGGCTTTCCGAGCCTAGTGCTTAAAGTAACGCTGTGCCCGGGGAGTTCAGGTGATATATACCACTCTATGCCTATACAGCCTTCCGTTAGAGGTATACGTAGAGACTTCTCCCAACGCATACCTCTGACGAAAAGAAAAAATTGAATGTGAACATACTCCAAGAAGCCCACAGCTCTGAATAAATATGGCGCAACTTGGGTTGTCAGCGCTGCACAAACTGACATCTACACCAGTTAGCATAGATGTCAGCTATAATATCCGCAGGTGTAAATTAAATATGTCATGCAGGAGATCTGCTCTCCCGCTGGTCCCGACTTACTAGCTGAAAAGGCGCGAAAACAGCATAATGTCTCAAAAAGCTAAAATTTTTATTCAAAACGGGCATGCGCCAAAATTTCCCATTACATTACTTTACAATATCATGTATTATAAAGACATTTACTTTTGAGCTACTTTGACTAAATCGTTAGCAAATGGAAAAAAAAAAACACCAAGGAAAAAAATTTAATTAAAAAACTACGGCCTCCTCCATTTCCCCTCTAGCCATCCTTTCCATCTCCAAAATGGTGTGTTTTCTGCCATTTTAGGTAGAAAAATTTCTATTTGCTCACCATTTAGGCAAAGTAGCAGGAGGGTATATTATGCAGCTTCACAAACGCTACCTTGAAGAGCTGTGTGGTTTGTATTTTAATAGTAACTTTTTAATCTAAATTTACTTTTTACTCTGCCTGACTTGGTATTTATTTGTTCAGAGTTTCAAGCTCACATTGACTTGGTCCTCCCCTATAGGACCTCTCTATCTGTTGAACTAAGTATCATTACTAAAACTTATCTGAATCTGATTCTTAAACATCTAGTTACTACTTCTGATCATACAGTACAGTCAGCCAAGCATACCAAGTTACTAAGTTCAATCACACAATATTAAAATGAGTAAGGAGCATGGATACATATCAGCATTAGATACACATGGGTAGAACTTATCATTGTCAAACCTTGTTCTTAAAGCTTAAAAAAATGGTTTAAATTTATTAAAGATCATATCCGACTACTACCATAACAATTGACAGACATCAGGGGCTCCTTCCAGGAGAGTAATCACTAACCAGAGCATTGCCGACGCTCTGGCCATGGATTCCTGGGGTTTTAAACTCCTAACATCACTGTCCATATAGTGAAAGTGACATCAAGGGATCCTCCAGGAGCAGAATCCATATATGTACAGTGACGTCAGGGGCTCCCTCCAGGAGTGGAACACCCAGCCAGTGCAATGCCAGTGTTCTGGCCTAGGATTTTGGCATCTTAAAGCTCCTAACGTCAGTGTCCATTTATGGACAGTGTTGTCAGGAGCTTCCCTAGGAGCAGAATCCCCAGTCAGAGCGTTGCTAACGTCAGGGGCTTTCCGAGCCTAGTGCTTAAAGTAACGCTGTGCCCGGGGAGTTCAGGTGATATATCCCACTCTATGCCTATACAGCCTTCCGTTGGAGATATACGTAGAGACTTCTCCCAATGCATACCTCTGACGAAAAGAAAAAATTGAATGTGAACATACTCCAAGAAGCCCACAGCTCTGAATAAATATGGCGCAACTTGGGTTGTCAGTGCTGCACAAACTGACATCTACACCAGTTAGCATAGATGTCAGCTATAATATCCGCAGGTGTAAATTAAATATGTCATGCAGGAGATCTGCTCTCCCGCTGGTCCCGACTTACTAGCTGAAAAGACGCGAAAACAGCATAATGTCTCAAAAAGCTAAAATTTTTACTCAAAACGGGCATGCGCCAAAATTTCCCATTACATTACTTTACAATATCATGTATTATAAAGACATTTACTTTTGAGCTACTTTGACTAAATCGTTAGCAAATGGAAAAAAAAAAAACACCAAGGAAAAAGATGTAATTAAAAAACTACGGCCTCCTCCATTTCCCCTCTAGCCGTCCTTTCCATCTCCAAAATGGTGTGTTTTCTGCCATTTTAGGTAGAAAAATTTATATTTGCTCACCATTTAGGCAAACTAGCAGGAGGGTATATTATGCAGCTTCTCAAACTCTACCTTGAAGAGCTGTGTGGTTTGTATTTTAATAGTAACTTTTTAATCTAAATGTACTTTTTACTCTGCCTGACTTGGTATTTATTTGTTCAGAGTTTCAAGCTCACATTGACTTGGTCCTCCCCTATAGGACCTCTCTATCTGTTGAACTAAGTATCATTACTAAAACTTATCTGAACCTGATTCTTAAACATCTAGTTACTACTTCTGATCATACAGTACAGTCAGCCAAGCATACCAAGTTACCAAGTTCAATCACACAATATTAAAATGAGTAAGGAGCATGGATACATATCAGCATTAGATACACATGGGTAGAACTTATCATTGTCAAACCTTGTTCTTAAAGCTTTAAAAAATGGTTTAAATTTATTAAAGGTCATATCCGACTACTACCATAACAATTGACAGACATCAGGGGCTCCTTCCAGGAGAGTAATCACTAACCAGAGCATTGCCGACGCTCTGGCCATGGATTCCTGGGTTTTTAAACTCTTAACATCACTGTCCATATAGTGAAAGTGACATCAAGGGCTTTCCCAAGTCAGGAGTTCCCGCCCAGTGAGTGCTTGCGATGCTCTGGCCGGGGACTCCAGAGTTTAAAGCCAAATATGGATATTTAAAGCCATATATGCACAGTAAAGTGAGAGGCTTTCTCTACAAGCATAAATCCTGGCCACAGCGCTGCCAACGCTCCGACTTGGAATTCTCACATTACAAAGCCCCTAATGTCACTGTCTATGTACAGACAGTAACATCAAGGGATCCACCAGGAGCAGAATCCATATATGGACAGTGACGTCAGGGCCTCCCTCCAGGAGTGGAATCCCCAGCCAGTGCAATGCCAGTGTTCTGGCCTAGTATTTTGGCATCTTAAAGCTCCTAAAGTCAGTGTCCATTTATGGACAGTGTTGTCAGGGGCTTCCCTAGGAGCTGAATCCCCAGTCAGAGCGTTGCTAACGTCAGGGGCTTTCCGAGCCTAGTGCTTAAAGTAACGCTGTGCCCGGGGAGTTCAGGTGATATATCCCACTCTATGCCTATACAGCCTTCCATTGGAGGTATACGTAGAGACTTCTCCCAACGCATACCTCTGACGAAAAGAAAAAATTGAATGTGAACATACTCCAAGAAGCCCACAGCTCTGAATAAATATGGCGCAACTTGGGTTGTCAGTGCTGCACAAACTGACATCTACACCAGTTAGCATAGATGTCAGCTATAATATCCGCAGGTGTAAATTAAATATGTCATGCAGGAGATCTGCTCTCCCGCTGGTCCCGACTTACTAGCTGAAAAGACGCGAAAACAGCATAATGTCTCAAAAAGCTAAAATTTTTACTCAAAACGGGCATGCGCCAAAATTTCCCATTACATTACTTTACAATATCATGTATTATAAAGACATTTACTTTTGAGCTACTTTGACTAAATCGTTAGCAAATGGAAAAAAAAAACACCAAGGAAAAAGATGTAATTAAAAAACTACGGCCTCCTCCATTTCCCCTCTAGCCGTCCTTTCCATCTCCAAAATGGTGTGTTTTCTGCCATTTTAGGTAGAAAAATTTATATTTGCTCACCATTTAGGCAAAGAAGCAGGAGGGTATATAATGCAGCTTCTCAAACTCTACCTTGAAGAGCTGTGTGGTTTGTATTTTAATAGTAACTTTTTAATCTAAATTTACTTTTTACTCTGCCTGACTTGGTATTTATTTGTTCAGAGTTTCAAGCTCACATTGACTTGGTCCTCCCCTATAGGACCTCTCTATCTGTTGAACTAAGTATCATTACTAAAACTTATGTAAATCTGATTCTTAAACATCTAGTTACTACTTCTGATCATACAGTACAGTCAGCCAAGCATACCAAGTTACCAAGTTCAATCACACAATATTAAAATGAGTAAGGAGCATGGATACATATCAGCATTAGATACACATGGGTAGAACTTATCATTGTCAAACCTTGTTCTTAAAGCTTTAAAAAATGGTTTAAATTTATTAAAGGTCATATCCGACTACTACCATAACAATTGACAGACATCAGGGGCTCCTTCCAGGAGAGTAATCACTAACCAGAGCATTGCCGACGCTCTGGCCATGGATTCCTGGGTTTTTAAACTCTTAACATCACTGTCCATATAGTGAAAGTGACATCAAGGGCTTTCCCAAGTCAGGAGTTCCCGCCCAGTGAGTGCTTGCGATGCTCTGGCCGGGGACTCCAGAGTTTAAAGCCAAATATGGATATTTAAAGCCATATATGCACAGTAAAGTGAGAGGCTTTCTCTACAAGCGTAATTCCTGGCCACAGCGCTGCCAACGCTCCGACTTGGAATTCTCACATTACAAAGCCCCTAATGTCACCTTCTATGTACAGACAGTAACATCAAGGGATGCTCCAGGAGCAGAATCCATATATGGACAGTGACGTCAGGGGCTCCCTCCAGGAGTGGAATCCCCAGCCAGTGCAATGCCAGTGTTCTGGCCTAGGTTTTTGGCATCTTAAAGCTCCTAAAGTCAGTGTCCATTTATGGACAGTGTTGTCAGGGGCTTCCCTAGGAGCAGAATCCCCAGTCAGAGCGTTGCTAACGTCAGGGGCTTTCCGAGCCTAGTGCTTAAAGTAACGCTGTGCCCGGGGAGTTCAGGTGATATATCCCACTCTATGCCTATACAGCCTTCCATTGGAGGTATACGTAGAGACTTCTCCCAAAGCATACCTCTGACGAAAAGAAAAAATTGAATGTGAACATACTCCAAGAAGCCCACAGCTCTGAATAAATATGGCGCAACTTGGGTTGTCAGTGCTGCACAAACTGACATCTACACCAGTTAGCATAGATGTCAGCTATAATATCCGCAGGTGTAAATTAAATATGTCATGCAGGAGATCTGCTCTCCCGCTGGTCCCGACTTACTAGCTGAAAAGACGCAAAAACAGCATAATGTCTCAAAAAGCTAAAATTTTTACTCAAAACGGGCATGCGCCAAAATTTCCCATTACATTACTTTACAATATCATGTATTATAAAGACATTTACTTTTGAGCTACTTTGACTAAATCGTTAGCAAATGGAAAAAAAAAAACACCAAGGAAAAAGATGTAATTAAAAAACTACGGCCTCCTCCATTTCCCCTCTAGCCGTCCTTTCCATCTCCAAAATGGTGTGTTTTCTGCCATTTTAGGTAGAAAAATTTATATTTGCTCACCATTTAGGCAAAGAAGCAGGAGGGTATATAATGCAGCTTCTCAAACTCTACCTTGAAGAGCTGTGTGGTTTGTATTTTAATAGTAACTTTTTAATCTAAATTTACTTTTTACTCTGCCTGACTTGGTATTTATTTGTTCAGAGTTTCAAGCTCACATTGACTTGGTCCTCCCCTATAGGACCTCTCTATCTGTTGAACTAAGTATCATTACTAAAACTTATCTGAATCTGATTCTTAAACATCTAGTTACTACTTCTGATCATACAGTACAGTCAGCCAAGCATACCAAGTTACCAAGTTCAATCACACAATATTAAAATGAGTAAGGAGCATGGATACATATCAGCATTAGATACACATGGGTAGGGGGCGTGGCAAGCAGCGAGACCGGACGGACACACTCACCGGGAGCTCCTGATCAGCGAGCCTCATACCGGGTAATCCGGACCTCTTCCACTGCAAACCCGGGGCCCCCATCGGTGTCACGGTCCTCCTCGCCCCTCGCTGATGACTTTGACGCCGGTCTCAGCCGGCTCGGCCGACTTCCGGTTTTGCGGCCTGCTGGCGGGACCGAAGCCGCGGCCTCGATTTGTACAGCAGGCGCGGCCCAGAATGGTGCGGGCCTGACAAGTGACCGGAGACCTGAAGAGTGCAGGGCTACTTCCTGGTCCCCGCCTCCGGCCCTCAGCCGCATAAGAGCACGTCCCAGAGGATCTGGGAACTCCACTGAGACGACTGGGGCCGCCAGTTTAGTCTCCTCTCAGCCTGGACGTCTTTAGGGGTCGGTGAGTAGCCTCAGGGAGGCAACTGATTGTGCACACTCCAGCTGCAACATACACAGCACCAGCCTCACCCCCAACCTCACCTTACCTCACCCAAGCCCCATCCTCACCTTTCATAACTCCAGCTACACCAGCCTCCGCCTGGACATTGAAGTCCGCCAATTGAATTTAAAAAAAAAAAAAGCAAAGCAGGTTTCCTCCAATTAAAGGGCCCTCGACCCAATTTTTTTTCAGGTGCTGGTCCGTCGATCAGTACCGACTGTACCTGCCGGAACTCGCTTAGACCTGACCCCCTCTGCAGAGCCAGAGGGGTATCAAGGGACAGCTCAACTTCTCCGGTGTCAAGCTAAGATTACCGCAGCGATACCAATCGCTTCTTCTACACGCACTTCAAGACCACCGACGAATATGTAATATACTTACAACAGTGGCGAGCTTAAATAGAGAAAATTCTTCCGCTACGATATCTTCTTAGTTAATATGGGTAAAATCGGTCCGAAACAAACAGCTACGGTTTCGGGCCCACATCCACAAACTCCACAAGCAGAGATGGACAAATTTGTAAAAAAACAAGGGGGGAAGTCGAGTCACTCCAAGTCAATCTCACCCTTAAAAGCTACGCAAAAACGGGGAGAACCCGAGCTGGAGCAAATGAGTGAAGACGACCAAAATATAGAGGATAAGGAACTTCCAGTCTCAAGATCCTTTATGAAGCGAATTTTAGCTAAAGCACTTGAACCACTTGCCAACGATCTTTCTGAAATCAAACAAGAGCTCTTACAAGTGGGTAATAGAGTCGATGCACTGGAAAAGACGCAAACGACCTTGCTTTCCTCCTCTTCTGATCTCACAACCTGTCTACAGTCACAAGAAGGACACATTAATAAAATGTATTCCATACTAGAAGACCATGAAAACAGGGATAGGAGAAACAACCTGCGCATCAAGGGACTGCCTGAGTAAATTGCCAACGAAGATATTCTTACCGCTCTGACCGAGACGTTCCGGAAATTCCTAGACCCTGAAGATTACCCAAACCTAGTTATTGAGAGGGCTCACAGGTCACTCCGACCAAAGCCACCCCCCTCAGATCCCCCGAGGGATATTATTTGCAGAATATTGGATTACAGAATTAAAGATCGCATCATACAGAAAAGCCGACTCTCAACAAACATACTCTATGGAGAGGCCCAAATTGCTATTTTCCAGGACTTGGCTTCCACCACTTTATACAAACGTAGGCTCCTGAAACCCTTTACGTCTACATTGAGACAGAGGCAGATCCCATTTTGTTGGCTCTTCCCATTTGGTCTCTCCTTCTCTGTTAATGGAAAGAGATTCACAGCTAGATCCTCGTCAGACATCAGAAATATCTGCTCTGAACTTGACATATCTCTGGAGGCTTATCCCGACCTAGAAATGGTGCATGACGCTGCTCGTCTTCAACATATCCCTCAACTACCTCAATGGGAAACAGTTCAGGAACCCGAAGGTCAAAGGGCAAGACGCCGATCCCACAAAGCTCCATGGTCCCCTTCATTGTCGGACCCTTCTTGAATATAAAGTATTTATTGTCTTATGCTCCAATCAACGGATTACACCCAGATGTATCCTTTCAAAGGACTGTACCGAGTGTGAACGGAGACTAGTTTTTTATGTGGTTATTTTGCATAGCTAGTCTTAATTGAATCTGAGATTTAGCCAAATCTGTGTTTTTCTTTTGTTTTTTTGCATTTATTACCGGTTTTCTGGAATACATATATGTGATATGTGATAGAGACGTCTACTCGATGCAACTCATACCTGCTTTGCTTACGCAATATTGATGTCGACTAAGTTACATTTTGTTTCTTCTATTAGGGTTTATATATGTAGGGGGATTTATATCCACAGTCAGAAGATTACTCACCTCATATATAAGATATATCTACTTCGACCAATTCGAGAGCCTCAAAAAGCCCTAGGTACACTCAGTTCATTCTGTTCACCCAAGTGCCTATACCTGATTAAATACCACCATTCTGTTAACATTCACCTAACATTTTCTCTATTGCTCTTCTACGTCAAATGACGATTGATCACTTGCATCATCTGTTCATGGTGACACGATTCACCGATGATGCATTTACAGTACTGTTACAAGATACCCTAGTTATAGCTATGTTACTTATTCCCCTGTCCCATTTTCTAGGACACATCCCCGAGAGAGACCCTGCTCTTTACGGATCCAATTTTCAACGTCACTATGACTGACTCACATACAACATGGTCAATAGTTTCTTATAACGTCAGAGGCCTAAACTCTCCGGTCAAACGATCACAAATCCTTCAATATCTTAAAAACACAAAAGCAGACATTATATTGTTTCAGGAAACCCATCTACGAGCCCAAAAATTGCCATCTTTTCATAAATCATATTACAATACATGGTTTCACTCGCATTCCCCGTTCAAAAATTCATGTGGAGTTGCAATAGCCATTGCTAAACATGTACCCTTTGTCTTACAAGATTCACTCTCTGACAGCGAAGGCAGATATATATTCATAAAGGGTCTCTTAGCGGGATCCTTAGTTACGTTGGGTAATCTATATGTAACTAATATCAATCAGGCGTCATGGATCCCATCCGCACTTGACACAGTTAGGCCCTTTATGGAAGGTATATGTCTGGCGGGGGGAGACTTAAACGTGGCTCTGGAGCCGGACCTCGATTCTTCTACAAAGAAATGCTCGCTTTCACGCAGAGCCCTTTCGCGAATTAAAAAATCACTGCAATCCTTCCCCTTAATCGATACCTGGCGATATATGCACCCAAATGCGATTAATTATACGCACTTCTCATCTCCGCACAATTCGTATCAGAGACTAGACTACCTCTTTCTTCCTCTTTCGTTATTGCCTAACATTGTGGAAGTACGAATTCTGACCGCTATACACTCCGATCACTCTCCGCTACTGCTCCGAGCCTCGCTAACACACAGACCGGCTGGACAAAAGGCATGGTCCCTGAACGAAAGTTTACTCAACTCAGAAACAAATAAGAAACGTGTTGCCTCGGCTATACTATCTTATTTCCAAATCAATACTATAGAGAAATGTCCTATGCCGGTGATCTGGGAGGCCCACAAGGCAGTGATTAGAGGTGAATTCATTTCTATTGGCTCGTATCAAAATAGCAGTAGAAGACGGAAACTTTCGGCGTTATATGAGGAAATCTCTCAGCTGGAGAGGCAACACAAAAATGTACAAACACTAGATGTCCTCGCCTCGCTCACGGTCAAAAGACAGGCCCTAAAAGATTTACTCAATAAGCAGTCTGCCAAATTCTATTCTAATTGGAAAAATCAAATATTCATACATGGAGATAAAGTCTCCAAACTCATGATTTCGTTGATAAAGAAGAGGAAATCCAGGTCTTATATTCACTCCCTGAAATTGCCTAATGGTTTGAAAACTAGCGACACTGATCTGATTTCAGAGGCTTTTGTAAATTATTACTCCTCCCTCTATCAAATTCGATCTCAAGAGACTGATGGCGAGCGGAGCAGTAGGAAACAAATCATTAACTCATTTCTTGCGTCCCTAACTTTGTCCCAACTTTCCCCTACACAACAATCCACTCTGCAGAAATCGGTCACGGAGTCTGAGCTCCAGTCTATCCTGTCGAAGTGCCCTTCGGGAAAAAGTCCAGGACCAGACGGACTTCCCATACATTACTATAAAGTATTTCAGAAAGAACTACTACCTCATCTCCTTGGTTTGTGTAACTCTATACTACAAGGTTCTAGCTTTCCTAGACAGACTCTAGAAGTGCATATTACCCTGATTCACAAAGACGGTAAGGACCCTGACTTATGTAGTAACTACAAACCTATCTCACTTTTAAATACTGACCTAAAAATATTCGCAAAACTCTTAGCCAATCGATTAAGTCCGATACTACCGGACTTGATTTCTCCGGAACAAGTGGGATTAGTTTCGGGCAGGGAAGGGAAAGATAACTCTCTACGACTATTGCATTTACTACAGTTAGCTAAGGAGAAGAACAGATCTATGACATTCCTGAGCACTGATGCAGAGAAGGCCTTCGACAGGGTAGACTGGACCTTTATGGAAGAAACCTTAGACCGATTTGGAATTCCTAAAATTTTCACCCAAGCTATACTACAAATGTATATCACCCCAACAGCTAAACTCCGTATTAACGGAACCCTCTCATCTAGCTTTCAAATCCTAAATGGAACTAGACAAGGCTACCCGCTATCACCACTTCTGTTTGTCCTTGTGATGGAGTCATTAATCCAAACTATCAGACAACACCCAGATATAAAAGGTATCACAACTCAATCAACACATCACAAGACAGCAGTATTTGCAGATGATTTACTCATAATCATGTCTGACCCGATTTCAGAAATACCGGCAGTCCTCGAAATTTTTTCTAAATTTAGTGCTCTGTCCAATTTCAAAATCAACGCAGAAAAATCCGAAGCCTTAGGGGTCAATGTTTCTAACTCTACGACACGATTACTAGAATCCCGATATCCAATTAAGTGACCTCCAAAATGCATTACCTACTTGGGAGTCAAATTGTGTAAACATTGGCCTGACAACTTCGCCTTAAACTATCTCCCTCTCTTGGCCGGCACTAAAGTCATTATAGAATCCTGGTTAGCTCCCTTTATTTCCTGGATGGGCAGGAAAAACTTGATTAAAGGGTTAATCCTCCCCAAATTTAACTACCTATTCCAAATGTTACCTATTCACATTCCACAATCTTACTTCACGAAACTTCGCTCAATGATATTTCAATATATTTGGAATGGCAGGCACCCCAAAATTAGTGCAGAGACGCTTTCACTGCCTAAATCCCTGGGAGGAATTGGGGCTCCTGATTTTAAGAACTATTACCACACGGCTTCGATATCCAGGACTGTAGACTGGTTTGGGAAACCGGAGAATAAATTATGGGTCTCAATTGAGGAACTCCTAGCCCCTGTTCCTCTCAGAGCATTGCTACTTGCACACCCAGACAGCATAACAAACCTTTCATTTAAAAATGCTCTGACCAAGTTAACAATAAAATCACTCTCTCTCTTTAGGGACCTACTGGTTCCCACACCATCCCCACTGACACGTATCTCAGACTTGGTGGATTTATACCAAGAGGGTTTGGGAAGTCACACTAGTAACCCTTCGGTCAGATTGACTGATACTCTAGACTCCATACTAGCTGATGGGACGATCATATCCTTACAGACTTGGACCGAAAATCCAAACCTTCCGAATCTCCATTTAATGCACTATATGTCCCTAAAACAAGCAAACCTACCATACCTCACAGCAGGTTCCTTGGAAAGACCCTTGACTATCTTTGAATCCTTCCTCGGACAAGTAAAAAACCCACGGAAATGTGTTTCTCAGATTTATAAATTGTTAATTAATAGGAACGTCCCTTTCAAAAGATCATATATCGCACTCTGGGAAAAGGATCTCTCCATTACCTTAAATAAAAAAGATACAAATATCCTTTACAGGAATTCCCATGGTCCCTCCCAGTGTATTAAAACACAAGAAAACTCTTATAAGTTAGTGTCACGATGGTATACCACACCGGATAAAACACATCTCTGGTACCCTTCCATCCCAGACACATGTTGGAGATGTTTGGTAGAAACCGGATCTTACATCCATATCTGGTGATCATGCGCTAAGATCCAACGTTATTGGATACCTGTATTAGATCTTATAGCAAGAATCTGTGACATCTCAATCCAAATACCCCCAGCTACCATCTTTCTTAACCTTCCATTGGCAAAAATAAGTAAATCCACAAACACTCTCGTTAAACACCTCTTATCGGGGGCCAAACTTCTCATCCCCCAAACTGGAGATCGATGCAAGTCCCCACGCTCTCTCAATGGATAACCAAGGTAGAGCAAATTTACTATATAGAAGAAATAGCAGCACTCTCTAACCGCTCATATACTAAATTTATAGAGATCTGGAGACCCTGGACAATATTCCGCTCCTCAGATCAGTTCTTGGACGTAGCCTTGAATACACAATAGCCAGATCCGATGGGTCACCTTGTTGGATTTGTTAGTTTGCGACTAAGTTGTATAACTGTAACCGATATTTCTTGTCTTAGAAAAAAATTTCTTGTAAATCTCTCTCAACCCCTTCCCCTCCTACTCCCTCTCGTTCATTTTTCCCCCTACCCTCCCCCCATTTGGCCCCTTTACAACCGAGTACTATTATTATACTCTTATAATGTATTGTTCCAAATTTGTATCTTAACCTGAATGTTACGGCATAGCTGCGTATGCAATAATACACTGTATAAATTGACACATCATTTGCTTGATTGTACCTTCATATGCTGTTAAATCAACCTTTTGCTATTCAGTTGTATGATTCACTTTTGTTTAAAACAATAAAAAGAAAATTGAAAAGAAAAGATACACATGGGTAGAACTTATCATTGTCAAACCTTGTTCTTAAAGCTTAAAAAAATGGTTTACATTTATTAAAGATCATATCCGACTACTACCATAACAATTGACCGACATCAGGGGCTCTGACCATGGATTCCTGGGTTTTTAAACTCCTAACATCACTGTCCATATAGTAAAGTGACATCAAGGGCTTTCCCAAGTCAGGAGTTCCCGGCCAGTGAGTGCTTGCGATGCTCTGGCCGGGGACTCCAGAGTTTAAAGCCAAATATGGATATTTAAAGCTATATATGCACAGTAAAGTGAGAGGCTTTCTCTACAAGCGTAATTCCCGGCCACAGCGCTGCCAACGCTCCGACTTGGAATTCTCACATTACAAAGCCCCTAATGTCACTGTCTATGTACAGACAGTAACATCAAGGGATCCTCCAGGAGTGTGATGGTATAGAACAACCTATAATCAATGATATAAGTGTAATGTATGTACTACTTCAAGGTAGAAGGATAAACGTGTATATATTTTGGGTATTATTGAAAGGTTATGGAATGTGATAATCTGCAGATGTTCTGCCGAAACTGGAAATTGCGAATTCATTATGTTATGAGGGTACTACCAGGAACTAGGGAGTCTGTTTACAGACTTTTTGGGTTCTGGGCGTACAGCCAAGATAGATATGGGTAGAACACCGGATTAAAAATTAGATGTAAGGAATAAGAACAATGAATGTAGAGATAAGAATAATGAGGAAAGAAACCACAAGAATGTATATGTGTCTGCACATAATTATATGATATTTTTACTATATAAACTCTGTGTCTCTGCAAATAAAGTCAGAAGTATTTTTGCCTTGAGAAACGTCTCAGTGTGTCTTTGCTTCTCCGAGCTCGCACCCCCCCCCACCTGATTTGAACCTGCATGGAGATCAAGGCGTAACGTGACCTCATTGCGATCACAGAAATTGGCGCCCGAAACAGGGACTTGACCAGAAGGACGGCACCCCACCTAGGGGATCTCCCTGGACTAGAGTGGCGACTCCCCAGACTAAGGAACGGGCAGACCACAGCTGCAGCAAGGTAAGAAGACTTAATTCTTACAAACTCTGCTCTGCACCTTCCTGTCTGGTAGGTCACCTTCCCGGTAGTACTCCTGAGGAATAGAGGGGCCACATGAGGGTATTTTTAGTGTAAAAATCTGGTCAAGTCTATATGTAATCCTACCCTCAGGATAAAGTGCCTGATCTCCATGGCAGTATTTGTATGAATGTTGAAGAAACCCAGTTTTGTGTCACAAATGCATTTTAGAATAAGGAAATTGTTTTTTGGAAAAAAACTTCCGATAATCCGGCAAATTACCAGAAACATGTGTACATGCTTCAGGTGACTATGGGGATTATGATAGGCTAAATTTTAGCCCGGAAATCGAAAATGTTGTGCAATCTGATAATCCGGCAAAATACCGAAAATGTGTGTACAACATTGAGGTACTTGCAGAGATTATCATGCACTGATTTTCAGCTCAAAATTCCAGAATTTTCTGCAATCTGATAATCCGGCATGTCAAATGAATAGCTTGATTTTACGTTTGCCTTGTTATTTGGATTAGGAATATTTGTCATATTACTCTTATGGTGTGGAGGATATCTCCTTGAGTGGTGTCTCAGACGAAGAAAGTAAGCTAGTTATAAAAGGAATTTAATTCTCTGGCCAGAGTAGAAGAAGGTTTAAAAGGGTTTTGAGGGGATAAGTAACTGTATAAAATAGGTGAGAAAGGTAGTGTGGGACTTTCCCTAACAGCCAATAGCCATAGTGTTTGTTAGTGAAGATAAAAACTGAGAGAGAAGGGTAAGAGTCCCCTCCATCATAGCAGGGCTATGGGAAACAGTCACGGCAAACGAGAGTTTGAGGTATGGCATATGGGTGAGCAAGCACCTGTTAAAAGGGTGTAAGCTTACTAGGGGATCGTAAATCCAGAAATTCACCTATCAGGAAAACTACCCCCTACATAACTTAGGGTCTGCCTTTAGGCGACCACTTATAACTAGACAATGGGGAACTGGTGTCCCTATTAAGTACGGAAATTAGAAACTGTCTAAAACAGATGAGAATGGAATTCATCTGTCAGTAGCTAGAATCTGTAACAAGAGTATGAGATGAGCACCCCAAAGGACAAACCGCCAAACAGGTAGTAGCAGAAAGAGAAGGTAAAAAGGCAACGCAGGGAACAAAAAAAATAAAAAATAAATTTAATGAAAGCATGTGGTCTAGAATCCCATGGACGGTTAGACGCAGAAAAATGGAATGAATGTTGTGACACAAAACGTGGATGGTTGAAAGATAAAAAGTTACAGGGGAAAGCAGAAGCATGGAGAAAAGTGTCAGAAGAAGTAGTACGAGGAGGTTGTCAGAGGAAATTCATATTTTATAAAGTAAAGTTTAAAGCAAAGGAAGTGATAGAAGTAATAGTTGTTTTAATGTTGCAAATGACCTTATAGTAAATTCCCATATGGTATAATTTAGAATCAACTAGTGTGACAAGAGAAGGGGGAGGTGAAGAACAGCTGCTAGTGAGATAAGAAATGTAATCTTGTTCTTGAAATGAATGGACACAACATTAAATGCTGATATAGATATTTTGTATGACTTTGTGTCATTTTGTAGATTGAATCAGGAAAAGTGATAAATGTAATAATGTATAAGCAGTCCTTCACAGCCAAACCACCAGACACCTCTGTCTTATATTATGAGACCCTTGATCCTGTCATACATTCTGCACAGAGTGCAGAGTTGCTTGCCCTGATCAAGGCATGAAAACTGGCAGAGGGAAAAAGAGGAGGGCGGCTCCAAGCCGCAGATTGGGCAAAAGGTATTCTGGAGAACAAAGGGAAGTTGGAAGGTAGAAAGTTGATGAAAAGTGCTTTAGAGGGATTTGCAGAAGAGGAAGTTAGGAATAAGAAATGTATTGTATGTATTAGAGAACAGGACCAGCAGACGCCCGGTAATGGCGTCCGTACCTCATGTTGAGTGTGTCCTCATTGTTGGTGGGAAACCCCCTGCGCACTGTTTCCAAGGGGAGAGGCTGCCCCCCCCCCCTGCCCCTGATGTGGCCACGCCCGGCCCAACCAAATCAGTATGAAATAATCACCTTGTTAATTTTGTCATTTGTAGTGTTTTTTCTATTTACAGAAGTTCCAGTTTAGTTCACTGATGAAACAACACGTCATCATAATATAGAGATGGTGGCCGTCAGATTGTACTGTTAAACATTAACGTAGATAATTCCTATACAATGGTGTGATGAATGATTGCAGATACGTATGTTGTTTTGCCGGCATTGAAAGTGTTAAGATTGTGAGAAGTTGTGAGAAATGAGTTTGTGACCCCCCTCCCTCCCCCCTAAAGTGTGCTGTGTTTGGGAGGAGGAGGAGGGGGGCTGACTGGGTGCAGTCTGCAGGGCTGATGAGACAAAGGGATCTCAATATGCACTGCTGAGATATATATATATCAGTAATGTCTACAAACTGAAATAAATTTCTTCTCTTTTGCGCAAGCGCTGTTGGTTATAAAAGTTACGATATTTATGTGTTATGATGTGATCAGATTTCATGTGTTTTGATGTTAATTCAGATGTATTAAACTACAGATATTGTGAGACACGGGGTATTGAAAATGTATGTGACCCCCACCGTTATACTGTTTATTGGTTTGCAGTAATTAATGTTATCAGAGATAATATTTTCTGTTTTATTGAATAACTAACTACAATTGTTCTATTTTTGATTTCACATAGAAATTATGTCATTGTAAAGATCAAATGTTTGTCAGGAAAAAGTCATTTTTGTTTCAGGCTGTTGTACATTACAAGGGGTTAAATTAGTGTTATGTTGAGATGTAGTTTTGAACTCTGCTACATCACTCTCGCAGAGTCCACAAAGGGGGGAAGGGTGAAGGAACTGATCAGGTACAATTTTGGTTTATGTGTAAGAGACCATCCCCCTCCAGCAAAGTTACACAGGAGGCGATGTGACGTCACTCACACAAGTTTTTATGGATTTAGATGAGGGAGAAGGCAAAACAAAATTTGTCTGGACATTGTTAATTTGATGTAAAGTTTTTGGGAATGTTTTATTTTTATTAATCAAGTATTTGCAGAACCTGATAAAAGTGAGATTCTCAAAGTATTCTGCATTATCAGCTGAATGAGGAGGAGTTGTGTTTGGTAGCGGCTTGTGACACCAATCCATGGAGTACCTCTACGCAAGCATATACTTTGTACTGTACTGAACAAAATGGACATGACACTGCGGTTCTCACACAAAGTCATGGACCACAGCAGCGCCCGGTAGCATATTATTCAGCTAGACTAGACCCTGGGGCCCGAGGTTCCCCATCATGTGTGAGAGCTATCATTGCTGTAAATTCAATGTTAAACAAGGCCTCAGATTTGGTCCTGGCATTTCCACCACATGATATTACTGCTATTCTAACTCAAGTACAACCTAAGCATTTGTCCACTGCAAGACATTTGAGATTAACCTGTGCTCTTCTTCTTCCTGAGCAGGTTACTTTACACCGCTGTACTACATTGAACCCAGCTACCTTACTGCCTTTGGAGCAAGGGGGAGAAGACGTAGGTAAAGTATGGTCACAATTTTTGCCTGAAACTGATGAACATGATTGTATGGCCCTTATGGCCCAGGAAACAGTGGGCTTTGCACATATGAAAGATACCCCACTCCAAAACCCAGACCTAATACTCTTTGTGGATGGTTCAAGGTATTGTGTAGAAGGATCTTTTCTTACAGGATATGCAGTAACCACCGAAGATGTAGTCCTAGAAGCAGCCTCCTTACCAGCGTCCCGCTCAGCACAAGAAGCGGAGCTTAAGGCCCTGGCAGCAGCATGCCAACATGCAGAAGGAAAGACAGCAAATATATACACTGACTCTCGATATGCATTTGGGATTGCACACGATTATGGCCCCATATGGAGGGCAAGACAATTTTTGACCTCTGCAGGTACACCTGTAAAGAATGCAGACTTTGTAAAATATTTGATGGCGACCCTGATGTTACCCACAGAAGTAGCAGTAGTAAACAATAAAAGCTCACACTAAGGTGAGTTCACCAGAGACAAAAGGAAATGCTTTGGCAGACCAAGCCGCAAAAACAAGCAGCACAGAAGCTACCCGTGTTAGCAGCCGTATGTCAGATAAAAGATCCAGAGGAAACAAGACCAGCTGTAAGCCCGGAACTACTGCAAAAACTTCAAGGACAAGCAACAAAAGAAGAAAAAGACAAGTGGACGGCCCAAGGAGCAACGCTACGAAAAGATGGCTTCTGGCAATGCCAGAATAAACTGTGCCTGCCTAAGACAATGTTCCCAATGATGGCCCAAATAACACATGGAGCGACTCACCAATCAAAAACGGCAATGATGGACTTGGTAAACAAGGTGTGGTATGCCCCAGGGTTTAGTGTGATGGCCAGCAGTTTTACACAAGGATGTATGATCTGTGCAACACATAATATTGGAAGAACTGTAAAAGTACCACAGAAGCACACACCCAGACCAATTTACCCATTCCAGAGACTACAGATAGACTATATTCAATTACCAAAAGTCGGTACCTATGAGTATGTGCTTGTTTGTATTGATCTCTTTTCAGGATGGCCAGAAGCTTTTCCAGTCACCAAAGCTACAGCCGTAGCCACAGCAAAGAAACTGATCAACGAGGTGGTGTGCAGATATGGAGTTCCAGAGGTGATCGAGAGCGACAGAGGAACTCATTTTACGGGTGAAATCATGAACCATGTGTTGTCAGCTCTAGGCATAAGTCAAGCCCTACATACACCATACCATCCACAGAGCAGTGGGAAGGTTGAGAGACTAAATGGGACTCTCAAATTGAAAATCCAAAAAGCAATGGTAGAAAACGGGAAACCATGGACCGAGTGTCTACCATTAGCCTTGTTCTCAGTAAGATACACGCCCACAAAAAGAACAGGTCTCAGCCCATATGAGATCTTATTTGGGTCGGCTCCCAGATTAGGATGTTATTTTCCACAGGTGCTCCAAATGCAGTATGGTAGACTAACAGATTATGTATCAACGCTGAACAAACAATTGAACAAGGTGCATGCACAAGTTTTTGCTTCCATTCCAGATCCTGATTCAGTTGAAGGGACGCATAAGCTAGAACCAGGAGATTGGGTCGTTGTCAAAAGACACGTGAGGAAAAGTCTAGACCCAAGATTTGACGGACCGTTTCAAGTCCTTTTCAAGTTTTACTCGTTACAAGCACCTCAGTGAAGCTCGAAGGAAAGGCAAGCTGGATTCACGCCAGTCATTGTAAAAAGGTTCTTCAGCCAGAAGAATGAAGATCTTTGCGGTTGTTGCGGCGGTTGTTGCGTGTGCTCTTATACAAAAAGGCAGAACTGCTACTCCTGTACACGTAATCAGTACAGAATCACTGGAACAGTTCAGGACAGGGTGGGCGAATGCCACAGTGGATAGAAAGCAGAGTAACTACACCTGTAAGGCCAATGCCCCGTGTTATACTACAAATGTGACTACAACCGAAGGGACTTGGAAAAAAGGACCACATGGAGGGACTGTGTACCTTCACATAGACAAAACAGCCAACATTAGCATACAAGAAGAGACACCGCGGCTGTTGTTTTGTTGTTATGAACCAGATTTACAGTATCGACAGAAATATACAACCAGTAAAAATAGAAACAAAATGATAAATAAGACTTATGAAAGATGCAACAAGGAGAGGCTCAACTCTACGATTGTAATAAAAGAGACTGATGGGATGATATTATGTATGAATAATAGCCAAATAAGAAATAGAAGATATTTTGTATTCTTGATAACAATTTGAAGAGATAGTTTTAAGCCACATATAACAGTACAAAGTCTGGAAAGAATCGCACACATTTGTAAGAGCGCTGTAACCCAACAGCAGAAAAAGAATGTACACTTCAATATTTCCTTCCCTGAATCCCCCAGCTGTCATAGACAAAAAAGAGAATGGTATGACCCGCTATTAGGAGGGGTAGGAACGGGATTAGGAGTATTGAATGGTATACAGGTAGAAACAGTTATGAACAAATGAAATTCAGTGGGAGACGACACATCTACTGCATTAAGGAGAGGTGCCTCATGGTTACCTACTACCTTTGACTTACAGCAAAAAGGGTTAGCTATAGATGAACTATTTCTAAATGTTTTTAATGAAAGTATGCTAACCGAATATAGAACATTACAGAATGTATCAACTTTAGTAAATTGGACAGTATGTACGCTTAAAACGATGTGGCAACAAGAACAGATGAATAATTGTAAGAATAAATTGTTTAGTAGTCATGTTAGGCAATGGACAGACATTCTGCCCATAGGAGAGAGAAATGATACGTGGTTATTGTTCCAGCCTGAGTATACTGAGTGTACACCTAAATGGTGTGCAGGAAGACTAATAGCATTTCATGTGAAAAATCCTACTCTATTATGCAAATTTATTGTTATGCCAATGGTAATGATTGATCCGGTGACATTATTAGGACAATATTGGATGCCGGAAATGAAAGGAACACACATAGATTCTCAAGACAAGGAATATAGATTTGTGCCAGTTAACAGAGCAAGGATATGTATGTAATGAACAGTCAGGGATATATGAACCCTGTCTAATGCAGCACCAGGATAATGTATGCGCACTCACTATAATCCCACAAGCTAACCTACAGGTTTATATTGAAGTAGGTCCACAGCATGTATGTTTAATAACTAACAACAAGCAGACCCTTAGCCAGTTTAATCTCATAGGACCATTTTCAGGATGTCTATACAATGTGACGCATTTGACTTGGGGAACCAAACTATAGTGTTCCTGCCTACTTTAGAAGAAATAATGTCCACTGTATGGGTACCTGAACCTTTGCCCTATGGAAATTTTAGTTTGCCACTGGAAGAGTTAAAACAAGTGTTACAAAAGTCTAAAGATGTAAAGAAATTGATAGCAGCCCATAATGTAACTCTAAGTAAAGTGAAAGTATTGGCTACAATAGCAGCTAAGGAAGTAATAAATTTATCGTCAGCAATAAAAGATGCCAGTGCCCATCATTGGTATGACATATTTACAGGATTTTCCCCCACTGCCACTAAGATACTGCATGTGTTATTCCAACCATTGATTTGTTTAATAATATTGTTTATATTGCTTACATGTTTTAATTGTTATACATTTTGCAAGATAAGGGAAGCATTCAATCAGAGGCCTATACATTATGATGAAAGAGTGTTGTGAGATTACCCCACCTACATACCTGTGTGAATCAAGTGAAGAAATGGATCGAAGCCTTGCTATCAGGAGATAGAAGTAGCATTGGAATTTAGGTGTTGGTAAAATCACAAAAGGAGGGATTGTGATGGTATAGAACAACCTATAATCAATGATATAAGTGTAATGTATGTACTACTTCAAGGTAGAAGGATAAACGTGTATATATTTTGGGTATTATTGAAAGGTTATGGAATGTGATAATCTGCAGATGTTCTGCCGAAACTGGAAATTGCGAATTCATTATGTTATGAGGGTACTACCAGGAACTAGGGAGTCTGTTTACAGACTTTTTGGGTTCTGGGCGTACAGCCAAGATAGATATGGGTAGAACACCGGATTAAAAATTAGATGTAAGGAATAAGAACAATGAATGTAGAGATAAGAATAATGAGGAAAGAAACCACAAGAATGTATATGTGTCTGCACATAATTATATGATATTTTTACTATATAAACTCTGTGTCTCTGCAAATAAAGTCAGAAGTATTTTTGCCTTGAGAAACGTCTCAGTGTGTCTTTGCTTCTCCGAGCTCGCACCCCCCCCCACCTGATTTGAACCTGCATGGAGATCAAGGCGTAACGTGACCTCATTGCGATCACAGGAGCAAGCAGAATCCATATATGGACAGTGACGTCAGGGGCTCCCTCCAGGATTGGAATCCCCAGCTAGTGCAATGCCAGTGTTCTGGCATAGGATTTTGGCATCTTAAAGCTCCTAACGTCAGTGTCCATTTATGGACAGAGTTGTCAGGGGCTTCCCTAGGTGCAGAATCCCCAGTCAGAGCGTTGCTAATGTCAGGGGCTTTCCGAGGCTAGTGCTTAAAGTAACGCTGTGCCCGGGGAGTTCAGGTGATATATCCCACTCTATGCCTATACAGCCTTCCGTTGGAGGTATACGTAGAGACTTCTCCCAACGCATACCTCTGACGAAAAGAAAAAATTGAATGCGAACATACTCCAAGAAGCCCACAGCTCTGAATAAATATGGCGCAACTTGGGTTGTCAGTGCTGCACAAACTGACATCTACACCAGTTAGCATAGATGTCAGCTATAATATCCGCAGGTGTAAATTAAATATGTCATGCAGGAGATCTGCTCTCCCGCTAGTCCCGACTTACTAGCTGAAAGACGCGAAAACAGCATAATGTCTCAAAAAGCTAAAATTTTTACTCAAAACGGGCATGCGCCAAAATTTCCCATTACATTACTTTACAATATCATGTATTATAAAGACATTAACTTTTGAGCTACTTTGACTAAATCGTTAGCAAATGGAAAAAAAAAAACAGCAAGGAAAAAAATGTAATTAAAAAACTACGGCCTCCTCCATTTCCCCTCTAGCCGTCCTTTCCATCTCCAAAATGGTGTGTTTTCTGCCATTTTAGGTAGAAAAATTTCTATTTGCTCACCATTTAGGCAAAGTAGCAGGAGGGTATATTATGCAGCTTCTCAAACTCTACCTTGAAGAGCTGTGTGGTTTGTATTTTAATAGTAACTTTTTAATCTAAATTTACTTTTTACTCTGCCTGACTTGGTATTTATTTGTTCAGAGTTTCAAGCTCACATTGACTTGGTCCTCCCCTATAGGACCTCTCTATCTGTTGAACTAAGTATCATTACTAAAACTTATCTGAATCTGATTCTTAAACATCTAGTTACTACTTCTGATCATACAGTACAGTCAGCCAAGCATACCAAGTTACCAAGTTCAATCACACAATATTAAAATGAGTAAGGAGCATGGATACATATCAGCATTAGATACACATGGGTAGAACTTAACATTGTCAAACCTTGTTCTTAAAGCTTAAAAAAGCGTTTAAATTTATTAAAGATCATATTCGACTACTACCATAACAATTGACAGACATCAGGGGCTCGCTCCTTCCAGGAGAGTAATCACTAACCAGAGCATTGCCGACGCTCTGGCCATGGATTCCTGGGTTTTTAAACTCCTAACATCACTGTCCATATAGTGAAAGTGACATCAAGGGCTTTCCCAAGTCAGGAGTTCCCGGCCAGTGAGTGCTTGCGATGCTCTGGCCGGGGACTCCAGAGTTTAAAGCCAAATATGGATATTTAAAGCCATATATGCACAGTAAAGTGAGAGTCTTTCTCTACAAGCGTAATTCCCGGCCACAGCGCTGCCAACGCTCCGACTTGGAATTCTCACATTACAAAGCCCCTAATGTCACTGTCTATGTACAGACAGTAACATCAAGGGATCCTCCAGGAGCAGAATCCATATATGGACAGTGACGCCAGGGGCTCCCTCCAGGAGTGGAATCCACAGCCAGTGCAATGCCAGTGTTCTGGCCTAGGATTTTGGCATCTTAAAGCTCCTAACTTCAGTGTTCATTTATGGACAGTGTTGTCAGGGGCTTCCCTAGGAGCAGAATCCCCAGTCAGAGCGTTGCTAACGTCAGGGGCTTTCCGAGCCTAGTGCTTAAAGTAACGCTGTGCCCGGGGAGTTCAGGTAATATATCCCACTCTATGCCTATACAGCCTTCCGTTGGAGGTATACGTAGAGACTTCTCCCAATGCATACCTCTGACGAAAATAAAAAATTGAATGTGAACATACTCCAAGAAGCCCACAGCTCTGAATAAATATGGCGCAACTTGGGTTGTCAGTGCTGCACAAACTGACATCTACACCAGTTAGCATAGATGTCAGCTATAATATCTGCAGGTGTAAATTAAATATGTCATGCAGGAGATCTGCTCTCCCGCTGGTCCCGACTTACTAGCTGAAAAGACGCGAAAACAGCATAATGTCTCAAAAAGCTAAAATTTTTACTCAAAACGGGCATGCGCCAAAATTTCCCATTACATTACTTTACAATATCATGTATTATAAAGACATTAACTTTTGAGCTACTTTGACTAAATCGTTAGCAAATGGAAAAAAAAAAAACAGCAAGGAAAAAAATGTAATTAAAAAACTACGGCCTCCTCCATTTCCCCTCTAGCCGTCCTTTCCATCTCCAAAATGGTGTGTTTTCTGCCATTTTAGGTAGAAAAATTTCTATTTGCTCACCATTTAGGCAAAGTAGCAGGAGGGTATATTATGCAGCTTCTCAAACTCTACCTTGAAGAGCTGTGTGGTTTGTATTTTAATAGTAACTTTTTAATCTAAATTTACTTTTTACTCTGCCTGACTTGGTATTTATTTGTTCATAGTTTCAAGCTCACATTGACATTGGTCCTCCCCTATAGGACCTCTCTATCTGTTGAACTAAGTATCATTACTAAAACTTATCTGAATCTGATTCTTCAACATCTAGTTACTACTTCTGCTCATACAGTACAGTCAGCCAAGCATACCAAGTTACCAAGTTCAATCACACAATATTAAAATGAGTAAGGAGCATGGATGCATATCAGCATTAGATACACATGGGTAGAACTTATCATTGTCAAACCTTGTTCTTAAAGCTTAAAAAAATGGTTTCAATTTATTAAAGATCATATCCGACTACTACCATAACAATTGACAGACATCAGGGGCTCCTTCCAGAAGAGTAATCACTAACCAGAGCATTGCCGACGCTCTGGCCATGGATTCCTGGGTTTTAAAAACTCCTAACATCACTGTCCATATAGTGAAAGTGACATCAAGGGCTTTCCCAAGTCAGGAGTTCCCGGCCAGTGAGTGCTTGCGATGCTCTGGCCGGGGACTCCAGAGTTTAAAGCCAAATATGGATATTTAAAGCCATATATGCACAGTAAAGTGAGAGGCTTTCTCTACAAGCGTAATTCCCGGCCACAGCGCTGCCAACGCTCCGACTTGGAATTCTCACATTACAAAGCCCCTAATGTCACTGTCTATGTACAGACAGTAACATCAAGGGATCCTCCAGGAGCAAGCAGAATACATATATGGACAGTGACGTCAGGGGCTCCCTCCAGGAGTGGAATCCCCAGCTAGTGCAATGCCAGTGTTCTGGCATAGAATTTTGGCATCTTAAAGCTCCTAACGTCAGTGTCCATTTATGGACAGTGTTGTCAGGGGCTTCCCTAGGTGCAGAATCCCCAGTCAGAGCGTTGCTAATGTCAGGGGCTTTCCGAGGCTAGTGCTTAAAGTAACGCTGTGCCCGGGGAGTTCAGGTGATATATCCCACTCTATGCCTATACAGCCTTCCGTTGGAGGTATACGGTAGAGACTTCTCCCAACGCATACCTCTGACGAAAATAAAAAATTGAATGCGAACATACTCCAAGAAGCCCACAGCTCTGAATAAATATGGCGCAACTTGGGTTGTCAGTGCTGCACAAACTGACATCTACACCAGTTAGCATAGATGTCAGCTATAATATCCGCAGGTGTAAATTAAATATGTCATGCAGGAGATCTGCTCTCCCGCTGGTCCCGACTTACTAGCTGAAAAGCCGCGAAAACAGCATAATGTCTCAAAAAGCTAAAATTTTTACTCAAAACGGGCATGCGCCAAAAATTCCCATTACATTACTTTACAATATCATGTATTATAAAGACATTTACTTTTGAGCTACTTTGACTAAATCGTTAGCAAATGGAAAAAAAAAAACACCAAGGAAAAAAATTTAATTAAAAAACTACGGCCTCCTCCATTTCCCCTCTAGCCGTCCTTTCCATCTCCAAAATGGTGTGTTTTCTGCCATTTTAGGTAGAAAAATTTCTATTTGCTCACCATTTAGGCAAAGTAGCAGGAGGGTATATTATGTAGCTTCTCAAACTCTACCTTGAAGAGCTGTGTGGTTTGTATTTTAATAGTAACTTTTTAATCTAAATTTACTTTTTACTCTGCCTGACTTGGTATTTATTTGTTCACAGTTTCAAGCTCACATTGACTTGGTCCTCCCCTATAGGACCTCTCTATCTGTTGAACTAAGTATCATTACTAAAACTTATCTGAATCTGATTCTTAAACATCTAGTTACTACTTCTGATCATACAGTACAGTCAGCCAAGCATACCAAGTTACCAAGTTCAATCACACAATATTAAAATGAGTAAGGAGCATGGATACATATCAGCATTAGATACACATGGGTAGAACTTATCATTGTCAAACCTTGTTCTTAAAGCTTAAAAAAATGGTTTAAATTTATTAAAGATCATATCCGACTACTACCATAACAATTGACAGACATCAAGGGCTCCTTTCAGGAGAGTAATCACTAACCAGAGCATTGCCGACGCTCTGGCCATGGATTCCTGGGTTTTTAAACTCCTAACATCACTGTCCATATAGTGAAAGTGACATCAAGGGCTTTCCCAAGTCAGGAGTTCCCGGCCAGTGAGTGCTTGCGATGCTCTGGCCCGGGACTCCAGAGTTTAAAGCCAAATATGGATATTTAAAGCCATATATGCACAGTAAAGTGAGAGGCTTTCTCTACAAGCGTAATTCCCGGCCACAGCGCTGCCAACGCTCCGACTTGGAATTCTCACATTACAAAGCCCCTAATGTCACTGTCTATGTACAGACAGTAACATCAAGGGATCCTCCAGGAGCAGAATCCATATATGGACAATGACGTCAGGGGCTCCCTCCAGGAGTGGAATCCCCAGCCAGTGCAATGCCAGTGTTCTGGCCTAGGATTTTGGCATCTTAAAGCTCCTAACGTCAGTGTCCATTTATGGACAGTGTTGTCAGGGGCTTCCCTAGGAGCAGAATCCCCAGTCAGAGCGTTGCTAACGTCAGGGGCTTTCCGAGCCTAGTGCTTAAAGTAACGCTGTGCCCGGGGAGTTCAGGTGATATATCCCACTCTATGCCTATACAGCCTTCCGTTGGAGGTATACGTAGAGACTTCTCCCAACGCATACCTCTGACGAAAAGAAAAAATTGAATGTGAACATACTCCAAGAAGCCCACAGCTCTGAATAAATATGGCGCAACTTGGGTTGTCAGTGCTGCACAAACTGACATCTACACCAGTTAGCATAGATGTCAGCTATAATATCCGCAGGTGTAAATTAAATATGTCATGCAGGAGATCTGCTCTCCCGCTGGTCCCGACTTACTAGCTGAAAAGACGCAAAAACAGCATAATGTCTCAAAAAGCTACAATTTTTACTCAAAACGGGCATGCGCCAAAATTTCCCATTACATTACTTTACAATATCATGTATTATAAAGACATTTACTTTTGAGCTACTTTGACTAAATCGTTAGCAAATGGAAAAAAAAAACACCAAGGAAAAAAATGTAATTAAAAAACTACGGCCTCCTCCATTTCCCCTCTAGCCGTCCTTTCCATCTCCAAAATGGTGTGTTTTCTGCCATTTTAGGTAGAAAAATTTATATTTGCTCACCATTTAGGCAAAGTAGCAATAGGGTATATTATGCAGCTTCTCAAACTCTACCTTGAAGAGCTGTGTGGTTTGTATTTTAATAGTAACTTTTTAATCTAAATTTACTTTTTACTCTGCCTGACTTGGTATTTATTTGTTCACAGTTTCAAGCTCACATTGACTTGGTCCTCCCCTATAGGACCTCTCTATCTGTTGAACTAAGTATCATTACTAAAACTTATCTGAATCTGATTCTTAAACATCTAGTTACTACTTCTGATCATACAGTACAGTCAGCCAAGCATACCAAGTTACCAAGTTCAATCACACAATATTAAAATGAGTAAGGAGCATGGATACATATCAGCATTAGATACACATGGGTAGAACTTATCATTGTCAAACCTTGTTCTTAAAGCTTAAAAAAGCGTTTAAATTTATTAAAGATCATATTCGACTACTACCATAACAATTGACAGACATCAGGGGCTCCTTCCAGGAGAGTAATCACTAACCAGAGCATTGCCGACGCTCTGGCCATGGATTCCTGGGTTTTTAAACTCCTAACATCACTGTCCATATAGTGAAAGTGACATCAAGGGCTTTCCCAAGTCAGGAGTTCCCGGCCAGTGAGTGCTTGCGATGCTCTGGCCGGGGACTCCAGGGTTTAAAGCCAAATATGGATATTTAAAGCCATATATGCACAGTAAAGTGAGAGTCTTTCTCTACAAGCGTAATTCCCGGCCACAGCGCTGCCAACGCTCCGACTTGGAATTCTCACATTACAAAGCCCCTAATGTCACTGTCTATGTACAGACAGTAACATCAAGGGATCCTCCAGGAGCAGAATCCATATATGGACAGTGACGCCAGGGGCTCCCTCCAGGAGTGGAATTCACAGCCAGTGCAATGCTAGTGTTCTGGCCTAGGATTTTGGCATCTTAAAGCTCCTAACGTCAGTGTTCATTTATGGACAGTGTTGTCAGGGACTTCCCTAGGAGCAGAATCCCCAGTCAGAGCGTTGCTAACGTCAGGGGCTTTCCGAGCCTAGTGCTTAAAGTAACGCTGTGCCCGGGGAGTTCAGGTAATATATCCCACTCTATGCCTATACAGCCTTCCGTTGGAGGTATACGTAGAGACTTCTCCCAATGCATACCTCTGACGAAAAGAAAAAATTGAATGTGAACATACTCCAAGAAGCCCACAGCTCTGAATAAATATGGCGCAACTTGGGTTGTCAGTGCTGCACAAACTGACATCTACACCAGTTAGCATAGATGTCAGCTATAATATCCGCAGGTGTAAATTAAATATGTCATGCAGGAGATCTGCTCTCCCGCTGGTCCCGACCTACTAGCTGAAAAGACG
Organism: Rhinoderma darwinii; assembly: GCF_050947455.1. NCBI lineage: Eukaryota > Metazoa > Chordata > Amphibia > Anura > Rhinodermatidae > Rhinoderma > Rhinoderma darwinii. The sequence goes on along the minus strand of NW_027461957.1, from coordinate 264,106 downwards.
CGAAAACAGCATAATGTCTCAAAAAGCTAAAAATTTTTACTCAAAACGGGCATGCGCCAAAATTTCCCATTACATTACTTTACAATATCATGTATTATAAAGACATTTACTTTTGAGCTACTTTGACTAAATCGTTAGCAAATGGAAAAAAAAAACACAAAGGAAAAAAATGTAATTAAAAAACTACGGCCTCCTCCATTTCCCCTCTAGCCGTCCTTTCCATCTCCAAAATGGTGTGTTTTCTGCCATTTTAGGTAGAAAAATTTATATTTGCTCACCATTTAGGCAAAGTAGCAATAGGGTATATTATGCAGCTTCTCAAACTCTACCTTGAAGAGCTGTGTGGTTTGTATTTTAATAGTAACTTTTTAATCTAAATTTACTTTTTACTCTGCCTGACTTGGTATTTATTTGTTCACAGTTTCAAGCTCACATTGACTTGGTCCTCCCCTATAGGACCTCTCTATCTGTTGAACTAAGTATCATTACTAAAACTTATCTGAATCTGATTCTTAAACATCTAGTTACTACTTCTGATCATACAGTACAGTCAGCCAAGCATACCAAGTTACCAAGTTCAATCACACAATATTAAAATGAGTAAGGAGCATGGATACATATCAGCATTAGATACACATGGGTAGAACTTATCATTGTCAAACCTTGTTCTTAAAGCTTAAAAAAGCGTTTAAATTTATTAAAGATCATATTCGACTACTACCATAACAATTGACAGACATCAGGGGCTCCTTCCAGGAGAGTAATCACTAACCAGAGCATTGCCGACGCTCTGGCCATGGATTCCTGGGTTTTTAAACTCCTAACATCACTGTCCATATAGTGAAAGTGACATCAAGGGCTTTCCCAAGTTAGGAGTTCCCGGCCAGTGAGTGCTTGCGATGCTCTGGCCGGGGACTCCAGGGTTTAAAGCCAAATATGGATATTTAAAGCCATATATGCACAGTAAAGTGAGAGTCTTTCTCTACAAGCGTAATTCCCGGCCACAGCGCTGCCAACGCTCCGACTTGGAATTCTCACATTACAAAGCCCCTAATGTCACTGTCTATGTACAGACAGTAACATCAAGGGATCCTCCAGGAGCAGAATCCATATATGGACAGTGACGCCAGGGGCTCCCTCCAGGAGTGGAATTCACAGCCAGTGCAATGCTAGTGTTCTGGCCTAGGATTTTGGCATCTTAAAGCTCCTAACGTCAGTGTTCATTTATGGACAGTGTTGTCAGGGACTTCCCTAGGAGCAGAATCCCCAGTCAGAGCGTTGCTAACGTCAGGGGCTTTCCGAGCCTAGTGCTTAAAGTAACGCTGTGCCCGGGGAGTTCAGGTAATATATCCCACTCTATGCCTATACAGCCTTCCGTTGGAGGTATACGTAGAGACTTCTCCCAATGCATACCTCTGACGAAAAGAAAAAATTGAATGTGAACATACTCCAAGAAGCCCACAGCTCTGAATAAATATGGCGCAACTTGGGTTGTCAGTGCTGCACAAACTGACATCTACACCAGTTAGCATAGATGTCAGCTATAATATCCGCAGGTGTAAATTAAATATGTCATGCAGGAGATCTGCTCTCCCGCTGGTCCCGACCTACTAGCTGAAAAGACGCGAAAACAGCATAATGTCTCAAAAAGCTAAAAATTTTTACTCAAAACGGGCATGCGCCAAAATTTCCCATTACATTACTTTACAATATCATGTATTATAAAGACATTTACTTTTGAGCTACTTTGACTAAATCGTTAGCAAATGGAAAAAAAAAACACCAAGGAAAAAAATTTAATTAAAAAACTACGGCCTCCTCCATTTCCCCTCTAGCCGTCCTTTCCATCTCCAAAATGGTGTGTTTTCTGCCATTTTAGGTAGAACAATTTCTATTTGCTCACCATTTAGGCAAAGTAGCAGGAGGGTATATTATGCAGCTTCTCAATCTCTACCTTGAAGAGCTGTGTGGTTTGTATTTTAATAGTAACTTTTTAATCTAAATTTACTTTTTACTCTGCCTGACTTGGTATTTATTTGTTCAGAGTTTCAAGCTCACATTGACTTGGTCCTCCCCTATAGGACCTCTCTATCTGTTGAACTAAGTATCATTACTAAAACTTATCTGAATCTGATTCTTAAACATCTAGTTACTACTTCTGCTCATACAGTACAGTCAGCCAAGCATACCAAGTTACCAAGTTCAATCACACAATATTAAAATGAGTAAGGAGCATGGATACATATCAGCATTAGATACACATGGGTAGAACTTATCATTGTCAAACCTTGTTCTTAAAGCTTAAAAAAATGGTTTCAATTTATTAAAGATCCTATCCGACTACTACCATAACTATTGACAGACATCAGGGGCTCCTTCCAGGAGAGTAATCACTAACCAGAGCATTGCCGACGCTCTGGCCATGGATTCCTGGGTTTTTAAACTCCTAACATCACTGTCCATATAGTAAAAGTGACATCAAGGGCTTTCCCAAGTCAGGAGTTCCCGGCCAGTGAGTGCTTGCGATGCTCTGGCCGGGGACTCCAGAGTTTAAAGCCAAATATGGATATTTAAAGCCATATATGCACAGTAAAGTGAGAGGCTTTCTCTACAAGTGTAATTCCCGGCCACAGCGCTGCCAACGCTCCGACTTGGAATTCTCACATTACAAAGCCCCTAATGTCACTGTCTATGTACAGACAGTAACATCAAGGGATCCTCCAGGAGCAGAATCCATATATGGACAGTGACGTCAGGGGCTCCCTCCAGGAGTGGAATCCCCAGCCAGTGCAATGCCAGTGTTCTGGCCTAGGATTTTGACATCTTAAAGCTCCTAAGGTCAGTGTCCATTTATGGACAGTGTTGTCAGGGGCTTCCCTAGGAGCAGAATCCCCAGTCAGAGCGTTGCTAACGTCAGGGGCTTTCCGAGCCTAGTGCTTAAAGTAACGCTGTGCCTGGGGAGTTCAGGTGATATATACTACTCTATGCCTATACAGCCTTCCGTTAGAGGTATACGTAGAGACTTCTCCCAACGCATAACTCTGCCGAAAAGAAAAAATTGAATGTGAACATACTCCACGAAGCCCACAGCTCTGAATAAATATGGCGCAACTTGGGTTGTCAGTGCTGCACAAACTGACATCTACACCAGTTAGCATAGATGTCAGCTATAATATCTGCAGGTGTAAATTAAATATGTCATGCAGGAGATCTGCTCTCCCGCTGGTCCCGACTTACTAGCTGAAAAGACGCGAAAACAGCATAATGTCTCAAAAAGCTAAAATTTTTACTCAAAACGGGCATGCGCCAAAATTTCCCATTACATTACTTTACAATATTATGTATTATAAAGACATTTACTTTTGAGCTACTTTGACTAAATCGTTAGCAAATGGAAAAAAAAAAAACACCAAGGAAAAAAATGTAATTAAAAAACTACGGCCTCCTCCATTTCCCCTCTAGCCGTCCTTTCCATCTCCAAAATGGTGTGTTTTCTGCCATTTTAGGTAGAAAAATTTCTATTTGCTCACCATTTAGGCAAAGTAGCAGGAGGGTATATTATGCAGCTTCTCAATCTCTACCTTGAAGAGCTGTGTGGTTTGTATTTTAATAGTAACTTTTTAATCTAAATTTACTTTTTACTCTGCCTGACTTGGTATTTATTTGTTCAGAGTTTCAAGCTCACATTGACTTGGTCCTCCCCTATAGGACCTCTCTATCTGTTGAACTAAGTATCATTACTAAAACTTATCTGAATCTGATTCTTAAACATCTAGTTACTACTTCTGCTCATACAGTACAGTCAGCCAAGCATACCAAGTTACCAAGTTCAATCACACAATATTAAAATGAGTAAGGAGCATGGATACATATCAGCATTAGATACACATGGGTAGAACTTATCATTGTCAAACCTTGTTCTTAAAGCTTAAAAAAATTGTTTCAATTTATTAAAGATCATATCCGACTACTACCATAACAATTGACAGACATCAGGGGCTCCTTCCAGAAGAGTAATCACTAACCAGAGCATTGCCGACGCTCTGGCCATGGATTCCTGGGTTTTAAAAACTCCTAACATCACTGTCCATATAGTGAAAGTGACATCAAGGGCTTTCCCAAGTCAGGAGTTCCCGGCCAGTGAGTGCTTGCGATGCTCTGGCCGGGGACTCCAGAGTTTAAACCAAATATGGATATTTAAAGCCATATATGCACAGTAAAGTGAGAGGCTTTCTCTACAAGTGTAATTCCCGGCCACAGCGCTGCCAACGCTCCGACTTGGAATTCTCACATTACAAAGCCCCTAATGTCACTGTCTATGTACAGCCAGTAACATCAAGGGATCCTCCAGGAGCAGAATCCATATATGGACAGTGACGTCAGGGGCTCCCTCCAGGAGTGGAATCCCCAGCCAGTGCAATGCCAGTGTTCTGGCCTAGGATTTTGGCATCTTAAAGCTCCTAACGTCAGTGTCCATTTATGGACAGTGTTGTCAGGGGCTTCCCTAGGAGCAGAATCCCCAGTCAGAGCGTTGCTAACGTCAGGGGCTTTCCGAGCCTAGTGCTTAAAGTAACGCTGTGCCCGGGGAGTTCAGGTGATATATACTACTCTATGCCTATACAGCCTTCCGTTAGAGGTATACGTAGAGACTTCTCCCAACGCATAACTCTGACGAAAAGAAAAAATTGAATGTGAACATACTCCAAGAAGCCCACAGCTCTGAATAAATATGGCGCAACTTGGGTTGTCAGTGCTGCACAAACTGACATCTACACCAGTTAGCATAGATGTCAGCTATAATATCCGCAGGTGTAAATTAAATATGTCATGCAGGAGATCTGCTCTCCTGCAGGTCCCGACTTACTAGCTGAAAAGACGCGAAAACAGCATAAAGTCTAAAAAAGCTAAAATTTTTACTCAAAACGGGCATGCGCCAAAATTTCCCATTACATTACTTTACAATATCATGTATTATAAAGACATTTACTTTTGAGCTACTTTGACTAAATCGTTAGCAAATGGAAAAAAAAAAACACCAAGGAAAAAAATTTAATTAAAAAACTACGGCCTCCTCCATTTCCCCTCTAGCCGTCCTTTCCATCTCCAAAATGGTGTGTTTTCTGCCATTTTAGGTAGAAAAATTTCTATTTGCTCACCATTTAGGCAAAGTAGCAGGAGGGTATATTATGCAGCTTCTCAATCTCTACCTTGAAGAGCTGTGTGGTTTGTATTTTAATAGTAACTTTTTAATCTAAATTTACTTTTTACTCTGCCTGACTTGGTATTTATTTGTTCAGAGTTTCAAGCTCACATTGACTTGGTCCTCCCCTATAGGACCTCTCTATCTGTTGAACTAAGTATCATTACTAAAACTTATCTGAAGATGATTCTTAAACATCTAGTTACTACTTCTGCTCATACAGTACAGTCAGCCAAGCATACCAAGTTACCAAGTTCAATCACACAATATTAAAATGAGTAAGGAGCATGGATACATATCAGCATTAGATACACATGGGTAGAACTTATCATTGTCAAACCTTGTTCTTAAACCTTAAAAAAATGGTTTCAATTTATTAAAGATCATATCCGACTACTACCATAACAATTGACAGACATCAGGGGCTCCTTCCAGAAGAGTAATCACTAACCAGAGCATTGCCGACGCTCTGGCCATGGATTCCTGGGTTTTAAAAACTCCTAACATCACTGTCCATATAGTGAAAGTGACATCAAGGGCTTTCCCAAGTCAGGAGTTCCCGGCCAGTGAGTGCTTGCGATGCTTTGGCCGGGGACTCCAGAGTTTAAAGCCAAATATGGATATTTAAAGCCATATATGCACAGTAAAGTGAGAGGCTTTCTCTACAAGTGTAATTCCCGGCCACAGCGCTGCCAACGCTCCGACTTGGAATTCTCACATTACAAAGCCCCTAATGTCACTGTCTATGTACAGACAGTAACATCAAGGGATCCTCCAGGAGCAGAATCCATATATGGACAGTGACGTCAGGGGCTCCCTCCAGGAGTGGAATCCCCAGCCAGTGCAATGCCAGTGTTCTGGCCTAGGATTTTGGCATCTTAAAGCTCCTAACGTCAGTGTCCATTTATGGACAGTGTTGTCAGGGGCTTCCCTAGGAGCAGAATCCCCAGTCAGAGCGTTGCTAACGTCAGGGGCTTTCCGAGCCTAGTACTTAAAGTAACACTGTGCCCGGGGAGTTCAGGTGATATATCCCACTCTATGCCTATACAGCCTTCCGTTGGAGGTATACGTAGAGACTTCTCCCAACGCATACCTCTGACGAAAAGAAAAAATTGAATGTGAACATACTCCAAGAAGCCCACAGCTCTGAATAAATATGGCGCAACTTGGGTTGTCAGTGCTGCACAAACTGACATCTACACCAGTTAGCATAGATGTCAGCTATAATATCCGCAGGTGTAAATTAAATATGTCATGCAGGAGATCTGCTCTCCCGCTGGTCCCGACTTACTAGCTGAAAAGACGCGAAAACAGCATAATGTCTCAAAAAGCTAAAAAATTTTACTCAAAACGGGCATGCGCCAAAATTTCCCATTACATTACTTTACAATATCATGTATTATAAAGACATTTACTTTTGAGCTACTTTGACTAAATCGTTAGCAAATGGAAAAAAAAAAACACCAAGGAAAAAAATTTAATTAAAAAACTACGGCCTCCTCCATTTCCCCTCTAGCCGTCCTTTCCATCTCCAAAATGGTGTGTTTTCTGCCATTTTAGGTAGAAAAATTTCTATTTGCTCACCATTTAGGCAAAGTAGCAGGAGGGTATATTATGCAGCTTCTCAATCTCTACCTTGAAGAGCTGTGTGGTTTGTATTTTAATAGTAACTTTTTAATCTAAATTTACTTTTTACTCTGCCTGACTTGGTATTTATTTGTTCAGAGTTTCAAGCTCACATTGACTTGGTCCTCCCCTATAGGACCTCTCTATCTGTTGAACTAAGTATCATTACTAAAACTTATCTGAATCTGATTCTTAAACATCTAGTTACTACTTCTGCTCATACAGTACAGTCAGCCAAGCATACCAAGTTACCAAGTTCAATCACACAATATTAAAATGAGTAAGGAGCATGGATACATATCAGCATTAGATACACATGGGTAGAACTTATCATTGTCAAACCTTGTTCTTAAAGCTTAAAAAAATGGTTTCAATTTATTAAAGATCATATCCGACTACTACCATAACAATTGACAGACATCAGGGGCTCCTTCCAGGAGAGTAATCACTAACCAGAGCATTGCCGACGCTCTGGCCATGGATTCCTGGGTTTTTAAACTCCTAACATCACTGTCCATATAGTAAAAGTGACATCAAGGGCTTTCCCAAGTCAGGAGTTCCCGGCCAGTGAGTGCTTGCGATGCTCTGGCCGGGGACTCCAGAGTTTAATGCCAAATATGGATATTTAAAGCCATATATGCACAGTAAAGTGAGAGGCTTTCTCTACAAGTGTAATTCCCGGCCACAGCGCTGCCAACGCTCCGACTTGGAATTCTCACATTACAAAGCCCCTAATGTCACTGTCTATGTACAGACAGTAACATCAAGGGATCCTCCAGGAGCAGAATCCATATATGGACAGTGACATCAGGGGCTCCCTCCAGGAGTGGAATCCCCAGCCAGTGCAATGCCAGTGTTCTGGCCTAGGATTTTGGCATCTTAAAGCTCCTAACGTCAGTGTCCATTTATGGACAGTGTTGTCAGGAGCTTCCCTAGGAGCAGAATCCCCAGTCAGAGCGTTGCTAACGTCAGGGGCTTTCCGAGCCTTTTGCTTAAAGTAACGCTGTGCCCGGGGAGTTCAGGTGATATATCCCACTCTATGCCTATACAGCCTTCCGTTGGAGGTATACGTAGAGACTTCTCGCAACGCATACCTCTGACGAAAAGAAAAAATTGAATGTGAACATACTCCAAGAAGCCCACAGCTCTGAATAAATATGGCGCAACTTGGGTTGTCAGTGCTGCACAAACTAACATCTACACCAGTTAGCATAGATGTCAGCTATAATATCCGCAGGTGTAAATTAAATATGTCATGCAGGAGATCTGCTCTCCCGCTGGTCCCGACTTACTAGCTGAAAAGACGCGAAAACAGCATAATGTCTCAAAAAGCTAAAACATTTTACTCAAAACGGGCATGCGCCAAAATTTCCCATTACATTACTTTACAATATCATGTATTATAAAGACATTTACTTTTGAGCTACTTTGACTAAATCGTTAGCAAATGGAAAAAAAAAAACACCAAGGAAAAAAATGTAATTAAAAAACTACGGCCTCCTCCATTTCCCCTCTAGCTGTCCTTTCCATCTCCAAAATGGTGTGTTTTCTGCCATTTTAGGTAGAAAAAATTCTATTTGCTCACCATTTAGGCAAAGTAGCAGGAGGGTATATTATGCAGCTTCTCAATCTCTACCTTGAAGAGCTGTGTGGTTTGTATTTTAATAGTAACTTTTTAATCTAAATTTACTTTTTACTCTGCCTGACTTGGTATTTATTTGTTCAGAGTTTCAAGCTCACATTGACTTGGTCCTCCCCTATAGGACCTCTCTATCTGTTGAACTAAGTATCATTACTAAAACTTATCTGAATCTGATTCTTAAACATCTAGTTACTACTTCTGCTCATACAGTACAGTCAGCCAAGCATACCAAGTTACCAAGTTCAATCACACAATATTAAAATGAGTAAGGAGCTTGGATACATATCAGCATTAGATACACATGGGTAGAACTTATCATTGTCAAACCTTGTTCTTAAAGCTTAAAAAAAATGGTTTCAATTTATTAAAGATCATATCCGACTACTACCATAACAATTGACAGACATCAGGGGCTCCTTCCAGGAGAGTAATCACTAACCAGAGCATTGCCGACGCTCTGGCCATGGATTCCTGGGTTTTTAAACTCCTAACATCACTGTCCATATAGTAAAAGTGACATCAAGGGCTTTCCCAAGTCAGGAGTTCCCGGCCAGTGAGTGCTTGCGATGCTCTGGCCGGGGACTCCAGAGTTTAAAGCCAAATATGGATATTTAAAGCCATATATGCACAGTAAAGTGAGAGGCTTTCTCTACAAGCGTAATTCCCGGCCACAGCGCTGCCAACGCTCCGACTTGGAATTCTCACATTACAAAGCCCCTAATGTCACTGTCTATGTACAGACAGTAACATCAAGGGATCCTCCAGGAGCAGAATCCATATATGGACAGTGACGTCAGGGGCTCCCTCCAGGAGTGGAATCCCCAGCCAGTGCAATGCCAGTGTTCTGGCCTAGGATTTTTGCATCTTAAAGCTCCTAACGTCAGTGTCCATTTATGGACAGTGTTGTCAGGAGCTTCCCTAGGAGCAGAATCCCCAGTCAGAGCGTTGCTAACGTCAGGGGCTTTCCGAGCTTAGTGCTTAAAGTAACGCTGTGCCCGGGGAGTTCAGGTGATATATACTACTCTATGCCTATTCAGCCTTCCGTTAGAGGTATACGTAGAGACTTCTCCCAACGCATAACTCTGACGAAAAGAAAAAAATTAATGTGAACATACTCTAAGAAGCCCACAGCTCTGAATAAATATGGCGCAACTTGGGTTGTCAGTGCTGCACAAACTGACATCTACACCAGTTAGCATAGATGTCAGCTATAATATCCGCAGGTGTAAATTAAATATGTCATGCAGGAGATCTGCTCTCCCGCTGGTCCCGACTTACTAGCTGAAAAGACGCGAAAACAGCATAATGTCTCAAAAAGCTAAAAAATTTTACACAAAACGGGCATGCACCAAAATTTCCCATTACATTACTTTACAATATCATGTATTATAAAGACATTTACTTTTGAGCTACTTTGACTAAATCGTTAGCAAATGGGAAAAAAAAAACACCAAGGAAAAAAATGTAATTAAAAAACTACGGCCTCCTCCATTTCCCCTCTAGCCGTCCTTTCCATCTCCAAAATGGTGTGTTTTCTGCCATTTTAGGTAGAAAAATTTCTATTTGCTCACCATTTAGGCAAAGTAGCAGGAGGGTATATTATGCAGCTTCTCAATCTCTACCTTGAAGAGCTGTGTGGTTTGTATTTTAATAGTAACTTTTTAATCTAAATTTACTTTTTACTCTGCCTGACTTGGTATTTATTTGTTCAGAGTTTCAAGCTCACATTGACTTGGTCCTCCCCTATAGGACCTCTCTATCTGTTGAACTAAGTATCATTACTAAAACTTATCTGAATCTGATTCTTAAACATCTAGTTACTACTTCTGCTCATACAGTACAGTCAGCCAAGCATACCAAGTTACCAAGGTCAATCACACAATATTAAAATGAGTAAGGAGCTTGGATACATATCAGCATTAGATACACATGGGTAGAACTTATCATTGTCAAACCTTGTTCTTAAAGCTTAAAAAAATGGTTTCCATTTATTAAAGATCATATCCGACTACTACCATAACAATTGACAGACATCAGGGGCTCCTTCCAGGAGAGTAATCACTAACCAGAGCATTGCCGGCGCTCTGGCCATGGATTCCTGGGTTTTTAAACTCCTAACATCACTGTCCATATAGTAAAAGTGACATCAAGGGCTTTCCCAAGTCAGGAGTTCCCGGCCAGTGAGTGCTTGCGATGCTCTGGCCGGGGACTCCAGAGTTTAAAGCCAAATATGGATATTTAAAGCCATATATGCACAGTAAAGTGAGAGGCTTTCTCTACAAGCGTAATTCCCGGCCACAGCGCTGCCAACGCTCCGACTTGGAATTCTCACATTACAAAGCCCCTAATGTCACTGTCTATGTACAGACAGTAACATCAAGGGATCCTCCAGGAGCAGAATCCATATATGGACAGTGACGTCAGGGGCTCCCTCCAGGAGTGGAATCCCCAGCCAGTGCAATGCCAGTGTTCTGGCCTAGGATTTTGGCATCTTAAAGCTCCTAACGTCAGTGTCCATTTATGGACAGTGTTGTCAGGAGCTTCCCTAGGAGCAGAATCCCCAGTCAGAGCGTTGCTAACGTCAGGGGCTTTCCGAGCTTAGTGCTTAAAGTAACGCTGTGCCCGGGGAGTTCAGGTGATATATACTACTCTATGCCTATTCAGCCTTCCGTTAGAGGTATACGTAGAGACTTCTCCCAACGCATAACTCTGACGAAAAGAAAAAATTGAATGTGAACATACTCTAAGAAGCCCACAGCTCTGAATAAATATGGCGCAACTTGGGTTGTCAGTGCTGCACAAACTGACATCTACACCAGTTAGCATAGATGTCAGCTATAATATCCGCAGGTGTAAATTAAATATGTCATGCAGGAGATCTGCTCTCCCGCTGGTCCCGACTTACTAGCTGAAAAGACGCGAAAACAGCATAATGTCTCAAAAAGCTAAAAAATTTTACACAAAACGGGCATGCGCCAAAATTTCCCATTACATTACTTTACAATATCATGTATTATAAAGACATTTACTTTTGAGCTACTTTGACTAAATCGTTAGCAAATGGAAAAAAAAAAACACCAAGGAAAAAAATGTAATTAAAAAACTACGGCCTCCTCCATTTCCCCTCTAGCCGTCCTTTCCATCTCCAAAATGGTGTGTTTTCTGCCATTTTAGGTAGAAAAATTTCTATTTGCTCACCATTTAGGCAAAGTAGCAGGAGGGTATATTATGCAGCTTCTCAATCTCTACCTTGAAGAGCTGTGTGGTTTGTATTTTAATAGTAACTTTTTAATCTAAATTTACTTTTTACTCTGCCTGACTTGGTATTTATTTGTTCAGAGTTTCAAGCTCACATTGACTTGGTCCTCCCCTATAGGACCTCTCTATCTGTTGAACTAAGTATCATTACTAAAACTTATCTGAATCTGATTCTTAACCCCTTAAGGACGCAGCCTAGTTTGGGCCTTAAGGCTCAGAGCCCATTTTTCAAATCTGACATATTTCACTTTATGTGGTAATAACGTCGGAATGCTTAAACCTATCCAAGCGATTCTGAGATTGTTTTCTCGTGACACTTTGGGCTTCATGTTCGTGGTAAAATTTGGTCGATATATTCAGTCTTTATTTGTGAAAAATTGCAATATTTAGAGAAAATTTACAAAAAATAGCATTTTTTAGAATTTAAATGCATCTGCTTGAAAAACAGACGGTTATACCACCCAAAATAGTTACTAGTTCACATTTCCCATATGTCTACTTTAGATTGGCATAGTTTTTTGAACATTATTTTATTTTTCTTGAACGTTACAAGGTTTAGAACATAAACAGCAATTTCTCATATTCTTAAGAAAATTTCAAAAGCCTTTTTTTGAAGGTGCCAGTTCAGTTCTGAAGTGGATTTGAGGGGCCTATGTATTAGAAACCCCCATAAAACACCCCATTTTAAAAACTAGACCCCTCAAAGTATTCAAAACAGCATATAGAAAGTTTTTTAACCCTTCAGGCATTTCACAGGAATTAAAGCAAAGTGGAAATGAAATTTGCAAATTTCATTTTTTCTGCTGAATTTCAATTTTATTCAATTTTTTTTTAGTAACAGAGAAGGTTTTACCAGAGAAACACTACTAAATATGTATTGTCCAGATTCTGCAGTTTTTAGAAATGTCCCACATGTGGCCCTACTGCGCTCGTGGACTAAAACACAAGCCCTAGAAGCAAAGAAGCACCTAGTGCATTTTGAGGCCTCTTTTTTATTAGAATATATTTTAGGCAGCATGCCAGGTTTGAAGAGGCGTTGAGGTATCAAAACAATGGAAACCCACCAGAAGTGACCCCATTTTGGAAATTACACCCCTCAAGGAATTCATTTATGGTTTTTGTTATCATTTTGACCGCACAGTTTTTTCACAGCACCTATTTGAATTGGGCTGTGAAATGAAAAAAATGATATTTTTTCCAATAAAATGTCATTTTTGATCAAATTTTCTTATTTTCACAGGGAACAACATACCCCATTTTGTTGCCCAATTTGTCCTTAGTGCGGCAATACCCCATTTGTGGTGATAAACTGCCGTTTGGGCCCATGGGAGGGCTCAGAAGGAAAGGAGCGCTATGTGTTTGTTGGAGTCCAGATTTTGCTGGATTGGTTTTCGGGTGCCATGTCGCATTTGCAGAGCCCCAGAGGTATCAAAGCAATGGAAACCCACCCGAAGTGACCCCATTTTGGAAACTACACCCCTCAATGAATTCATTTATGGTTTTTGTTATCATTTTGACCGCACAGGTTTTTCACAGCACCTATTTGAATTGGGCTGTGAAATGAAAAAAATTATTTTTTTTCCAATAAGATGTCATTTTTGATCAAAATTTCTTATTTTCACAGGGAACAACATACCCCATTTTGTTGCCCAATTTGTCCTTAGTGCGGCAATACCCCATTTGTGGTGATAAACTGCCGTTTGGGCCCATGGGAGGGCTCAGACGGAAAGGAGCGCTATGTGTTTGTTGGAGTCCAGATTTTGCTGGATTGGTTTTCGGGTGCCATGTTGCATTTGCAGAGCCCCAGAGGTATCAAAGCAATGGAAACCCACCAGAAGTGACCCCATTTTGGAAACTACACCCCTCAAGGAATTCATTTATGGTTTTTGTTATCATTTTGACCGCAAAGTTTTTTCACAGCACCTATTTGAATTGGGCTGTGAAATGAAAAAAATGATATTATTTCCAATAAGATGTCATTTTTGATCAAAATTTCTTATTTTCACAAGGAACAACATACCCCATTTTGTTGCCCAATTTGTCCTTAGTGCGGCAATACCCCATTTGTGGTGATAAACTGCCCTTTGGGCCCATGGGAGGGCTCAGAAGGAAAGGACCACCATTTGGCCTACTGGAGCTTTTCTGGTGCTAAGTCATGTGTGCAGAAGCCCCTGAGGTACCAGTACAGTTGAAACCCCCGAGAAGTGACCCCATTTTAAAAACTACACCCCTTAAGACATTCATCTAGAGGTGTAGTGAGCATTTTGACCCCACAGGTACTGTGTAAAAGATAATGCGCAGCAGATGGTGCAGTGTGAGATTTGCAATTTTATATATGTATATGCCATTTCAGTGTCCAATATAGTGTGCCCAGCATGCGCCACCGGAGATATACACCCCTTAAATTGTAATGTGGGTTCTCCTGGGTACGACAATACCCTACATGTGGCTGTTATCAGCTGCCTGGGCATACGGCAGGGCTCAGAAGGGAAAGATGAGGGGGGTAAGCTGTGCGGAGTGCATCAGGGTAAATTAAAAATCAAGGGATGTATGATACATTTTAAAACAATCTTTTATACAGAGCCCTGGTTTTTCGGGACACGTGTCACATTGGTATATTGTGTTCTTCCTTATCCCCCTCTTATAGCAGACTCTGCACCTCTTTTGACTCTTTCCCTTTCCACCGGTTTGGGGACCTTCTCCTGGAAAGTGTTGCCCTGGTACGATGCGTGTGGCCTCGCTTCCAGAAGTACTGGGTGCCCCCCCTTCCTGGTCCCTAAAGATTAGATCTTGAAATTCCAGGAAAGTTCCCCTCTGGCCTGCACATCGACGTAGCACATACGCATTGTACAAAGCCATCTGTATGATGTGCCCGGCCAGCTTCTTATACCACACCGCATGGCGCTGTAGGGCTTCAGGACTTGATTTGACAAGTCCATCCCTCCCATGTACCTATTGTAGTCCAGGATGCAGTCTGGTTTGGGGGTGGCCTTTCCTTCATATATCCTAAACCTGTAGGTATACCCTGATGCACTCTCGCACAGCTTATACATCTTCACGCCATACCTTGCCCTCTTACCTGGCAGGTACTGGCGGAATTGAACCCTCCCTTTAAAATGTACCAGGGACTCATCAATAGAAATACACTTCTCGGGGGTGTATGCTTGGGAAAACCGGGCACTGGAACGGTCTAATAGGGGTCTCCGTTTATACAAACGGTCAAAACTGGGGTCATCTCGGAGTGGGCACGGCTCATTATCAGTATAATGTAAGAAGCGAAGTATTGCCTCATTTATTTATTTTTTTAGGTTCCAGTTCATTTCTGAAGTTGCTTTGAGGGGCCCATATATTAGAAACCCCTATCAAACACCCCATTTTAGAAACTAGACCCCTCAAAGTATTCACAACAGCATTTAGAAAGTTTATGAACCCTTTAGGTGTTTCACAGAAATTTAGAGCAAAGTAGAGGTGAAATGTACTCTTTTTATACCATTTTTTTTATAACACAAAAGGATTTATCAGAGAAACGCAACTCAATACTTATTGCCCAGATTCTGCAGTTTAGAGAAATATCCCCCATGTGGCTCTCGGGCGGTAATGGACTGAAGCACCGGCCTCCGAAGCAAAGGAGCACCTAGCGGATTTTGAGCCCTCTTTTTTATTAGGCACCATGTCCGGTTTGAAGAGGTCTTGTGGTGCCAAAACATTGGAAACCCCCCAAAAGTGACCCCAATTTGGAAACTAGACCCCTTGAGGAATCCATTGTAGTTTTCTTGGGGTGCATGCGGCTTTTTGATCAGTTTTTATTCCATTTTTAGGTGGCGTGGTGACTAATAAACAGCAATTCTACTATTGTTTTTGTATACTTTTTTTTTTACAGCGTTCACCGTGCGCTATAAATGACATATTCACTTTATTCTGCGGGGCGATACGATTACGGCGATACCAGATGTTTATAGTTTTTTTTTATGTCTTATGGCGTTTGCACAATAAAATACGTTTTGTAAACAATCATTCACTTTTTGTGTTATCATATTCTAAGAGCCATAACGTTTTTATTTTTCAAGCAATAAAGCCGTGCGAGGACTTATTTTTTGCGTAACGAACTGTATTTTCCATCAGTACCATTTTTAGGTACATGCGACTTTTTGATCTCTTTTTATTCCATTTTTTGGGAGGTGAAGTGACCAAACAATTGTGATTGTGGTACGGTTTATTAATATTTTTTTTTACGGCGTTCACCGTGCGGGATAAATAACAAAATAATTTTGTAGCTCAGGCCGTTACGGACGCGGCGATACCAATTATGTATAGTTTATTTGTTTGTTTATATATTTTTATTAATAATAAAGGACTGATAAGGGAAAAAGTGGGACTTTTACTTTTATTACTTTTAAAACTTTTATTTTCTTATTTTTACACATCTTTTTTTAACTTTTTTTTTACTTTATTACTTTGTCCCACTAGGGGACATGAGGGCAGGAGGCCCTGATCGCTATTCTAATACACTGCACTACATGCGTAGTGCAGTGTATTAGAACTGTCAGCTACTCACTGACAGCAAGCATAGTGGGTCCTGACGTTGTCAGGACCCACTAGGCTTCCGTCTATGGCATAGCCGGACGCCATTGTTTGGTGTCCGGTTGCCATAGTCACCATCGCCGGCCGCTATCGCGTAGCAGGCCGGCGATGGCAGCTTAACCCCTAAAAAGCCGCGATCTCTATAGAACGCGGCTTTTAAGGGGTTAATCAGCGGGGACACAGCGATCGGTCCCCGCTGTAGGAGCTGTGACAGCTGCTGAACAAGACAGCAGTGTCACAGCTCCTGTATGTGTCGGGAGGACGGCCGAAACGGCCGTTACTCCCGAGACGTACTATTACGGCATGGAGCGCGAACGATACAGCTGCCATGACGTAATAGTACGTCAAGGAGCGGGAAGGGGTTAAACATCTAGTTACTACTTCTGCTCATACAGAACAGTCAGCCAAGCATATCAAGTTACCAAGTTCAATCACACAATATTAAAATGAATAAGGAGCATGGATACATATCAGCATTAGATACACATGGGTAGAACTTATCATTGTCAAACCTTGTTCTTAAAGCTTAAAAAAATGGTTTCAATTTATTAAAGATCATATCCGACTACTACCATAACAATTGACAGACATCAGGGGCTCCTTCCAGGAGAGTAATCACTAACCAGAGCATTGCCGACGCTCTGGCCATGGATTCCTGGGTTTTAAAAACTCCTAACATCACTGTCCATATAGTGAAAGTGACATCAAGGGCTTTCCCAAGTCAGGAGTTCCCGGCCAGTGAGTGCTTGCGATGCTCTGGCCGGGGACTCCAGAGTTTAAAGCCAAATATGGATATTTAAAGCCATATATGCACAGTAAAGTGAGAGGCTTTCTCTACAAGTGTAATTCCCGGCCACAGCGCTGCCAACGCTCCGACTTGGAATTCTCACATTACAAAGCCCCTAATGTCACTGTCTATGTACAGACAGTAACATCAAGGGATCCTCCAGGAGCAGAATCCATATATGGACAGTGACGTCAGGGGCTCCCTCCAGGAGTGGAATCCCCAGCCAGTGCAATGCCAGTGTTCTGGCCTAGGATTTTGGCATCTTAAAGCTCCTAACGTCAGTGTCCATTTATGGACAGTGTTGTCAGGAGCTTCCCTAGGAGCAGAATCCCCAGTCAGAGCGTTGCTAACGTCAGGGGCTTTCCGAGCCTAGTGCTTAAAGTAACGCTGTGCCCGGGGAGTTCAGGTGATATATCCCACTCTATGCCTATACAGCCTTCCGTTGGAGGTATACGTGGAGACTTCTCCCAACGCATACCTCTGACGAAAAGAAAAAATTGAATGTGAACATACTCCAAGAAGCCCACAGCTCTGAATAAATATGGCGCAACTTGGGTTGTCAGTGCTGCACAAACTGACATCTACACCAGTTAGCATAGATGTCAGCTATAATATCCGCAGGTGTAAATTAAATATGTCATGCAGGAGATCTGCTCTCCCGCTGGTCCCGACTTACTAGCTGAAAAGACGCGAAAACAGCATAATGTCTCAAAAAGCTACAATTTTTACTCAAAACGGGCATGCGCCAAAATTTCCCATTACATTACTTTACAATATCATGTATTATAAAGACATTTACTTTTGAGCTACTTTGACTAAATCGTTAGCAAATGGAAAAAAAAAAACACCAAGGAAAAAAATGTAATTAAAAAACTACGGCCTCCTCCATTTCCCCTCTAGCCGTCCTTTCCATCTCCAAAATGGTGTGTTTTCTGCCATTTTAGGTAGAAAAATTTCTATTTGCTCACCATTTAGGCAAAGTAGCAGGAGGGTATATTATGCAGCTTCACAAACTCTACCTTGAAGAGCTCTGTGGTTTGTATTTTAATAGTAACTTTTTAATCTAAATTTACTTTTTACTCTGCCTGACTTGGTATTTATTTGTTCAGAGTTTCAAGCTCACATTGACTTGGTCCTCCCCTATAGGACCTCTCTATCTGTTGAACTAAGTATCATTACTAAAACTTATCTGAATCTGATTCTTAAACATCTAGTTACTACTTCTGATCATACAGTACAGTAAGCACAGCATACCAAGTTACCAAGTTCAATCACACAATATTAAAATGAGTAAGGAGCATGGATACATATCAGCATTAGATACACATGGGTAGAACTTATCATTGTCAAACCTTGTTCTTAAAGCTTAAAAAAATGGTTTAAATTTATTAAAGATCATATCCGACTACTACCATAACAATTGACAGACATCAGGGGCTCCTTCCAGGAGAGTAATCACTAACCAGAGCATTGCCGACGCTCTGGCCATGGATCCCTGGGTTTTTAAACTCCTAACATCACTGTCCATATAGTGAAAGTGACATCAAGGGCTTTCCCAAGTCAGGAGTTCCCGGCCAGTGAGTGCTTGCGATGCTCTGGCCGGGGACTCCAGAGTTTAAAGCCAAATATGGATATTTAAAGCCATATATGCACAGTAAAGTGAGAGGCTTTCTTTACAAGCGTAATTCCCGGCCACAGCGCTGCCAACGATCCGACTTGGAATTCTCACATTACAAAGCCCCTAATGTCACTGTCTATGTACAGACAGTAACATCAAGGGATCCTCCAGGAGCAGAATCCATATATGGACAGTGACGTCAGGGGCTCCCTCCAGGAGTGGAATCCCCAGCCAGTGCAATGCCAGTGTTCTGGCCTAGGATTTTGGCATCTTAAAGCTCCTAACGTCAGTGTCCATTTATGAACAGTGTTGTCAGGGGCTTCCCTAGGAGCAGAATCCCCAGTCAGAGCGTTGCTAACGTCAGGGGCTTTCCGAGCCTAGTGCTTAAAGTAACGCTGTGCCCGGGGAGTTCATTTGATATATCCCACTCTATGCCTATACAGCCTCCCGTTGGAGGTATACGTAGAGACTTCTCCCAACGCATACCTCTGACGAAAAGAAAAAATTGAATGTGAACATACTCCAAGAAGCCCACAGCTCTGAATAAATATGGCGCAACTTGGGTTGTCAGTGCTGCACAAACTGACATCTACACCAGTTAGCATAGATGTCAGCTATAATATCCGCAGGTGTAAATTAAATATGTCATGCAGGAGATCTGCTCTCCCGCTGGTCCCGACTTACTAGCTGAAAAGACGCGAAAACAGCATAATGTCTCAAAAAGCTACAATTTTTACTCAAAACGGGCATGCGCCAAAATTTCCCATTACATTACTTTACAATATCATGTATTATAAAGACATTTACTTTTGAGCTACTTTGACTAAATCGTTAGCAAATGGAAAAAAAAAACACCAAGGAAAAAAATTTAATTAAAAAACTACGGCCTCCTCCATTTCCCCTCTAGCCGTCCTTTCCATCTCCAAAATGGTGTGTTTTCTGCCATTTTAGGTAGAAAAATTTATATTTGCTCACCATTTAGGCAAAGTAGCAGGAGGGTATATTATGCAGCTTCACAAACTCTACCTTGAAGAGCTGTGTGGTTTGTATTTTAATAGTAACTTTTTAATCTAAATTTACTTTTTACTCTGCCTGACTTGGTATTTATTTGTTCAAAGTTTCAAGCTCACATTGACTTGGTCCTCCCCTATAGGACCTCTCTATCTGTTGAACTAAGTATCATTACTAAAACTTATCTGAATCTGATTCTTAAACATCTAGTTACTACTTCTGCTCATACAGAACAGTCAGCCAAGCATATCAAGTTACCAAGTTCAATCACACAATATTAAAATGAGTAAGGAGCATGGATACATATCAGCATTAGATACACATGGGTAGAACTTATCATTGTCAAACCTTGTTCTTAAAGCTTAAAAAAATGGTTTCAATTTATTAAAGATCATATCCGACTACTACCATAACAATTGACAGACATCAGGGGCTTCTTCCAGGAGAGTAATCACTAACCAGAGCATTGCCGACGCTCTGGCCATGGATCCCTGGGTTTTTAAACTCCTAACATCACTGTCCATATAGTGAAAGTGACATCAAGGGCTTTCCCAAGTCAGGAGTTCCCGGCCAGTGAGTGCTTGCGATGCTCTGGCCGGGGACTCCAGAGTTTAAAGCCAAATATGGATATTTAAAGCCATATATGCACAGTAAAGTGAGAGGCTTTCTTTACAAGCGTAATTCCCGGCCACAGCGCTGCCAACGTTCCGACTTGGAATTCTCACATTACAAAGCCCCTAATGTCACTGTCTATGTACAGACAGTAACATCAAGGGATCCTCCAGGAGCAGAATCCATATATGGACAGTGACGTCAGGGGCTCCCTCCAGGAGTGGAATCCCCAGCCAGTGCAATGCCAGTGTTCTGGCCTAGGATTTTGGCATCTTAAAGCTCCTAACGTCAGTGTCCATTTATGGACAGTGTTGTCAGGGGCTTCCCTAGGAGCAGAATCCCCAGTCAGAGCGTTGTTAACGTCAGGGGCTTTCCGAGCCTAGTGCTTAAAGTAACGCTGTGCCCGGGGAGTTTAGGTGATATATCCCACTCTATGCCTATACAGCCTTCCGTTGGAGGTATACGTAGAGACTTCTCCCAACGCATACCTCTGAAGAAAAGAAAAAATTGAATGTGAACATACTCCAAGAAGCCCACAGCTCTGAATAAATATGGCGCAACTTGGGTTGTCAGTGCTGCACAAACTGACATCTACACCAGTTAGCATAGATGTCAGCTATAATATCCGCAGGTGTAAATTAAATATGTCATGCAGGAGATCTGCTCTCCTGCTGGTCCCGACTTACTAGCTGAAAAGACGCGAAAACAGCATAATGTCTCAAAAAGCTACAATTTTTACTCAAAACGGGCATGCGCCAAAATTTCCCATTACATTACTTTACAATATCATGTATTATAAAGACATTTACTTTTGAGCTACTTTGACTAAATCGTTAGCAAATGGAAAAAAAAAACACCAAGGAAAAAAATTTAATTAAAAAACTACGGCCTCCTCCATTTCCCCTCTAGCCGTCCTTTCCATCTCCAAAATGTTGTGTTTTCTGCCATTTTAGGTAGAAAAATTTATATTTGCTCACCATTTAGGCAAAGTAGCAGGAGGGTATATTATGCAGCTTCACAAACTCTACCTTGAAGAGCTGTGTGGTTTGTATTTTAATAGTAACTTTTTAATCTAAATTTACTTTTTACTCTGCCTGACTTGGTATTTATTTGTTCAAAGTTTCAAGCTCACATTGACTTGGTCCTCCCCTATAGGACCTCTCTATCTGTTGAACTAAGTATCATTACTAAAACTTATCTGAATCTGATTCTTAAACATCTAGTTACTACTTCTGCTCATACAGAACAGTCAGCCAAGCATATCAAGTTACCAAGTTCAATCACACAATATTAAAATGAGTAAGGAGCATGGATACATATCAGCATTAGATACACATGGGTAGAACTTATCATTGTCAAACCTTGTTCTTAAAGCTTAAAAAAATGGTTTCAATTTATTAAAGATCATATCCGACTACTACCATAACAATTGACAGACATCAGGGGCTCCTTCCAGAAGAGTAATCACTAACCAGAGCATTGCCGACGCTCTGGCCATGGATTCCTGGGTTTTAAAAACTCCTAACATCACTGTCCATATAGTGAAAGTGACATCAAGGGCTTTCCCAAGTCAGGAGTTCCCGGCCAGTGAGTGCTTGCGATGCTCTGGCCGGGGACTCCAGAGTTTAAAGCCAAATATGGATATTTAAAGCCATATATGCACAGTAAAGTGAGAGGCTTTCTCTACAAGTGTAATTCCCGGCCACAGCGCAGCCAACGCTCCGACTTGGAATTCTCACATTACAAAGCCCCTAATGTCACTGTCTATGTACAGACAGTAACATCAAGGGATCCTCCAGGAGCAGAATCCATATATGGACAGTGACGTCAGGGGCTCCCTCCAGGAGTGGAATCCCCAGCCAGTGCAATGCCAGTGTTCTGGCCTAGGATTTTGGCATCTTAAAGCTCCTAACGTCAGTGTCCATTTATGGACAGTGTTGTCAGGAGCTTCCCTAGGAGCAGAATCCCCAGTCAGAGCGTTGCTAACGTCAGGGGCTTTCCGAGCCTAGTGCTTAAAGTAACGCTGTGCCCGGGGAGTTCAGGTGATATATCCCACTCTATGCCTATACAACCTTCCGTTGGAGGTATACGTGGAGACTTCTCCCAACGCATACCTCTGACGAAAAGAAAAAATTGAATGTGAACATACTCCAAGAAGCCCACAGCTCTGAATAAATATGGCGCAACTTGGGTTGTCAGTGCTGCACAAACTGACATCTACACCAGTTAGCATAGATGTCAGCTATAATATCCGCTGGTGTAAATTAAATATGTCATGCAGGAGATCTGCTCTCCCGCTGGTCCCGACTTACTAGCTGAAAAGACGCGAAAACAGCATAATGTCTCAAAAAGCTACAATTTTTACTCAAAACGGGCATGCGCCAAAATTTCCCATTACATTACTTTACAATATCATGTATTATAAAGACATTTACTTTTGAGCTACTTTGACTAAATCGTTAGCAAATGGAAAAAAAAAAACACCAAGGAAAAAAATTTAATTAAAAAACTACGGCCTCCTCCATTTCCTCTCTAGCCGTCCTTTCCATCTCCAAAATGGTGTGTTTTCTGCCATTTTAGGTAGAAAAATTTCTATTTGCTCACCATTTAGGCAAAGTAGCAGGAGGGTATATTATGCAGCTTCACAAACTCTACCTTGAAGAGCTCTGTGGTTTGTATTTTAATAGTAACTTTTTAATCTAAATTTACTTTTTACTCTGCCTGACTTGGTATTTAATTGTTCAGAGTTTCAAGCTCACATTGACTTGGTCCTCCCCTATAGGACCTCTCTATCTGTTGAACTAAGTATCATTACTAAAACTTATCTGAATCTGATTCTTAAACATCTAGTTACTACTTCTGATCATACAGTACAGTAAGCACAGCATACCAAGTTACCAAGTTCAATCACACAATATTAAAATGAGTAAGGAGCATGGATACATATCAGCATTAGATACACATGGGTAGAACTTATCATTGTCAAACCTTGTTCTTAAAGCTTAAAAAAATGGTTTCAATTTATTAAAGATCATATCCGACTACTACCATAACAATTGACA
Source organism: Rhinoderma darwinii (assembly GCF_050947455.1). NCBI lineage: Eukaryota > Metazoa > Chordata > Amphibia > Anura > Rhinodermatidae > Rhinoderma > Rhinoderma darwinii. Next base: position 240,709 of record NW_027461957.1, on the reverse strand, counting down.
GACATCAGGGGCTCCTTCCAGGAGAGTAATCACTAACCAGAGCATTGCCGACGCTCTGGCCATGGATCCCTGGGTTTTTAAACTCCTAACATCACTGTCCATATAGTGAAAGTGACATCAAGGGCTTTCCCAAGTCAGGAGTTCCCGGCCAGTGAGTGCTTGCGATGCTCTGGCCGGGGACTCCAGAGTTTAAAGCCAAATATGGATATTTAAAGCCATATATGCACAGTAAAGTGAGAGGCTTTCTTTACAAGCGTAATTCCCGGCCACAGCGCTGCCAACGTTCCGACTTGGAATTCTCACATTACAAAGCCCCTAATGTCACTGTCTATGTACAAACAGTAACATCAAGGGATCCTCCAGGAGCAGAATCCATATATGGACAGTGACGTCAGGGGCTCCCTCCAGGAGTGGAATCCCCAGCCAGTGCAATGCCAGTGTTCTGGCCTAGGATTTTGGCATCTTAAAGCTCCTAACGTCAGTGTCCATTTATGGACAGTGTTGTCAGGGGCTTCCCTAGGAGCAGAATCCCCAGTCAGAGCGTTGTTAACGTCAGGGGCTTTCCGAGCCTAGTGCTTAAAGTAACGCTGTGCCCGGGGAGTTTAGGTGATATATCCCACTCTATGCCTATACAGCCTTCCGTTGGAGGTATACGTAGAGACTTCTCCCAACGCATACCTCTGAAGAAAAGAAAAAATTGAATGTGAACATACTCCAAGAAGCCCACAGCTCTGAATAAATATGGCGCAACTTGGGTTGTCAGTGCTGCACAAACTGACATCTACACCAGTTAGCATAGATGTCAGCTATAATATTCGCAGGTGTAAATTAAATATGTCATGCAGGAGATCTGCTCTCCTGCTGGTCCCGACTTACTAGCTGAAAAGACGCGAAAACAGCATAATGTCTCAAAAAGCTACAATTTTTACTCAAAAGGGGCATGCGCCAAAATTTCCCATTACATTACTTTACAATATCATGTATTATAAAGACATTTACTTTTGAGCTACTTTGACTAAATCGTTAGCAAATGGAAAAAAAAAACACCAAGGAAAAAAATTTAATTAAAAAACTACGGCCTCCTCCATTTCCCCTCTAGCCGTCCTTTCCATCTCCAAAATGGTGTGTTTTCTGCCATTTTAGGTAGAAAAATTTATATTTGCTCACCATTTAGGCAAAGTAGCAGGAGGGTATATTATGCAGCTTCTCAAACTCTACCTTGAAGAGCTGTGTGGTTTGTATTTTAATAGTAACTTTTTAATCCAAATTTACTTTTTACTCTGCCTGACTTGGTATTTATTTGTTCAGAGTTTCAAGCTCACATTGACTTGGTCCTCCCCTATAGGGCCTCTCTATCTGTTGAACTAAGTATCATTACTAAAACTTATCTGAATCTGATTCTTAAACATCTAGTTACTACTTCTGATCATACAGTACAGTCAGCCAAGCATACCAAGTAACCAAGTTCAATCACACAATATTAAAATGAGTAAGGAGCATGGATACATATCAGCATGAGATACACATGGGTAGAACTTATCATTGTCAAACCTTGTTCTTAAAGCTTAAACAAATGGTTTAAATTTATTAAAGATCATATCCGACTACTACCATAACAATTGACAGACATCAGGGGCTCCTTCCAGGAGAGTAATCACTAACCAGAGCATTGCCGACGCTCTGGCCATGGATTCCTGGGTTTTTAAACTCCTAACATCACTGTCCATGTAGTGAAAGTGACATCAAGGGCTTTCCCAAGTCAGGAGTTCCCGACCAGTGAGTGCTTGCGATGCTCTGGCTGGGGACTCCAGAGTTTAAAGCCAAATATGGATATTTAAAGCCATATATGCACAGTAAAGTGAGAGGCTTTCTCTACAAGCGTAATTCCCGGCCACAGCGCTGCCAACGTTCCGACTTGGAATTCTCACATTACAAAGCCCCTAATGTCACTGTCTATGTACAGACAGTAACATCAAGGGATCCTCCAGGAGCAGAATCCATATATGGACAGTGACGTCAGGGGCTCCCTCCAGGAGTGGAATCCCCAGCCAGTGCAATGCCAGTGTTCTGGCCTAGGATTTTGGCATCTTAAAGCTCCTAACGTCAGTGTCCATTTATGAACAGTGTTGTCAGGGGCTTCCCTAGGAGCAGAATCCCCAGTCAGAGCGTTGTTAACGTCAGGGGCTTTCCGAGCCTAGTGCTTAAAGTAACGCTGTGCCCGGGGAGTTTAGGTGATATATCCCACTCTATGCCTATACAGCCTTCCGTTGGAGGTATACGTAGAGACTTCTCCCAACGCATACCTCTGAAGAAAAGAAAAAATTGAATGTGAACATACTCCAAGAAGCCCACAGCTCTGAATAAATATGGCGCAACTTGGGTTGTCAGTGCTGCACAAACTGACATCTACACCAGTTAGCATAGATGTCAGCTATAATATCCGCAGGTGTAAATTAAATAAGTCATGCAGGAGATCTGCTCTCCTGCTGGTCCCGACTTACTAGCTGAAAAGACGCGAAAACAGCATAATGTCTCAAAAAGCTACAATTTTTACTCAAAACGGGCATGCGCCAAAATTTCCCATTACATTACTTTACAATATCATGTATTATAAAGACATTTACTTTTGAGCTACTTTGACTAAATCGTTAGCAAATGGAAAAAAAAAACACCAAGGAAAAAAATTTAATTAAAAAACTACGGCCTCCTCCATTTCCCCTCTAGCCGTCCTTTCCATCTCCAAAATGGTGTGTTTTCTGCCATTTTAGGTAGAAAAATTTCTATTTGCTCACCATTTAGGCAAAGTAGCAGGAGGGTATATTATGCAGCTTCTCAAACTCTACCTTGAAGAGCTGTGTGGTTTGTATTTTAATAGTAACTTTTTAATCCAAATTTACTTTTTACTCTGCCTGACTTGGTATTTATTTGTTCAGAGTTTCAAGCTCACATTGACTTGGTCCTCCCCTATAGGGCCTCTCTATCTGTTGAACTAAGTATCATTACTAAAACTTATCTGAATCTGATTCTTAAACATCTAGTTACTACTTCTGATCATACAGTACAGTCAGCCAAGCATACCAAGTAACCAAGTTCAATCACACAATATTAAAATGAGTAAGGAGCATGGATACATATCAGCATGAGATACACATGGGTAGAACTTATCATTGTCAAACCTTGTTCTTAAAGCTTAAACAAATGGTTTAAATTTATTAAAGATCATATCCGACTACTACCATAACAATTGACAGACATCAGGGGCTCCTTCCAGGAGAATAATCACTAACCAGAGCATTGCCGACGCTCTGGCCATGGATTCCTGGGTTTTTAAACTCCTAACATCACTGTCCATGTAGTGAAAGTGACATCAAGGGCTTTCCCAAGTCAGGAGTTCCCGACCAGTGAGTGCTTGCGATGCTCTGGCCGGGGACTCCAGAGTTTAAAGCCAAATATGGATATTTAAAGCCATATATGCACAGTAAAGTGAGAGGCTTTCTCTACAAGCGTAATTCCCGGCCACAGCGCTGCCAACGTTCCGACTTGGAATTCTCACATTACAAAGCCCCTAATGTCACTGTCTATGTACAGACAGTAACATCAAGGGATCCTCCAGGAGCAGAATCCATATATGGACAGTGACGTCAGGGGCTCCCTCCAGGAGTGGAATCCCCAGCCAGTGCAATGCCAGTGTTCTGGCCTAGGATTTTGGCATCTTAAAGCTCCTAACGTCAGTGTCCATTTATGAACAGTGTTGTCAGGGGCTTCCCTAGGAGCAGAATCCCCAGTCAGAGCGTTGCTAACGTCAGGGGCTTTCCGAGCCTAGTGCTTAAAGTAACGCTGTGCCCGGGGAGTTCAGGTGATATATCCCACTCTATGCCTATACAGCCTCCCGTTGGAGATATACGTAGAGACTTCTCCCAATGCATACCTCTGACGAAAAGAAAAAATTGAATGTGAACATACTCCAAGAAGCCCACAGCTCTGAATAAATATGGCGCAACTTGGGTTGTCAGTGCTGCACAAACTGACATCTACACCAGTTAGCATAGATGTCAGCTATAATATCCGCAGGTGTAAATTAAATATGTCATGCAGGAGATCTGCTCTCCCGCTGGTCCCGACTTACTAGCTGAAAAGACGCGAAAACAGCATAATGTCTCAAAAAGCTAAAATTTTTACTCAAAACGGGCATGCGCCAAAATTTCCCATTACATTACTTTACAATATCATGTATTATAAAGACATTTACTTTTGAGCTACTTTGACTAAATCGTTAGCAAATGGAAAAAAAAAACACCAAGGAAAAAAATTTAATTAAAAAACTACGGCCTCCTCCATTTCCCCTCTAGCCGTCCTTTCCATCTCCAAAATGGTGTGTTTTTTGCCATTTTAGGTAGAAAAATTTCTATTTGCTCACCATTTAGGCAAAGTAGCAGGAGGGTATATTATGCAGCTTCACAAACTCTACCTTGAAGAGCTGTGTGGTTTGTATTTTAATAGTAACTTTTTAATCTAAATTTACTTTTTACTCTGCCTGACTTGGTATTTATTTGTTCAGAGTTTCAAGCTCACATTGACTTGGTCCTCCCCTATAGGACCTCTCTATCTGTTGAACTAAGTATCATTACTAAAACTTATCTGAATCTGATTCTTAAAGAGGCTCTGTCACCAGATTTTGCAACCCCTATCTGCTATTGCAGCAGATAGGCGCTGCAATGTAGTTTACAGTAACGTTTTTATTTTTAAAAAACGAGCATTTTTGGCCAAGTTATGACCATTTTCGTATTTATGCAAATGAGGCTTGCAAAAGTACAACTGGGTGTGTTGAAAAGTAAAAGTACAACTGGGCGTGTATTATGTGCGTACATCGGGGCGTGTTTACTACTTTTACTAGCTGGGCGTTCTGATGAGAAGTATCATCCACTTCTCTTCAGAACGCCCAGCTTCTGGCAGTGCAGATCTGTGACGTCACTCACAGGTCCTGCATTGTGTCGGCACCAGAGGCTACAGTTGATTCTGCAGCAGCATCAGCATTTGCAGGTAAGTAGCTACATCGACTTACCTGCAAACGCTGATGCTGCTGCAGAATCATCTGTAGCCTCTGGTGCCGATGTGTCCTCGCTCGCCTGACACGATGCAGGACCTGTGAGTGACGACACAGCGTGATCTCTGGAGAACACGGCTGTGTCTGCACTGCCAGAAGCTGGGCGTTGTGAAGAGAAGTGGATGATACTTCTATACACAACGCCCAGCTAGTAAAAGTAGTAAACACGCACCGATGTACGCACATAATACACGCCCAGTTGTACTTTTACTTTTCAACACGCCCAGTTGTACTTTTGCAAGCCTCATTTGCATAAATACGAAAATGGTCATAACTTGGCCAAAAATGCTCGTTTTTAAAAAATAAAAATGTTACTGTAATCTACATTGCAGCGCCGATCTGCTGCAATAGCAGATAGGGGTTGCAAAATCTGGTGACAGAGCCCCTTTAAACATCTAGTTACTACTTCTGATCATACAGTACAGTCAGCCAAGCATACCAAGTTCAATCACACAATATTAAAATGAGTAAGGAGCATGGATACATATCAGCATTAGATACACATGGGTAGAACTTATCATTGTCAAACCTTGTTCTTAAAGCTTAAAAAAATGGTTTCAATTTATTAAAGATCATATCCGACTATTACCATAACAATTGACAGACATCAGGGGCTCCTTCCAGGAGAGTAATCACTAACCAGAGCATTGCCGACGCTCTGGCCATGGATTCCTGGGTTTTTAAACTCCTAACATCACTGTCCATATAGTGAAAGTGACATCAAGGGCTTTCCCAAGTCAGGAGTTCCCGGCCAGTGAGTGCTTGCGATGCTCTGGCCGGGGACTCCAGAGTTTAAAGCCAAATATGGATATTTAAAGCCATATATGCACAGTAAAGTGAGAGGCTTTCTCTACAAGCGTAATTCCCGGCCACAGCGCTGCCAACGCTCCGACTTGGAATTCTCACATTACAAAGCCCCTAATGTCACTGTCTATGTACAGACAGTAACATCAAGGGATCCTCCAGGAGCAGAATCCATATATGGACAGTGACGTCAGGGGCTCCTTCCTGGAATGAATCCCCAACCAGTGCAATGCCAGTGTTCTGGCTTAGGATTTTGGCATCTTAAAGCTCCTAACGTCAGTGTCCATTTATGGACAGTGTTGTCAGGGGCTTCCCTAGGAGCAGAATCCCCAGTCAGAGCGTTGCTAACGTCAGGGGCTTTCCGAGCCTAGTGCTTAAAGTAACGCTGTGCCCGGGGAGTTCAGGTGATATATACCACTCTATGCCTATACAGCCTTCCGTTAGAGGTATACGTAGAGACTTCTCCCAACGCATACCTCTGACGAAAAGAAAAAATTGAATGTGAACATACTCCAAGAAGCCCACAGCTCTGAATAAATATGGCGCAACTTGGGTTGTCAGTGCTGCACAAACTGACATCTACACCAGTTAGCATAGATGTCAGCTATAATATCCGCAGGTGTAAATTAAATATGTCATGCAGGAGATCTGCTCTCCCGCTGGTCCCGACTTACTAGCTGAAAAGACGCGAAAACAGCATAATGTCTCAAAAAGCTAAAATTTTTACTCAAAACGGGCATGCGCCAAAATTTCCCATTACATTACTTTACAATATCATGTATTATAAAGACATTTACTTTTGAGCTACTTTGACTAAATCGTTAGCAAATGGAAAAAAAAAACACCAAGGAAAAAAATTTAATTAAAAAACTACGGCCTCCTCCATTTCCCCTCTAGCCGTCCTTTCCATCTCCAAAATGGTGTGTTTTCTGCCATTTTAGGTAGAAACATTTCTATTTGCTCACCATTTAGGCAAAGTAGCAGGAGGGTATATTATGCAGCTTCTCAAACTCTACCTTGAAGAGCTGTGTGATTTGTATTTTAATAGTAACTTTTTAATCTAAATTTACTTTTTACTCTGCCTGACTTGGTATTTATTTGTTCAGAGTTTCAAGCTCACATTGACTTGGTCCTCCCCTATAGGACCTCTCTATCTGTTGAACTAAGTATCATTACTAAAACTTATCTGAATCTGATTCTTAAACATCTAGTTACTACTTCTGATCATACAGTACAATCAGCCAAGCATACCAAGTAACCAAGTTCAATCACACAATATTAAAATGAGTAAGGAGCATGGATACATATCAGCATTAGATACACATGGGTAGAACTTATCATTGTCAAACCTTGTTCTTAAACCTTAAAAAAATGGTTTAAATTTAATAAAGATCATATCCGACTACTACCATAACAATTGACAGACATCAGGGGCTCCTTCCAGGAGAGTAATCACTAACCAGAGCATTGCCGGCGCTCTGGCCATGGATCCCTGGGTTTTTAAACTCCTAACATCACTGTCCATATAGTGAAAGTGACATCAAGGGCTTTCCCAAGTCAGGAGTTCCCGGCCAGCGAGTGCTTGCGATGCTCTGGCCGGGGACTCCAGAGTTTAAAGCCAAATATGGATATTTAAAGCCATATATGCACAGTAAAGTGAGAGGCTTTCTCTACAAGCGTAATTCCCGGCCACAGTGCTGCCAACGCTCCGACTTGGAATTCTCACATTACAAAGCCCCTAATGTCACTGTCTATGTACAGACAGTAACATCAAGGGATCCTCCAGGAGCAGAATCCATATATGGACAGTGACGTCAGGGGCTCCCTCCAGGAGTGGAACACCCAGCCAGTGCAATGCCAGTGTTCTGGCCTAGGATTTTGGCATCTTAAAGCTCCTAACGTCAATGTCCATTTATGGACAGTGTTGTCAGGAGCTTCCCTAGGAGCAGAATCCTCAGTCAGAGCGTTGCTAACGTCAGGGGCTTTCCGAGCCTAGTGCTTAAAGTAACGCTGTGCCCGGGGAGTTCAGGTGATATATCCCACTCTATGCCTATACAGCCTTCCGTTGGAGATATACGTAGAGACTTCTCCCAATGCATACCTCTGACGAAAAGAAAAAATTGAATGTGAACATACTCCAAGAAGCCCACAGCTCTGAATAAATATGGCGCAACTTGGGTTGTCAGTGCTGCACAAACTGACATCTACACCAGTTAGCATAGATGTCAGCTATAATATCCGCATGTGTAAATTAAATATGTCATGCAGGAGATCTGCTCTCCCACTGGTCCCGACTTACTAGCTGAAAAGACGCGAAAACAGCATAATGTCTCAAAAAGCTAAAATTTTTACTCAAAACGGGCATGCGCCAAAATTTCCCATTACATTACTTTACAATATTACAGTATTATAAAGACATTTACTTTTGAGCTACTTTGACTAAATCGTTAGAAAATAGAAAAAAAAAACACCAAGGAAAAAGATGTAATTAAAAAAGTACGGCCTCTTCCATTTCCCCTCTAGCCGTCCTTTCCATCTCCAAAATGGTGTGTTTTCTGCCATTTTAGGTAGAAAAATTTCTATTTGCTCACCATTTAGGCAAAGTAGCAGGAGGGTATATTATGCAGCTTCTCAAACTCTACCTTGAAGAGCTGTGTGGTTTGTATTTTAATAGTAACTTTTTAATCTAAATGTACTTTTTACTCTGCTTGACTTGGTATTTATTTGTTCAGAGTTTCAAGCTCACATTGACTTGGTCCTCCCCTATAGGACCTCTCTATCTGTTGAACTAAGTATCATTACTAAAACTTATCTGAATCTGATTCTTAAACATCTAGTTACTACTTCTGATCATACAGTACAGTCAGCCAAGCATACCAAGTTACCAAGTTCAATCACACAATATTAAAATGAGTAAGGAGCATGGATACATATCAGCATTAGATACACATGGGTAGAACTTATCATTGTCAAACCTTGTTCTTAAAGCTTAAAAAAATGGTTTCAATTTATTAAAGATCATATCCGACTATTACCATAACAATTGACAGACATCAGGGGCTCCTTCCAGGAGAGTAATCACTAACCAGAGCATTGCCGACGCTCTGGCCATGGATTCCTGGGTTTTTAAACTCCTAACATCACTGTCCATATAGTGAAAGTGACATCAAGGGCTTTCCCAAGTCAGGAGTTCCCGGCCAGTGAGTGCTTGCGATGCTCTGGCCGGGGACTCCAGAGTTTAAAGCCAAATATGGATATTTAAAGCCATATATGCACAGTAAAGTGAGAGGCTTTCTCTACAAGCGTAATTCCCGGCCACAGCGCTGCCAACGCTCCGACTTGGAATTCTCACATTACAAAGCCCCTAATGTCACTGTCTATGTACAGACAGTAACATCAAGGGATCCTCCAGGAGCAGAATCCATATATGGACAGTGACGTCAGGGGCTCCTTCCTGGAGTGGAATCCCCAACCAGTGCAATGCCAGTGTTCTGGCTTAGGATTTTGGCATCTTAAAGCTCCTAACGTCAGTGTCCATTTATGGACAGTGTTGTCAGGGGCTTCCCTAGGAGCAGAATCCCCAGTCAGAGCGTTGCTAACGTCAGGGGCTTTCCGAGCCTAGTGCTTAAAGTAACGCTGTGCCCGGGGAGTTCAGGTGATATATACCACTCTATGCCTATACAGCCTTCCGTTAGAGGTATACGTAGAGACTTCTCCCAACGCATACCTCTGACGAAAAGAAAAAATTGAATGTGAACATACTCCAAGAAGCCCACAGCTCTGAATAAATATGGCGCAACTTGGGTTGTCAGCGCTGCACAAACTGACATCTACACCAGTTAGCATAGATGTCAGCTATAATATCCGCAGGTGTAAATTAAATATGTCATGCAGGAGATCTGCTCTCCCGCTGGTCCCGACTTACTAGCTGAAAAGGCGCGAAAACAGCATAATGTCTCAAAAAGCTAAAATTTTTATTCAAAACGGGCATGCGCCAAAATTTCCCATTACATTACTTTACAATATCATGTATTATAAAGACATTTACTTTTGAGCTACTTTGACTAAATCGTTAGCAAATGGAAAAAAAAAAACACCAAGGAAAAAAATTTAATTAAAAAACTACGGCCTCCTCCATTTCCCCTCTAGCCATCCTTTCCATCTCCAAAATGGTGTGTTTTCTGCCATTTTAGGTAGAAAAATTTCTATTTGCTCACCATTTAGGCAAAGTAGCAGGAGGGTATATTATGCAGCTTCACAAACGCTACCTTGAAGAGCTGTGTGGTTTGTATTTTAATAGTAACTTTTTAATCTAAATTTACTTTTTACTCTGCCTGACTTGGTATTTATTTGTTCAGAGTTTCAAGCTCACATTGACTTGGTCCTCCCCTATAGGACCTCTCTATCTGTTGAACTAAGTATCATTACTAAAACTTATCTGAATCTGATTCTTAAACATCTAGTTACTACTTCTGATCATACAGTACAGTCAGCCAAGCATACCAAGTTACTAAGTTCAATCACACAATATTAAAATGAGTAAGGAGCATGGATACATATCAGCATTAGATACACATGGGTAGAACTTATCATTGTCAAACCTTGTTCTTAAAGCTTAAAAAAATGGTTTAAATTTATTAAAGATCATATCCGACTACTACCATAACAATTGACAGACATCAGGGGCTCCTTCCAGGAGAGTAATCACTAACCAGAGCATTGCCGACGCTCTGGCCATGGATTCCTGGGGTTTTAAACTCCTAACATCACTGTCCATATAGTGAAAGTGACATCAAGGGCTTTCCCAAGTCAGGAGTTCCCGGCCAGTGAGTGCTTGCGATGCTCTGGCCGGGGACTCCAGAGTTTAAAGCCAAATATGGATATTTAAAGCCATATATGCACAGTAAAGTGAGAGGCTTTCTCTACAAGCGTAATTCCCGGCCACAGCGCTGCCAACGCTCCGACTTGGAATTCTCACATTACAAAGCCCCTAATGTCACTGTCTATGTACAGACAGTAACATCAAGGGATCCTCCAGGAGCAGAATCCATATATGTACAGTGACGTCAGGGGCTCCCTCCAGGAGTGGAACACCCAGCCAGTGCAATGCCAGTGTTCTGGCCTAGGATTTTGGCATCTTAAAGCTCCTAACGTCAGTGTCCATTTATGGACAGTGTTGTCAGGAGCTTCCCTAGGAGCAGAATCCCCAGTCAGAGCGTTGCTAACGTCAGGGGCTTTCCGAGCCTAGTGCTTAAAGTAACGCTGTGCCCGGGGAGTTCAGGTGATATATCCCACTCTATGCCTATACAGCCTTCCGTTGGAGATATACGTAGAGACTTCTCCCAATGCATACCTCTGACGAAAAGAAAAAATTGAATGTGAACATACTCCAAGAAGCCCACAGCTCTGAATAAATATGGCGCAACTTGGGTTGTCAGTGCTGCACAAACTGACATCTACACCAGTTAGCATAGATGTCAGCTATAATATCCGCAGGTGTAAATTAAATATGTCATGCAGGAGATCTGCTCTCCCGCTGGTCCCGACTTACTAGCTGAAAAGACGCAAAAACAGCATAATGTCTCAAAAAGCTAAAATTTTTACTCAAAACGGGCATGCGCCAAAATTTCCCATTACATTACTTTACAATATTACAGTATTGTAAAGACATTTACTTTTGAGCTACTTTGACTAAATCGTTAGAAAATAGAAAAAAAAAACACCAAGGAAAAAGATGTAATTAAAAAAATACGGCCTCTTCCATTTTCCCCTCTAGCCATCCTTTCCATCTCCAAAATGGTGTGTTTTCTGCCATTTTAGGTAGAAAAATTTCTATTTGCTCACCATTTAGGCAAACTAGCAGGAGGGTATATTATGCAGCTTCTCAAACTCTACCTTGAAGAGCTGTGTGGTTTGTATTTTAATAGTAACTTTTTAATCTAAATGTACTTTTTACTCTGCCTGACTTGGTATTTATTTGTTCAGAGTTTCAAGCTCACATTGACTTGGTCCTCCCCTATAGGACCTCTCTATCTGTTGAACTAAGTATCATTACTAAAACTTATCTGAATCTGATTCTTAAACATCTAGTTACTACTTCTGATCATACAGTACAGTCAGCCAAGCATACCAAGTTACCAAGTTCAATCACACAATATTAAAATGAGTAAGGAGCATGGATACATATCAGCATTAGATACACATGGGTAGAACTTATCATTGTCAAACCTTGTTCTTAAAGCTTTAAAAAATGGTTTAAATTTATTAAAGGTCATATCCGACTACTATCATAACAATTGACAGACATCAGGGGCTCCTTCCAGGAGAGTAATCACTAACCAGAGCATTGCCGACGCTCTGGCCATGGATTCCTGGGTTTTTAAACTCTTAACATCACTGTCCATATAGTGAAAGTGACATCAAGGGCTTTCCCAAGTCAGGAGTTCCCGCCCAGTGAGTGCTTGCGATGCTCTGGCCGGGGACTCCAGAGTTTAAAGCCAAATATGGATATTTAAAGCCATATATGCACAGTAAAGTGAGAGGCTTTCTCTACAAGCGTAAATCCTGGCCACAGCGCTGCCAACGCTCCGACTTGGAATTCTCACATTACAAAGCCCCTAATGTCACTGTCTATGTACAGACAGTAACATCAAGGGATCCACCAGGAGCAGAATCCATATATGGACAGTGACGTCAGGGCCTCCCTCCAGGAGTGGAATCCCCAGCCAGTGCAATGCCAGTGTTCTGGCCTAGGATTTTGGCATCTTAAAGCTCCTAAAGTCAGTGTCCATTTATGGACAGTGTTGTCAGGGGCTTCCCTAGGAGCAGAATCCCCAGTCAGAGCGTTGCTAACGTCAGGGGCTTTCCGAGCCTAGTGCTTAAAGTAACGCTGTGCCCGGGGAGTTCAGGTGATATATCCCACTCTATGCCTATACAGCCTTCCATTGGAGGTATACGTAGAGACTTCTCCCAACGCATACCTCTGACGAAAAGAAAAAATTGAATGTGAACATACTCCAAGAAGCCCACAGCTCTGAATAAATATGGCGCAACTTGGGTTGTCAGTGCTGCACAAACTGACATCTACACCAGTTAGCATAGATGTCAGCTATAATATCCGCAGGTGTAAATTAAATATGTCATGCAGGAGATCTGCTCTCCCGCTGGTCCCGACTTACTAGCTGAAAAGACGCGAAAACAGCATAATGTCTCAAAAAGCTAAAATTTTTACTCAAAACGGGCATGCGCCAAAATTTCCCATTACATTACTTTACAATATCATGTATTATAAAGACATTTACTTTTGAGCTACTTTGACTAAATCGTTAGCAAATGGAAAAAAAAAAAACACCAAGGAAAAAGATGTAATTAAAAAACTACGGCCTCCTCCATTTCCCCTCTAGCCGTCCTTTCCATCTCCAAAATGGTGTGTTTTCTGCCATTTTAGGTAGAAAAATTTATATTTGCTCACCATTTAGGCAAAGAAGCAGGAGGGTATATAATGCAGCTTCTCAAACTCTACCTTGAAGAGCTGTGTGGTATGTATTTTAATAGTAACTTTTTAATCTAAATGTACTTTTTACTCTGCCTGACTTGGTATTTATTTGTTCAGAGTTTCAAGCTCACATTGACTTGGTCCTCCCCTATAGGACCTCTCTATCTGTTGAACTAAGTATCATTACTAAAACTTATCTGAACCTGATTCTTAAACATCTAGTTACTACTTCTGATCATACAGTACAGTCAGCCAAGCATACCAAGTTACCAAGTTCAATCACACAATATTAAAATGAGTAAGGAGCATGGATACATATCAGCATTAGATACACATGGGTAGAACTTATCATTGTCAAACCTTGTTCTTAAAGCTTTAAAAAATTGTTTAAATTTATTAAAGGTCATATCCGACTACTACCATAACAATTGACAGACATCAGGGGCTCCTTCCAGGAGAGTAATCACTAACCAGAGCATTGCCGACGCTCTGGCCATGGATTCCTGGGTTTTTAAACTCTTAACATCACTGTCCATATAGTGAAAGTGACATCAAGGGCTTTCCCAAGTCAGGAGTTCCCGCCCAGTGAGTGCTTGCGATGCTCTGGCCGGGGACTCCAGAGTTTAAAGCCAAATATGGATATTTAAAGCCATATATGCACAGTAAAGTGAGAGGCTTTCTCTACAAGCGTAAATCCTGGCCACAGCGCTGCCAACGCTCCGACTTGGAATTCTCACATTACAAAGCCCCTAATGTCACTGTCTATGTACAGACAGTAACATCAAGGGATCCACCAGGAGCAGAATCCATATATGGACAGTGACGTCAGGGCCTCCCTCCAGGAGTGGAATCCCCAGCCAGTGCAATGCCAGTGTTCTGGCCTAGTATTTTGGCATCTTAAAGCTCCTAAAGTCAGTGTCCATTTATGGACAGTGTTGTCAGGGGCTTCCCTAGGAGCTGAATCCCCAGTCAGAGCGTTGCTAACGTCAGGGGCTTTCCGAGCCTAGTGCTTAAAGTAACGCTGTGCCCGGGGAGTTCAGGTGTTATATCCCACTCTATGCCTATACAGCCTTCCATTGGAGGTATACGTAGAGACTTCTCCCAACGCATACCTCTGACGAAAAGAAAAAATTGAATGTGAACATACTCCAAGAAGCCCACAGCTCTGAATAAATATGGCGCAACTTGGGTTGTCAGTGCTGCACAAACTGACATCTACACCAGTTAGCATAGATGTCAGCTATAATATCCGCAGGTGTAAATTAAATATGTCATGCAGGAGATCTGCTCTCCCGCTGGTCCCGACTTACTAGCTGAAAAGACGCGAAAACAGCATAATGTCTCAAAAAGCTAAAATTTTTACTCAAAACGGGCATGCGCCAAAATTTCCCATTACATTACTTTACAATATCATGTATTATAAAGACATTTACTTTTGAGCTACTTTGACTAAATCGTTAGCAAATGGAAAAAAAAAACACCAAGGAAAAAGATGTAATTAAAAAACTACGGCCTCCTCCATTTCCCCTCTAGCCGTCCTTTCCATCTCCAAAATGGTGTGTTTTCTGCCATTTTAGGTAGAAAAATTTATATTTGCTCACCATTTAGGCAAAGAAGCAGGAGGGTATATAATGCAGCTTCTCAAACTCTACCTTGAAGAGCTGTGTGGTTTGTATTTTAATAGTAACTTTTTAATCTAAATTTACTTTTTACTCTGCCTGACTTGGTATTTATTTGTTCAGAGTTTCAAGCTCACATTGACTTGGTCCTCCCCTATAGGACCTCTCTATCTGTTGAACTAAGTATCATTACTAAAACTTATGTAAATCTGATTCTTAAACATCTAGTTACTACTTCTGATCATACAGTACAGTCAGCCAAGCATACCAAGTTACCAAGTTCAATCACACAATATTAAAATGAGTAAGGAGCATGGATACATATCAGCATTAGATACACATGGGTAGAACTTATCATTGTCAAACCTTGTTCTTAAAGCTTTAAAAAATGGTTTAAATTTATTAAAGGTCATATCCGACTACTACCATAACAATTGACAGACATCAGGGGCTCCTTCCAGGAGAGTAATCACTAACCAGAGCATTGCCGACGCTCTGGCCATGGATTCCTGGGTTTTTAAACTCTTAACATCACTGTCCATATAGTGAAAGTGACATCAAGGGCTTTCCCAAGTCAGGAGTTCCCGCCCAGTGAGTGCTTGCGATGCTCTGGCCGGGGACTCCAGAGTTTAAAGCCAAATATGGATATTTAAAGCCATATATGCACAGTAAAGTGAGAGGCTTTCTCTACAAGCGTAATTCCTGGCCACAGCGCTGCCAACGCTCCGACTTGGAATTCTCACATTACAAAGCCCCTAATGTCACCTTCTATGTACAGACAGTAACATCAAGGGATGCTCCAGGAGCAGAATCCATATATGGACAGTGACGTCAGGGGCTCCCTCCAGGAGTGGAATCCCCAGCCAGTGCAATGCCAGTGTTCTGGCCTAGGTTTTTGGCATCTTAAAGCTCCTAAAGTCAGTGTCCATTTATGGACAGTGTTGTCAGGGGCTTCCCTAGGAGCAGAATCCCCAGTCAGAGCGTTGCTAACGTCAGGGGCTTTCCGAGCCTAGTGCTTAAAGTAACGCTGTGCCCGGGGAGTTCAGGTGATATATCCCACTCTATGCCTATACAGCCTTCCATTGGAGGTATACGTAGAGACTTCTCCCAAAGCATACCTCTGACGAAAAGAAAAAATTGAATGTGAACATACTCCAAGAAGCCCACAGCTCTGAATAAATATGGCGCAACTTGGGTTGTCAGTGCTGCACAAACTGACATCTACACCAGTTAGCATAGATGTCAGCTATAATATCCGCAGGTGTAAATTAAATATGTCATGCAGGAGATCTGCTCTCCCGCTGGTCCCGACTTACTAGCTGAAAAGACGCAAAAACAGCATAATGTCTCAAAAAGCTAAAATTTTTACTCAAAACGGGCATGCGCCAAAATTTCCCATTACATTACTTTACAATATCATGTATTATAAAGACATTTACTTTTGAGCTACTTTGACTAAATCGTTAGCAAATGGAAAAAAAAAAACACCAAGGAAAAAGATGTAATTAAAAAACTACGGCCTCCTCCATTTCCCCTCTAGCCGTCCTTTCCATCTCCAAAATGGTGTGTTTTCTGCCATTTTAGGTAGAAAAATTTATATTTGCTCACCATTTAGGCAAAGAAGCAGGAGGGTATATAATGCAGCTTCTCAAACTCTACCTTGAAGAGCTGTGTGGTTTGTATTTTAATAGTAACTTTTTAATCTAAATTTACTTTTTACTCTGCCTGACTTGGTATTTATTTGTTCAGAGTTTCAAGCTCACATTGACTTGGTCCTCCCCTATAGGACCTCTCTATCTGTTGAACTAAGTATCATTACTAAAACTTATCTGAATCTGATTCTTAAACATCTAGTTACTACTTCTGATCATACAGTACAGTCAGCCAAGCATACCAAGTTACCAAGTTCAATCACACAATATTAAAATGAGTAAGGAGCATGGATACATATCAGCATTAGATACACATGGGTAGGGGGCGTGGCAAGCAGCGAGACCGGACGGACACACTCACCGGGAGCTCCTGATCAGCGAGCCTCATACCGGGTAATCCGGACCTCTTCCACTGCAAACCCGGGGCCCCCATCGGTGTCACGGTCCTCCTCGCCCCTCGCTGATGACTTTGACGCCGGTCTCAGCCGGCTCGGCCGACTTCCGGTTTTGCGGCCTGCTGGCGGGACCGAAGCCGCGGCCTCGATTTGTACAGCAGGCGCGGCCCAGAATGGTGCGGGCCTGACAAGTGACCGGAGACCTGAAGAGTGCAGGGCTACTTCCTGGTCCCCGCCTCCGGCCCTCAGCCGCATAAGAGCACGTCCCAGAGGATCTGGGAACTCCACTGAGACGACTGGGGCCGCCAGTTTAGTCTCCTCTCAGCCTGGACGTCTTTAGGGGTCGGTGAGTAGCCTCAGGGAGGCAACTGATTGTGCACACTCCAGCTGCAACATACACAGCACCAGCCTCACCCCCAACCTCACCTTACCTCACCCAAGCCCCATCCTCACCTTTCATAACTCCAGCTACACCAGCCTCCGCCTGGACATTGAAGTCCGCCAATTGAATTTAAAAAAAAAAAAAGCAAAGCAGGTTTCCTCCAATTAAAGGGCCCTCGACCCAATTTTTTTTCAGGTGCTGGTCCGTCGATCAGTACCGACTGTACCTGCCGGAACTCGCTTAGACCTGACCCCCTCTGCAGAGCCAGAGGGGTATCAAGGGACAGCTCAACTTCTCCGGTGTCAAGCTAAGATTACCGCAGCGATACCAATCGCTTCTTCTACACGCACTTCAAGACCACCGACGAATATGTAATATACTTACAACAGTGGCGAGCTTAAATAGAGAAAATTCTTCCGCTACGATATCTTCTTAGTTAATATGGGTAAAATCGGTCCGAAACAAACAGCTACGGTTTCGGGCCCACATCCACAAACTCCACAAGCAGAGATGGACAAATTTGTAAAAAAACAAGGGGGGAAGTCGAGTCACTCCAAGTCAATCTCACCCTTAAAAGCTACGCAAAAACGGGGAGAACCCGAGCTGGAGCAAATGAGTGAAGACGACCAAAATATAGAGGATAAGGAACTTCCAGTCTCAAGATCCTTTATGAAGCGAATTTTAGCTAAAGCACTTGAACCACTTGCCAACGATCTTTCTGAAATCAAACAAGAGCTCTTACAAGTGGGTAATAGAGTCGATGCACTGGAAAAGACGCAAACGACCTTGCTTTCCTCCTCTTCTGATCTCACAACCTGTCTACAGTCACAAGAAGGACACATTAATAAAATGTATTCCATACTAGAAGACCATGAAAACAGGGATAGGAGAAACAACCTGCGCATCAAGGGACTGCCTGAGTAAATTGCCAACGAAGATATTCTTACCGCTCTGACCGAGACGTTCCGGAAATTCCTAGACCCTGAAGATTACCCAAACCTAGTTATTGAGAGGGCTCACAGGTCACTCCGACCAAAGCCACCCCCCTCAGATCCCCCGAGGGATATTATTTGCAGAATATTGGATTACAGAATTAAAGATCGCATCATACAGAAAAGCCGACTCTCAACAAACATACTCTATGGAGAGGCCCAAATTGCTATTTTCCAGGACTTGGCTTCCACCACTTTATACAAACGTAGGCTCCTGAAACCCTTTACGTCTACATTGAGACAGAGGCAGATCCCATTTTGTTGGCTCTTCCCGTTTGGTCTCTCCTTCTCTGTTAATGGAAAGAGATTCACAGCTAGATCCTCGTCAGACATCAGAAATATCTGCTCTGAACTTGACATATCTCTGGAGGCTTATCCCGACCTAGAAATGGTGCATGACGCTGCTCGTCTTCAACATATCCCTCAACTACCTCAATGGGAAACAGTTCAGGAACCCGAAGGTCAAAGGGCAAGACGCCGATCCCACAAAGCTCCATGGTCCCCTTCATTGTCGGACCCTTCTTGAATATAAAGTATTTATTGTCTTATGCTCCAATCAACGGATTACACCCAGATGTATCCTTTCAAAGGACTGTACCGAGTGTGAACGGAGACTAGTTTTTTATGTGGTTATTTTGCATAGCTAGTCTTAATTGAATCTGAGATTTAGCCAAATCTGTGTTTTTCTTTTGTTTTTTTGCATTTATTACCGGTTTTCTGGAATACATATATGTGATATGTGATAGAGACGTCTACTCGATGCAACTCATACCTGCTTTGCTTACGCAATATTGATGTCGACTAAGTTACATTTTGTTTCTTCTATTAGGGTTTATATATGTAGGGGGATTTATATCCACAGTCAGAAGATTACTCACCTCATATATAAGATATATCTACTTCGACCAATTCGAGAGCCTCAAAAAGCCCTAGGTACACTCAGTTCATTCTGTTCACCCAAGTGCCTATACCTGATTAAATACCACCATTCTGTTAACATTCACCTAACATTTTCTCTATTGCTCTTCTACGTCAAATGACGATTGATCACTTGCATCATCTGTTCATGGTGACACGATTCACCGATGATGCATTTACAGTACTGTTACAAGATACCCTAGTTATAGCTATGTTACTTATTCCCCTGTCCCATTTTCTAGGACACATCCCCGAGAGAGACCCTGCTCTTTACGGATCCAATTTTCAACGTCACTATGACTGACTCACATACAACATGGTCAATAGTTTCTTATAACGTCAGAGGCCTAAACTCTCCGGTCAAACGATCACAAATCCTTCAATATCTTAAAAACACAAAAGCAGACATTATATTGTTTCAGGAAACCCATCTACGAGCCCAAAAATTGCCATCTTTTCATAAATCATATTACAATACATGGTTTCACTCGCATTCCCCGTTCAAAAATTCATGTGGAGTTGCAATAGCCATTGCTAAACATGTACCCTTTGTCTTACAAGATTCACTCTCTGACAGCGAAGGCAGATATATATTCATAAAGGGTCTCTTAGCGGGATCCTTAGTTACGTTGGGTAATCTATATGTAACTAATATCAATCAGGCGTCATGGATCCCATCCGCACTTGACACAGTTAGGCCCTTTATGGAAGGTATATGTCTGGCGGGGGGAGACTTAAACGTGGCTCTGGAGCCGGACCTCGATTCTTCTACAAAGAAATGCTCGCTTTCACGCAGAGCCCTTTCGCGAATTAAAAAATCACTGCAATCCTTCCCCTTAATCGATACCTGGCGATATATGCACCCAAATGCGATTAATTATACGCACTTCTCATCTCCGCACAATTCGTATCAGAGACTAGACTACCTCTTTCTTCCTCTTTCGTTATTGCCTAACATTGTGGAAGTACGAATTCTGACCGCTATACACTCCGATCACTCTCCCCTACTGCTCCGAGCCTCGCTAACACACAGACCGGCTGGACAAAAGGCATGGTCCCTGAACGAAAGTTTACTCAACTCAGAAACAAATAAGAAACGTGTTGCCTCGGCTATACTATCTTATTTCCAAATCAATACTATAGAGAAATGTCCTATGCCGGTGATCTGGGAGGCCCACAAGGCAGTGATTAGAGGTGAATTCATTTCTATTGGCTCGTATCAAAATAGCAGTAGAAGACGGAAACTTTCGGCGTTATATGAGGAAATCTCTCAGCTGGAGAGGCAACACAAAAATGTACAAACACTAGATGTCCTCGCCTCGCTCACGGTCAAAAGACAGGCCCTAAAAGATTTACTCAATAAGCAGTCTGCCAAATTCTATTCTAATTGGAAAAATCAAATATTCATACATGGAGATAAAGTCTCCAAACTCATGATTTCGTTGATAAAGAAGAGGAAATCCAGGTCTTATATTCACTCCCTGAAATTGCCTAATGGTTTGAAAACTAGCGACACTGATCTGATTTCAGAGGCTTTTGTAAATTATTACTCCTCCCTCTATCAAATTCGATCTCAAGAGACTGATGGCGAGCGGAGCAGTAGGAAACAAATCATTAACTCATTTCTTGCGTCCCTAACTTTGTCCCAACTTTCCCCTACACAACAATCCACTCTGCAGAAATCGGTCACGGAGTCTGAGCTCCAGTCTATCCTGTCGAAGTGCCCTTCGGGAAAAAGTCCAGGACCAGACGGACTTCCCATACATTACTATAAAGTATTTCAGAAAGAACTACTACCTCATCTCCTTGGTTTGTGTAACTCTATACTACAAGGTTCTAGCTTTCCTAGACAGACTCTAGAAGTGCATATTACCCTGATTCACAAAGACGGTAAGGACCCTGACTTATGTAGTAACTACAAACCTATCTCACTTTTAAATACTGACCTAAAAATATTCGCAAAACTCTTAGCCAATCGATTAAGTCCGATACTACCGGACTTGATTTCTCCGGAACAAGTGGGATTAGTTTCGGGCAGGGAAGGGAAAGATAACTCTCTACGACTATTGCATTTACTACAGTTAGCTAAGGAGAAGAACAGATCTATGACATTCCTGAGCACTGATGCAGAGAAGGCCTTCGACAGGGTAGACTGGACCTTTATGGAAGAAACCTTAGACCGATTTGGAATTCCTAAAATTTTCACCCAAGCTATACTACAAATGTATATCACCCCAACAGCTAAACTCCGTATTAACGGAACCCTCTCATCTAGCTTTCAAATCCTAAATGGAACTAGACAAGGCTACCCGCTATCACCACTTCTGTTTGTCCTTGTGATGGAGTCATTAATCCAAACTATCAGACAACACCCAGATATAAAAGGTATCACAACTCAATCAACACATCACAAGACAGCAGTATTTGCAGATGATTTACTCATAATCATGTCTGACCCGATTTCAGAAATACCGGCAGTCCTCGAAATTTTTTCTAAATTTAGTGCTCTGTCCAATTTCAAAATCAACGCAGAAAAATCCGAAGCCTTAGGGGTCAATGTTTCTAACTCTACGACACGATTACTAGAATCCCGATATCCAATTAAGTGACCTCCAAAATGCATTACCTACTTGGGAGTCAAATTGTGTAAACATTGGCCTGACAACTTCGCCTTAAACTATCTCCCTCTCTTGGCCGGCACTAAAGTCATTATAGAATCCTGGTTAGCTCCCTTTATTTCCTGGATGGGCAGGAAAAACTTGATTAAAGGGTTAATCCTCCCCAAATTTAACTACCTATTCCAAATGTTACCTATTCACATTCCACAATCTTACTTCACGAAACTTCGCTCAATGATATTTCAATATATTTGGAATGGCAGGCACCCCAAAATTAGTGCAGAGACGCTTTCACTGCCTAAATCCCTGGGAGGAATTGGGGCTCCTGATTTTAAGAACTATTACCACACGGCTTCGATATCCAGGACTGTAGACTGGTTTCGGAAACCGGAGAATAAATTATGGGTCTCAATTGAGGAACTCCTAGCCCCTGTTCCTCTCAGAGCATTGCTACTTGCACACCCAGACAGCATAACAAACCTTTCATTTAAAAATGCTCTGACCAAGTTAACAATAAAATCACTCTCTCTCTTTAGGGACCTACTGGTTCCCACACCATCCCCACTGACACGTATCTCAGACTTGGTGGATTTATACCAAGAGGGTTTGGGAAGTCACACTAGTAACCCTTCGGTCAGATTGACTGATACTCTAGACTCCATACTAGCTGATGGGACGATCATATCCTTACAGACTTGGACCGAAAATCCAAACCTTCCGAATCTCCATTTAATGCACTATATGTCCCTAAAACAAGCAAACCTACCATACCTCACAGCAGGTTCCTTGGAAAGACCCTTGACTATCTTTGAATCCTTCCTCGGACAAGTAAAAAACCCACGGAAATGTGTTTCTCAGATTTATAAATTGTTAATTAATAGGAACGTCCCTTTCAAAAGATCATATATCGCACTCTGGGAAAAGGATCTCTCCATTACCTTAAATAAAAAAGATACAAATATCCTTTACAGGAATTCCCATGGTCCCTCCCAGTGTATTAAAACACAAGAAAACTCTTATAAGTTAGTGTCACGATGGTATACCACACCGGATAAAACACATCTCTGGTACCCTTCCATCCCAGACACATGTTGGAGATGTTTGGTAGAAACCGGATCTTACATCCATATCTGGTGATCATGCGCTAAGATCCAACGTTATTGGATACCTGTATTAGATCTTATAGCAAGAATCTGTGACATCTCAATCCAAATACCCCCAGCTACCATCTTTCTTAACCTTCCATTGGCAAAAATAAGTAAATCCACAAACACTCTCGTTAAACACCTCTTATCGGGGGCCAAACTTCTCATCCCCCAAACTGGAGATCGATGCAAGTCCCCACGCTCTCTCAATGGATAACCAAGGTAGAGCAAATTTACTATATAGAAGAAATAGCAGCACTCTCTAACCACTCATATACTAAATTTATAGAGATCTGGAGACCCTGGACAATATTCCGCTCCTCAGATCAGTTCTTGGACGTAGCCTTGAATACACAATAGCCAGATCCGATGGGTCACCTTGTTGGATTTGTTAGTTTGCGACTAAGTTGTATAACTGTAACCGATATTTCTTGTCTTAGAAAAAAATTTCTTGTAAATCTCTCTCAACCCCTTCCCCTCCTACTCCCTCTCGTTCATTTTTCCCCCTACCCTCCCCCCATTTGGCCCCTTTACAACCGAGTACTATTATTATACTCTTATAATGTATTGTTCCAAATTTGTATCTTAACCTGAATGTTACGGCATAGCTGCGTATGCAATAATACACTGTATAAATTGACACATCATTTGCTTGATTGTACCTTCATATGCTGTTAAATCAACCTTTTGCTATTCAGTTGTATGATTCACTTTTGTTTAAAACAATAAAAAGAAAATTGAAAAGAAAAGATACACATGGGTAGAACTTATCATTGTCAAACCTTGTTCTTAAAGCTTAAAAAAATGGTTTACATTTATTAAAGATCATATCCGACTACTACCATAACAATTGACCGACATCAGGGGCTCTGACCATGGATTCCTGGGTTTTTAAACTCCTAACATCACTGTCCATATAGTAAAGTGACATCAAGGGCTTTCCCAAGTCAGGAGTTCCCGGCCAGTGAGTGCTTGCGATGCTCTGGCCGGGGACTCCAGAGTTTAAAGCCAAATATGGATATTTAAAGCTATATATGCACAGTAAAGTGAGAGGCTTTCTCTACAAGCGTAATTCCCGGCCACAGCGCTGCCAACGCTCCGACTTGGAATTCTCACATTACAAAGCCCCTAATGTCACTGTCTATGTACAGACAGTAACATCAAGGGATCCTCCAGGAGCAAGCAGAATCCATATATGGACAGTGACGTCAGGGGCTCCCTCCAGGATTGGAATCCCCAGCTAGTGCAATGCCAGTGTTCTGGCATAGGATTTTGGCATCTTAAAGCTCCTAACGTCAGTGTCCATTTATGGACAGAGTTGTCAGGGGCTTCCCTAGGTGCAGAATCCCCAGTCAGAGCGTTGCTAATGTCAGGGGCTTTCCGAGGCTAGTGCTTAAAGTAACGCTGTGCCCGGGGAGTTCAGGTGATATATCCCACTCTATGCCTATACAGCCTTCCGTTGGAGGTATACGTAGAGACTTCTCCCAACGCATACCTCTGACGAAAAGAAAAAATTGAATGCGAACATACTCCAAGAAGCCCACAGCTCTGAATAAATATGGCGCAACTTGGGTTGTCAGTGCTGCACAAACTGACATCTACACCAGTTAGCATAGATGTCAGCTATAATATCCGCAGGTGTAAATTAAATATGTCATGCAGGAGATCTGCTCTCCCGCTAGTCCCGACTTACTAGCTGAAAAGACGCGAAAACAGCATAATGTCTCAAAAAGCTAACATTTTTACTCAAAACGGGCATGCGCCAAAATTTCCCATTACATTACTTTACAATATCATGTATTATAAAGACATTAACTTTTGAGCTACTTTGACTAAATCGTTAGCAAATGGAAAAAAAAAAACAGCAAGGAAAAAAATGTAATTAAAAAACTACGGCCTCCTCCATTTCCCCTCTAGCCGTCCTTTCCATCTCCAAAATGGTGTGTTTTCTGCCATTTTAGGTAGAAAAATTTCTATTTGCTCACCATTTAGGCAAAGTAGCAGGAGGGTATATTATGCAGCTTCTCAAACTCTACCTTGAAGAGCTGTGTGGTTTGTATTTTAATAGTAACTTTTTAATCTAAATTTACTTTTTACTCTGCCTGACTTGGTATTTATTTGTTCACAGTTTCAAGCTCACATTGACTTGGTCCTCCCCTATAGGACCTCTCTATCTGTTGAACTAAGTATCATTACTAAAACTTATCTGAATCTGATTCTTAAACATCTAGTTACTACTTCTGATCATACAGTACAGTCAGCCAAGCATACCAAGTTACCAAGTTCAATCACACAATATTAAAATGAGTAAGGAGCATGGATACATATCAGCATTAGATACACATGGGTAGAACTTAACATTGTCAAACCTTGTTCTTAAAGCTTAAAAAAGCGTTTAAATTTATTAAAGATCATATTCGACTACTACCATAACAATTGACAGACATCAGGGGCTCGCTCCTTCCAGGAGAGTAATCACTAACCAGAGCATTGCCGACGCTCTGGCCATGGATTCCTGGGTTTTTAAACTCCTAACATCACTGTCCATATAGTGAAAGTGACATCAAGGGCTTTCCCAAGTCAGGAGTTCCCGGCCAGTGAGTGCTTGCGATGCTCTGGCCGGGGACTCCAGAGTTTAAAGCCAAATATGGATATTTAAAGCCATATATGCACAGTAAAGTGAGAGTCTTTCTCTACAAGCGTAATTCCCGGCCACAGCGCTGCCAACGCTCCGACTTGGAATTCTCACATTACAAAGCCCCTAATGTCACTGTCTATGTACAGACAGTAACATCAAGGGATCCTCCAGGAGCAGAATCCATATATGGACAGTGACGCCAGGGGCTCCCTCCAGGAGTGGAATCCACAGCCAGTGCAATGCCAGTGTTCTGGCCTAGGATTTTGGCATCTTAAAGCTCCTAACTTCAGTGTTCATTTATGGACAGTGTTGTCAGGGGCTTCCCTAGGAGCAGAATCCCCAGTCAGAGCGTTGCTAACGTCAGGGGCTTTCCGAGCCTAGTGCTTAAAGTAACGCTGTGCCCGGGGAGTTCAGGTAATATATCCCACTCTATGCCTATACAGCCTTCCGTTGGAGGTATACGTAGAGACTTCTCCCAATGCATACCTCTGACGAAAATAAAAAATTGAATGTGAACATACTCCAAGAAGCCCACAGCTCTGAATAAATATGGCGCAACTTGGGTTGTCAGTGCTGCACAAACTGACATCTACACCAGTTAGCATAGATGTCAGCTATAATATCTGCAGGTGTAAATTAAATATGTCATGCAGGAGATCTGCTCTCCCGCTGGTCCCGACTTACTAGCTGAAAAGACGCGAAAACAGCATAATGTCTCAAAAAGCTAAAATTTTTACTCAAAACGGGCATGCGCCAAAATTTCCCATTACATTACTTTACAATATCATGTATTATAAAGACATTAACTTTTGAGCTACTTTGACTAAATCGTTAGCAAATGGAAAAAAAAAAAACAGCAAGGAAAAAAATGTAATTAAAAAACTACGGCCTCCTCCATTTCCCCTCTAGCCGTCCTTTCCATCTCCAAAATGGTGTGTTTTCTGCCATTTTAGGTAGAAAAATTTCTATTTGCTCACCATTTAGGCAAAGTAGCAGGAGGGTATATTATGCAGCTTCTCAAACTCTACCTTGAAGAGCTGTGTGGTTTGTATTTTAATAGTAACTTTTTAATCTAAATTTACTTTTTACTCTGCCTGACTTGGTATTTATTTGTTCATAGTTTCAAGCTCACATTGACATTGGTCCTCCCCTATAGGACCTCTCTATCTGTTGAACTAAGTATCATTACTAAAACTTATCTGAATCTGATTCTTCAACATCTAGTTACTACTTCTGCTCATACAGTACAGTCAGCCAAGCATACCAAGTTACCAAGTTCAATCACACAATATTAAAATGAGTAAGGAGCATGGATGCATATCAGCATTAGATACACATGGGTAGAACTTATCATTGTCAAACCTTGTTCTTAAAGCTTAAAAAAATGGTTTCAATTTATTAAAGATCATATCCGACTACTACCATAACAATTGACAGACATCAGGGGCTCCTTCCAGAAGAGTAATCACTAACCAGAGCATTGCCGACGCTCTGGCCATGGATTCCTGGGTTTTAAAAACTCCTAACATCACTGTCCATATAGTGAAAGTGACATCAAGGGCTTTCCCAAGTCAGGAGTTCCCGGCCAGTGAGTGCTTGCGATGCTCTGGCCGGGGACTCCAGAGTTTAAAGCCAAATATGGATATTTAAAGCCATATATGCACAGTAAAGTGAGAGGCTTTCTCTACAAGCGTAATTCCCGGCCACAGCGCTGCCAACGCTCCGACTTGGAATTCTCACATTACAAAGCCCCTAATGTCACTGTCTATGTACAGACAGTAACATCAAGGGATCCTCCAGGAGCAAGCAGAATCCATATATGGACAGTGACGTCAGGGGCTCCCTCCAGGAGTGGAATCCCCAGCTAGTGCAATGCCAGTGTTCTGGCATAGAATTTTGGCATCTTAAAGCTCCTAACGTCAGTGTCCATTTATGGACAGTGTTGTCAGGGGCTTCCCTAGGTGCAGAATCCCCAGTCAAAGCGTTGCTAATGTCAGGGGCTTTCCGAGGCTAGTGCTTAAAGTAACGCTGTGCCCGGGGAGTTCAGGTGATATATCCCACTCTATGCCTATACAGCCTTCCGTTGGAGGTATACGGTAGAGACTTCTCCCAACGCATACCTCTGACGAAAATAAAAAATTGAATGCGAACATACTCCAAGAAGCCCACAGCTCTGAATAAATATGGCGCAACTTGGGTTGTCAGTGCTGCACAAACTGACATCTACACCAGTTAGCATAGATGTCAGCTATAATATCCGCAGGTGTAAATTAAATATGTCATGCAGGAGATCTGCTCTCCCGCTGGTCCCGACTTACTAGCTGAAAAGCCGCGAAAACAGCATAATGTCTCAAAAAGCTAAAATTTTTACTCAAAACGGGCATGCGCCAAAAATTCCCATTACATTACTTTACAATATCATGTATTATAAAGACATTTACTTTTGAGCTACTTTGACTAAATCGTTAGCAAATGGAAAAAAAAAAACACCAAGGAAAAAAATTTAATTAAAAAACTACGGCCTCCTCCATTTCCCCTCTAGCCGTCCTTTCCATCTCCAAAATGGTGTGTTTTCTGCCATTTTAGGTAGAAAAATTTCTATTTGCTCACCATTTAGGCAAAGTAGCAGGAGGGTATATTATGTAGCTTCTCAAACTCTACCTTGAAGAGCTGTGTGGTTTGTATTTTAATAGTAACTTTTTAATCTAAATTTACTTTTTACTCTGCCTGACTTGGTATTTATTTGTTCACAGTTTCAAGCTCACATTGACTTGGTCCTCCCCTATAGGACCTCTCTATCTGTTGAACTAAGTATCATTACTAAAACTTATCTGAATCTGATTCTTAAACATCTAGTTACTACTTCTGATCATACAGTACAGTCAGCCAAGCATACCAAGTTACCAAGTTCAATCACACAATATTAAAATGAGTAAGGAGCATGGATACATATCAGCATTAGATACACATGGGTAGAACTTATCATTGTCAAACCTTGTTCTTAAAGCTTAAAAAAATGGTTTAAATTTATTAAAGATCATATCCGACTACTACCATAACAATTGACAGACATCAAGGGCTCCTTTCAGGAGAGTAATCACTAACCAGAGCATTGCCGACGCTCTGGCCATGGATTCCTGGGTTTTTAAACTCCTAACATCACTGTCCATATAGTGAAAGTGACATCAAGGGCTTTCCCAAGTCAGGAGTTCCCGGCCAGTGAGTGCTTGCGATGCTCTGGCCCGGGACTCCAGAGTTTAAAGCCAAATATGGATATTTAAAGCCATATATGCACAGTAAAGTGAGAGGCTTTCTCTACAAGCGTAATTCCCGGCCACAGCGCTGCCAACGCTCCGACTTGGAATTCTCACATTACAAAGCCCCTAATGTCACTGTCTATGTACAGACAGTAACATCAAGGGATCCTCCAGGAGCAGAATCCATATATGGACAATGACGTCAGGGGCTCCCTCCAGGAGTGGAATCCCCAGCCAGTGCAATGCCAGTGTTCTGGCCTAGGATTTTGGCATCTTAAAGCTCCTAACGTCAGTGTCCATTTATGGACAGTGTTGTCAGGGGCTTCCCTAGGAGCAGAATCCCCAGTCAGAGCGTTGCTAACGTCAGGGGCTTTCCGAGCCTAGTGCTTAAAGTAACGCTGTGCCCGGGGAGTTCAGGTGATATATCCCACTCTATGCCTATACAGCCTTCCGTTGGAGGTATACGTAGAGACTTCTCCCAACGCATACCTCTGACGAAAAGAAAAAATTGAATGTGAACATACTCCAAGAAGCCCACAGCTCTGAATAAATATGGCGCAACTTGGGTTGTCAGTGCTGCACAAACTGACATCTACACCAGTTAGCATAGATGTCAGCTATAATATCCGCAGGTGTAAATTAAATATGTCATGCAGGAGATCTGCTCTCCCGCTGGTCCCGACTTACTAGCTGAAAAGACGCAAAAACAGCGTAATGTCTCAAAAAGCTACAATTTTTACTCAAAACGGGCATGCGCCAAAATTTCCCATTACATTACTTTACAATATCATGTATTATAAAGACATTTACTTTTGAGCTACTTTGACTAAATCGTTAGCAAATGGAAAAAAAAAACACCAAGGAAAAAAATGTAATTAAAAAACTACGGCCTCCTCCATTTCCCCTCTAGCCGTCCTTTCCATCTCCAAAATGGTGTGTTTTCTGCCATTTTAGGTAGAAAAATTTATATTTGCTCACCATTTAGGCAAAGTAGCAATAGGGTATATTATGCAGCTTCTCAAACTCTACCTTGAAGAGCTGTGTGGTTTGTATTTTAATAGTAACTTTTTAATCTAAATTTACTTTTTACTCTGCCTGACTTGGTATTTATTTGTTCACAGTTTCAAGCTCACATTGACTTGGTCCTCCCCTATAGGACCTCTCTATCTGTTGAACTAAGTATCATTACTAAAACTTATCTGAATCTGATTCTTAAACATCTAGTTACTACTTCTGATCATACAGTACAGTCAGCCAAGCATACCAAGTTACCAAGTTCAATCACACAATATTAAAATGAGTAAGGAGCATGGATACATATCAGCATTAGATACACATGGGTAGAACTTATCATTGTCAAACCTTGTTCTTAAAGCTTAAAAAAGCGTTTAAATTTATTAAAGATCATATTCGACTACTACCATAACAATTGACAGACATCAGGGGCTCCTTCCAGGAGAGTAATCACTAACCAGAGCATTGCCGACGCTCTGGCCATGGATTCCTGGGTTTTTAAACTCCTAACATCACTGTCCATATAGTGAAAGTGACATCAAGGGCTTTCCCAAGTCAGGAGTTCCCGGCCAGTGAGTGCTTGCGATGCTCTGGCCGGGGACTCCAGGGTTTAAAGCCAAATATGGATATTTAAAGCCATATATGCACAGTAAAGTGAGAGTCTTTCTCTACAAGCGTAATTCCCGGCCACAGCGCTGCCAACGCTCCGACTTGGAATTCTCACATTACAAAGCCCCTAATGTCACTGTCTATGTACAGACAGTAACATCAAGGGATCCTCCAGGAGCAGAATCCATATATGGACAGTGACGCCAGGGGCTCCCTCCAGGAGTGGAATTCACAGCCAGTGCAATGCTAGTGTTCTGGCCTAGGATTTTGGCATCTTAAAGCTCCTAACGTCAGTGTCCATTTATGGACAGTGTTGTCAGGGGCTTCCCTAGGAGCAGAATCCCCAGTCAGAGCGTTGCTAACGTCAGGGGCTTTCCGAGCCTAGTGCTTAAAGTAACGCTGTGCCCGGGGAGTTCAGGTGATATATCCCACTCTATGCCTATACAGCCTTCCGTTGGAGGTATACGTAGAGACTTCTCCCAACGCATACCTCTGACGAAAAGAAAAAATTGAATGTGAACATACTCCAAGAAGCCCACAGCTCTGAATAAATATGGCGCAACTTGGGTTGTCAGTGCTGCACAAACTGACATCTACACCAGTTAGCATAGATGTCAGCTATAATATCCGCAGGTGTAAATTAAATATGTCATGCAGGAGATCTGCTCTCCCGCTGGTCCCGACTTACTAGCTGAAAAGACGCAAAAACAGCATAATGTCTCAAAAAGCTACAATTTTTACTCAAAACGGGCATGCGCCAAAATTTCCCATTACATTACTTTACAATATCATGTATTATAAAGACATTTACTTTTGAGCTACTTTGACTAAATCGTTAGCAAATGGAAAAAAAAAACACCAAGGAAAAAAATGTAATTAAAAAACTACGGCCTCCTCCATTTCCCCTCTAGCCGTCCTTTCCATCTCCAAAATGGTGTGTTTTCTGCCATTTTAGGTAGAAAAATTTATATTTGCTCACCATTTAGGCAAAGTAGCAATAGGGTATATTATGCAGCTTCTCAAACTCTACCTTGAAGAGCTGTGTGGTTTGTATTTTAATAGTAACTTTTTAATCTAAATTTACTTTTTACTCTGCCTGACTTGGTATTTATTTGTTCACAGTTTCAAGCTCACATTGACTTGGTCCTCCCCTATAGGACCTCTCTATCTGTTGAACTAAGTATCATTACTAAAACTTATCTGAATCTGATTCTTAAACATCTAGTTACTACTTCTGATCATACAGTACAGTCAGCCAAGCATACCAAGTTACCAAGTTCAATCACACAATATTAAAATGAGTAAGGAGCATGGATACATATCAGCATTAGATACACATGGGTAGAACTTATCATTGTCAAACCTTGTTCTTAAAGCTTAAAAAAGCGTTTAAATTTATTAAAGATCATATTCGACTACTACCATAACAATTGACAGACATCAGGGGCTCCTTCCAGGAGAGTAATCACTAACCAGAGCATTGCCGACGCTCTGGCCATGGATTCCTGGGTTTTTAAACTCCTAACATCACTGTCCATATAGTGAAAGTGACATCAAGGGCTTTCCCAAGTCAGGAGTTCCCGGCCAGTGAGTGCTTGCGATGCTCTGGCCGGGGACTCCAGGGTTTAAAGCCAAATATGGATATTTAAAGCCATATATGCACAGTAAAGTGAGAGTCTTTCTCTACAAGCGTAATTCCCGGCCACAGCGCTGCCAACGCTCCGACTTGGAATTCTCACATTACAAAGCCCCTAATGTCACTGTCTATGTACAGACAGTAACATCAAGGGATCCTCCAGGAGCAGAATCCATATATGGACAGTGACGCCAGGGGCTCCCTCCAGGAGTGGAATTCACAGCCAGTGCAATGCTAGTGTTCTGGCCTAGGATTTTGGCATCTTAAAGCTCCTAACGTCAGTGTTCATTTATGGACAGTGTTGTCAGGGACTTCCCTAGGAGCAGAATCCCCAGTCAGAGCGTTGCTAACGTCAGGGGCTTTCCGAGCCTAGTGCTTAAAGTAACGCTGTGCCCGGGGAGTTCAGGTAATATATCCCACTCTATGCCTATACAGCCTTCCGTTGGAGGTATACGTAGAGACTTCTCCCAATGCATACCTCTGACGAAAAGAAAAAATTGAATGTGAACATACTCCAAGAAGCCCACAGCTCTGAATAAATATGGCGCAACTTGGGTTGTCAGTGCTGCACAAACTGACATCTACACCAGTTAGCATAGATGTCAGCTATAATATCTGCAGGTGTAAATTAAATATGTCATGCAGGAGATCTGCTCTCCCGCTGGTCCCGACTTACTAGCTGAAAAGACGCGAAAACAGCATAATGTCTCAAAAAGCTAAAATTTTTACTCAAAACGGGCATGCGCCAAAATTTCCCATTACATTACTTTACAATATCATGTATTATAAAGACATTTACTTTTGAGCTACTTTGACTAAATCGTTAGCAAATGGAAAAAAAAAAAACACCAAGGAAAAAAATTTAATTAAAAAACTACGGCCTCCTCCATTTCCCCTCTAGCCGTCCTTTCCATCTCCAAAATGGTGTGTTTTCTGCCATTTTAGGTAGAAAAATTTCTATTTGCTCACCATTTAGGCAAAGTAGCAGGAGGGTATATTATGCAGCTTCTCAATCTCTACCTTGAAGAGCTGTGTGGTTTGTATTTTAATAGTAACTTTTTAATCTAAATTTACTTTTTACTCTGCCTGACTTGGTATTTATTTGTTCAGAGTTTCAAGCTCACATTGACTTGGTCCTCCCCTATAGGACCTCTCTATCTGTTGAACTAAGTATCATTACTAAAACTTATCTGAATCTGATTCTTAAACATCTAGTTACTACTTCTGCTCATACAGTACAGTCAGCCAAGCATACCAAGTTACCAAGTTCAATCACACAATATTAAAATGAGTAAGGAGCATGGATACATATCAGCATTAGATACACATGGGTAGAACTTATCATTGTCAAACCTTGTTCTTAAAGCTTAAAAAAATGGTTTCAATTTATTAAAGATCATATCCGACTACTACCATAAAAATTGACAGACAACAGGGGCTCCTTCCAGGAGAGTAATCACTAACCAGAGCATTGCCGACGCTCTGGCCATGGATTCCTGGGTTTTTAAACTCCTAACATCACTGTCCATATAGTAAAAGTGACATCAAGGGCTTTCCCAAGTCAGGAGTTCCCGGCCAGTGAGTGCTTGCGATGCTCTGGCCGGGGACTCCAGAGTTTAAAGCCAAATATGGATATTTAAAGCCATATATGCACAGTAAAGTGAGAGGCTTTCTCTACAAGCGTAATTCCCGGCCACAGCGCTGCCAACGCTCCGACTTGGAATTCTCACATTACAAAGCCCCTAATGTCACTGTCTATGTACAGACAGTAACATCAAGGGATCCTCCAGGAGCAGAATCCATATATGGACAGTGACGTCAGGGGCTCCTTCCTGGAGTGGAATCCCCAACCAGTGCAATGCCAGTGTTCTGGCATAGGATTTTGGCATCTTAAAGCTCCTAACGTCAGTGTCCATTTATGGACAGTGTTGTCAGGGGCTTCCCTAGGAGCAGAATCCCCAGTCAGAGCGTTGCTAACGTCAGGGGCTTTCCGAGCCTAGTGCTTAAAGTAATGCTGTGCCCGGGGAGTTCAGGTGATATATACCACTCTATGCCTATACAGCCTTCCGTTAGAGGTATACGTAAAGACTTCTCCCAACGCATACCTCTGACGAAAAGAAAAAATTGAATGTGAACATACTCCAAGAAGCCCACAGCTCTGAATAAATATGGCGCAACTTGGGTTGTCAGTGCTGCACAAACTGACATTTACACCAGTTAGCATAGATGTCAGCTATAATATCCGCAGGTGTAAATTAAATATGTCATGCAGGAGATCTGCTCTCCCGCTGGTCCCGACTTACTAGCTGAAAAGACGCGAAAACAGCATAATGTCTCAAAAAGCTAAAATTGTTACTCAAAACGGGCATGCGCCAAAATTTCCCATTACATTACTTTACAATATCATGTATTATAAAGACATTTACTTTTGAGCTACTTTGACTAAATCGTTAGCAAATGGAAAAAAAAAAAACACCAAGGAAAAAAATTTAATTAAAAAACTACGGCCTCCTCCATTTCCCCTCTAGCCGTCCTTTCCATCTCCAAAATGGTGTGTTTTCTGCCATTTTAGGTAGAAAAATTTCTATTTGCTCACCATTTAGGCAAAGTAGCAGGAGGGTATATTATGCAGCTTCTCAATCTCTACCTTGAAGAGCTGTGTGGTTTGTATTTTAATAGTAACTTTTTAATCTAAATTTACTTTTTACTCTGCCTGACTTGGTATTTATTTGTTCAGAGTCTCAAGCTCACATTGACTTGGTCCTCCCATATAGGACCTCTCTATCTGTTGAACTAAGTATCATTACTAAAACTTATCTGAATCTGATTCTTAACCCCTTAAGGACGCAGCCTAGTTTGGGCCTTAAGGCTCAGAGCCCATTTTTCAAATCTGACATATTTCACTTTATGTGGTAATAACGTCGGAATGCTTAAACCTATCCAAGCGATTCTGAGATTGTTTTCTCGTGACACTTTGGGCTTCATGTTCGTCGTAAAATTTGGTCGATATATTCAGTCTTTATTTGTGAAAAATTGCAAAATTTAGAGAAAATTTACAAAAAATAGCATTTTTCAGAATTTAAATGCATCTGCTTGAAAAACAGACGGTTATACCACCCAAAATAGTTACTAGTTCACATTTCCCATATGTCTACTTTTGATTGGCATCGTTTTTTGAACATTCTTTTATTTTTCTTGGACGTTACAAGGCTTAGAACATAAACAGCAATTTCTCATATTCTTAAGAAAATTTCAAAAGCCTTTTTTTGAAGGTGCCAGTTCAGTTCTGAAGTGGATTTGAGGGGACTATGTGTTAGAAACCCCCATAAAACACCCCATTTTAAAAACTAGACCCCTCAAAGTATTCAAAACAGCATATAGAAAGTTTTTTAACCCTTCAGGCATTTCACAGGAATTAAAGCAAAGTGGAAATTAAATTTGCAAATTTCATTTTTTCTGCTGAATTTCAATTTTATTCAATTTTTTTTTAGTAACAGAGAAGGTTTTACCAGAGAAACACTACTAAATATGTATTGTCCAGATTCTGCAGTTTTTAGAAATGTCCCACATGTGGCCCTACTGCGCTCGTGGACTAAAACACAAGCCCTAGAAGCAAAGAAGCACCTAGTGCATTTTGAGGCCTCTTTTTTATTAGAATATATTTTAGGCAGCATGCCAGGTTTGAAGAGGCGTTGAGGTATCAAAACAATGGAAACCCACCAGAAGTGACCCCATTTTGGAAATTACACCCCTCAAGGAATTCATTTATGGTTTTTGTTATCATTTTGACCGCACAGTTTTTTCACAGCACCTATTTGAATTGGGCTGTGAAATGAAAAAAATGATATTTTTTCCAATAAAATGTCATTTTTGATCAAATTTTCTTATTTTCACAGGGAACAACATACCCCATTTTGTTGCCCAATTTGTCCTTAGTGCGGCAATACCCCATTTGTGGTGATAAACTGCCGTTTGGGCCCATGGGAGGGCTCAGAAGGAAAGGAGCGCTATGTGTTTGTTGGAGTCCAGATTTTGCTGGATTGGTTTTCGGGTGCCATGTCGCATTTGCAGAGCCCCAGAGGTATCAAAGCAATGGAAACCCACCAGAAGTGACCCCATTTTGGAAACTACACCCCTCAAGGAATTCATTTATGGTTTTTGTTATCATTTTGACCGCACAGGTTTTTCACAGCACCTATTTGAATTGGGCTGTGAAATGAAAAAAATTATATTTTTTCCAATAAGATGTCATTTTTGATCAAAATTTCTTATTTTCACAGGGAACAACATACCCCATTTTGTTGCCCAATTTGTCCTTAGTGCGGCAATACCCCATTTGTGGTGATAAACTGCCGTTTGGGCCCATGGGAGGGCTCAGACGGAAAGGAGCGCTATGTGTTTGTTGGAGTCCAGATTTTGCTGGATTGGTTTTCGGGTGCCATGTTGCATTTGCAGAGCCCCAGAGGTATCAAAGCAATGGAAACCCACCAGAAGTGACCCCATTTTGGAAACTACACCCCTCAAGGAATTCATTTATGGTTTTTGTTATCATTTTGACCGCACAGTTTTTTCACAGCACCTATTTGAATTGGGCTGTGAAATGAAAAAAATGATATTTTTTCCAATAAGATGTCATTTTTGATCAAAATTTCTTATTTTCACAAGGAACAACATACCCCATTTTGTTGCCCAATTTGTCCTTAGTGCGGCAATACCCCATTTGTGGTGATAAACTGCCCTTTGGGCCCATGGGAGGGCTCAGAAGGAAAGGACCACCATTTGGCCTACTGGAGCTTTTCTGGTGCTAAGTCATGTGTGCAGAAGCCCCTGAGGTACCAGTACAGTTGAAACCCCCGAGAAGTGACCCCATTTTAAAAACTACACCCCTTAAGACATTCATCTAGAGGTGTAGTGAGCATTTTGACCCCACAGGTACTGTGTAAAAGATAATGCGCAGCAGATGGTGCAGTGTGAGATTTGCAATTTTATATATGTATATGCCATTTCAGTGTCCAATATAGTGTGCCCAGCATGCGCCACCGGAGATATACACCCCTTAAATTGTAATGTGGGTTCTCCTGGGTACGACAATACCCTACATGTGGCTGTTATCAGCTGCCTGGGCATACGGCAGGGCTCAGAAGGGAAAGATGAGGGGGGTAAGCTGTGCGGAGTGCATCAGGGTAAATTGAAAATCAAGGGATGTATGATACATTTTAAAACAATCTTTTATACAGAGCCCTGGTTTTTCGGGACACGTGTCACATTGGTATATTGTGTTCTTCCTTATCCCCCTCTTATAGCAGACTCTGCACCTCTTTTGACTCTTTCCCTTTCCACCGGTTTGGGGACCTTCTCCTGGAAAGTGTTGCCCTGGTACGATGCGCCCCCCCTTCCTGGTCCCTAAAGATTAGATCTTGAAATTCCAGGAAAGTTCCCCTCTGGCCTGCACATCGACGTAGCACATACGCATTGTACAAAGCCATCTGTATGATGTGCCCGGCCAGCTTCTTATACCTCACCGCATGGCGCTGTAGGGCTTCAGGACTTGATTTGACAAGTCCATCCCTCCCATGTACCTATTGTAGTCCAGGATGCAGTCTGGTTTGGGGGTGGCCTTTCCTTCATATATCCTAAACCTGTAGGTATACCCTGATGCACTCTCGCAGCTTATACATCTTCACGCCATACCTTGCCCTCTTACCTGGCAGGTACTGGCGGAATTGAACCCTCCCTTTAAAATGTACCAGGGACTCATCAATAGAAAAACACTTCTCGGGGGTGTATGCTTGGGAAAACCGGGCACTGGAACGGTCTAATAGGGGTCTCCGTTTATACAAACGGTCAAAACTGGGGTCATCTCGGAGTGGGCACGGCTCATTATCAGTATAATGTAAGAAGCGAAGTATTGCCTCATTTATTTATTTTTTTAGGTTCCAGTTCATTTCTGAAGTTGCTTTGAGGGGCCCATATATTAGAAACCCCTATCAAACACCCCATTTTAGAAACTAGACCCCTCAAAGTATTCACAACAGCATTTAGAAAGTTTATGAACCCTTTAGGTGTTTCACAGAAATTTAGAGCAAAGTAGAGGTGACATTTACTCTTTTTATACCATTTTTTTTATAACACAAAAGGATTTATCAGAGAAACGCAACTCAATACTTATTGCCCAGATTCTGCAGTTTAGAGAAATATCCCACATGTGGCCCTCGGGCGGTAATGGACTGAAGCACCGGCCTCCGAAGCAAAGGAGCACCTAGCGGATTTTGAGCCCTCTTTTTTATTAGGCACCATGTCCGGTTTGAAGAGGTCTTGTGGTGCCAAAACATTGGAAACCCCCCAAAAGTGACCCCAATTTGGAAACTAGACCCCTTGAGGAATCCATTGTAGTTTTCATGGGGTGCATGCGGCTTTTTGATCAGTTTTTATTCTATTTTTAGGTGGCGTGGTGCCTAAAAAACAGCAATTGTACTATTGTTTTTGTATACTTTTTTTTTTACAGCGTTCACCGTGCGCTATAAATGATATATTAACTTTATTCTGCGGGGCGATACGATCACGGCGATACCAGATGTTTATAGTTTTTTTTTATGTCTTATGGCGTTTGCACAATAAAGTACGTTTTGTAAACAATCATTCACTTTTTGTGTTACCTTATTCTAAGCGCCAGAACTTTTTTATTTTTCAATCAATAAAGCCGTGCGAGGACTTATTTTTTGCGTAACGAACTGTATTTTCCATCAGTACCATTTTTCGGTACATGCGACTTTTTGATCTCTTTTTATTCCATTTTTTGGGAGGTGAAGTGACCAAACAATTGTGATTGTGGTACGGTTTATTAATATTTTTTTTTACGGCGTTCACCGTGCGGGATAAATAACAAAATATTTTTGTAGTTCAGGCCGTTACGGACGCGGCGATACCAATTATGTATAGTTTATTTGTTTGTTTATATATTTTTATTAATAATAAAGGCCTGATAAGGGAAAAAGTGGGACTTTTACTTTTATTACTTTTAAAACTTTTATTTTCTTATTTTTACACATCTTTTTTTAACTTTTTTTTTACTTTATTACTTTGTCCCACTAGGGGACATGAGGGCAGGAGGCCCTGATCGCTATTCTAATACACTGCACTACATGCGTAGTGCAGTGTATTAGAACTGTCAGCTACTCACTGACAGCAAGCATAGTGGGTCCTGACGTTGTCAGGACCCACTAGGCTTCCGTCTATGGCATAGCCGGACGCCATTGTTTGGTGTCCGGTTGCCATAGTCACCATCGCCGGCCGCTATCGCGTAGCAGGCCGGCGATGGCAGCTTAACCCCTAAAAAGCCGCGATCTCTATAGAACGCGGCTTTTAAGGGGTTAATCAGCGGGGACACAGCGATCGGTCCCCGCTGTAGGAGCTGTGACAGCTGCTGAACAAGACAGCAGCGTCACAGCTCCTGTATGTGTCGGGAGGACGGCCGAAACGGCCGTTACTCCCGAGACGTACTATTACGGCATGGAGCGCGAACGATACAGCTGCCATGACGTAATAGTACGTCAAGGAGCGGGAAGGGGTTAAACATCTAGTTACTACTTCTGCTCATACAGTACAGTCAGCCAAGCATACCAAGTTACCAAGTTCAATCACACAATATTAAAATGAGTAAGGAGCATGGATACATATCAGCATTAGATACACATGGGTAGAACTTATCATTGTCAAACCTTGTTCTTAAAGCTTAAAAAAATGGTTTCAATTTATTAAAGATCATATCCGACTACTACCATAACAATTGACAGACATCAGGGGTTCCTTCCAGAAGAGTAATCACTAACCAGAGCATTGCCGACGCTCTGGCCATGGATTCCTGGGTTTTAAAAACTCCTAACATCACTGTCCATATAGTGAAAGTGACATCAAGGGCTTTCCCAAGTCAGGAGTTTCCGGCCAGTGAGTGCTTGCGATGCTCTGGCCGGGGACTCCAGAGTTTAAAGCCAAATATGGATATTTAAAGCCATATATGCACAGTAAAGTGAGAGGCTTTCTCTACAAGTGTAATTCCCGGCCACAGCGCTGCCAACGCTCCGACTTGGAATTCTCACATTACAAAGCCCCTAATGTCACTGTCTATGTACAGACAGTAACATCAAGGGATCCTCCAGGAGCAGAATCCATATATGGACAGTGACGTCAGGGGCTCCCTCCAGGAGTGGAATCCCCAGCCAGTGCAATGCCAGTGTTCTGGCCTAGGATTTTGGCTTCTTAAAGCTCCTAACGTCAGTGTCCATTTATGGACAGTGTTGTCAGGAGCTTCCCTAGGAGCAGAATCCCCAGTCAGAGCGTTGCTAACGTCAGGGGCTTTCCGAGCCTTTTGCTTAAAGTAACGCTGTGCCCGGGGAGTTCAGGTGATATATCCCACTCTATGCCTATACAGCCTTCCGTTGGAGGTATACGTAGAGACTTCTCCCAACGCATACCTCTGACGAAAAGAAAAAATTGAATGTGAACATACTCCAAGAAGCCCACAGCTCTGAATAAATATGGCGCAACTTGGGTTGTCAGTGCTGCACAAACTGACATCTACACCAGTTAGCATAGATGTCAGCTATAATATCCGCAGGTGTAAATTAAATATGTCATGCAGGAGATCTGCTCTCCCGCTGGTCCCGACTTACTAGCTGAAAAGACGCGAAAACAGCATAATGTCTCAAAAAGCTAAAACATTTTACTCAAAACGGGCATGCGCCAAAATTTCCCATTACATTACTTTACAATATCATGTATTATAAAGACATTTACTTTTGAGCTACTTTGACTAAATCGTTAGCA
Organism: Rhinoderma darwinii; assembly: GCF_050947455.1. NCBI lineage: Eukaryota > Metazoa > Chordata > Amphibia > Anura > Rhinodermatidae > Rhinoderma > Rhinoderma darwinii. Next base: position 199,608 of record NW_027461957.1, on the reverse strand, counting down.
AATGGAAAAAAAAAAACACCAAGGAAAAAAATTTAATTAAAAAACTACGGCCTCCTCCATTTCCCCTCTAGCCGTCCTTTCCATCTCCAAAATGGTGTGTTTTCTGCCATTTTAGGTAGAAAAATTTCTATTTGCTCACCATTTAGGCAAAGTAGCAGGAGGGTATATTATGCAGCTTCTCAATCTCTACCTTGAAGAGCTGTGTGGTTTGTATTTTAATAGTAACTTTTTAATCTAAATGTACTTTTTACTCTGCCTGACTTGGTATTTATTTGTTCAGAGTTTCAAGCTCACATTGACTTGGTCCTCCCCTATAGGACCTCTCTATCTGTTGAACTAAGTATCATTACTAAAACTTATCTGAATCTGATTCTTAAACCTCTAGTTACTACTTCTGCTCATACAGTACAGTCAGCCAAGCATACCAAGTTACCAAGTTCAATCACACAATATTAAAATGAGTAAGGAGCATGGATGCATATCAGCATTAGATACACATGGGTAGAACTTATCATTGTCAAACCTTGTTCTTAAAGCTTAAAAAAATGGTTTCAATTTATTAAAGATCATATCCGACTACTACCATAACAATTGACAGACATCAGGGGCTCCTTCCAGAAGAGTAATCACTAACCAGAGCATTGCCGACGCTCTGGCCATGGATTCCTGGGTTTTAAAAACTCCTAACATCACTGTCCATATAGTGAAAGTGACATCAAGGGCTTTCCCAAGTCAGGAGTTCCCGGCCAGTGAGTGCTTGCGATGCTCTGGCCGGGGACTCCAGAGTTTAAAGCCAAATATGGATATTTAAAGCCATATATGCACAGCAAAGTGAGAGGCTTTCTCTACAAGCGTAATTCCCGGCCACAGCGCTGCCAACGCTCCGACTTGGAATTCTCACATTACAAAGCCCCTAATGTCACTGTCTATGTACAGACAGTAACATCAAGGGATCCTCCAGGAGCAGAATCCATATATGGACAGTGACGTCAGGGGCTCCGTCCTGGAGTGGAATCCCCAACCAGTGCAATGCCAGTGTTCTGGCATAGGATTTTGGCATCTTAAAGCTCCTAACGTCAGTGTCCATTTATGGACAGTGTTGTCAGGGGCTTCCCTAGGAGCAGAATCCCCAGTCAGAGCGTTGCTAACGTCAGGGGCTTTCCGAGCCTAGTGCTTAAAGTAATGCTGTGCCCGGGGAGTTCAGGTGATATATCCCACTCTATGCCTATACAGCCTTCCGTTGGAGATATACGTAGAGACTTCTCCCAATGCATACCTCTGACGAAAAGAAAAAATTGAATGTGAACATACTCCAAGAAGCCCACAGCTCTGAATAAATATGGCGCAACTTGGGTTGTCAGTGCTGCACAAACTGACATCTACACCAGTTAGCATAGATGTCAGCTATAATATCCGCAGGTGTAAATTAAATATGCCATGCAGGAGATCTGCTCTCCCGCTGGTCCCGACTTACTAGCTGAAAAGACGCGAAAACAGCATAATGTCTCAAAAAGCTAAAATTTTTACTCAAAACGGGCATGCGCCAAAATTTCCCATTACATTACTTTACAATATCATGTATTATAAAGACATTTACTTTTGAGCTACTTTGACTAAATCGTTAGCAAATGGAAAAAAAAAAAACACCAAGGAAAAAAATGTAATTAAAAAACTACGGCCTCCTCCATTTCCCCTCTAGCCGTCCTTTCCATCTCCAAAATGGTGTGTTTTCTGCCATTTTAGGTAGAAAAATTTCTATTTGCTCACCATTTAGGCAAAGTAGCAGGAGGGTATATTATGCAGCTTCTCAATCTCTACCTTGAAGAGCTGTGTGGTTTGTATTTTAATAGTAACTTTTTAATCTAAATTTACTTTTTACTCTGCCTGACTTGGTATTTATTTGTTCAGAGTTTCAAGCTCACATTGACTTGGTCCTCCCCTATAGGACCTCTCTATCTGTTGAACTAAGTATCATTACTAAAACTTATCTGAATCTGATTCTTAAACATCTAGTTACTACTTCTGCTCATACAGTACAGTCAGCCAAGCATACCAAGTTACCAAGTTCAATCACACAATATTAAAATGAGTAAGGAGCATGGATACATATCAGCATTAGATACACATGGGTAGAACTTATCATTGTCAAACCTTGTTCTTAAAGCTTAAAAAAATGGTTTCAATTTATTAAAGATCATATCCGACTACTACCATAAAAATTGACAGACATCAGGGGCTCCTTCCAGGAGAGTAATCACTAACCAGAGCATTGCCGACGCTCTGGCCATGGATTCCTGGGTTTTTAAACTCCTAACATCACTGTCCATATAGTAAAAGTGACATCAAGGGCTTTCCCAAGTCAGGAGTTCCCGGCCAGTGAGTGCTTGCGATGCTCTGGCCGGGGACTCCAGAGTTTAAAGCCAAATATGGATATTTAAAGCCATATATGCACAGTAAAGTGAGAGGCTTTCTCTACAAGCGTAATTCCCGGCCACAGCGCTGCCAACGCTCCGACTTGGAATTCTCACATTACAAAGCCCCTAATGTCACTGTCTATGTACAGACAGTAACATCAAGGGATCCTCCAGGAGCAGAATCCATATATGGACAGTGACGTCAGGGGCTCCTTCCTGGAGTGGAATCCCCAACCAGTGCAATGCCAGTGTTCTGGCATAGGATTTTGGCATCTTAAAGCTCCTAACGTCAGTGTCCATTTATGGACAGTGTTGTCAGGGGCTTCCCTAGGAGCAGAATCCCCAGTCAGAGCGTTGCTAACGTCAGGGGCTTTCCGAGCCTAGTGCTTAAAGTAATGCTGTGCCCGGGGAGTTCAGGTGATATATACCACTCTATGCCTATACAGCCTTCCGTTAGAGGTATACGTAGAGACTTCTCCCAACGCATACCTCTGACGAAAAGAAAAAATTGAATGTGAACATACTCCAAGAAGCCCACAGCTCTGAATAAATATGGCGCAACTTGGGTTGTCAGTGCTGCACAAACTGACATTTACACCAGTTAGCATAGATGTCAGCTATAATATCCGCAGGTGTAAATTAAATATGTCATGCAGGAGATCTGCTCTCCCGCTGGTCCCGACTTACTAGCTGAAAAGACGCGAAAACAGCATAATGTCTCAAAAAGCTAAAATTGTTACTCAAAACGGGCATGCGCCAAAATTTCCCATTACATTACTTTACAATATCATGTATTATAAAGACATTTACTTTTGAGCTACTTTGACTAAATCGTTAACAAATGGAAAAAAAAAACACCAAGGAAAAAAATGTAATTAAAAAACTACGGCCTCCTCCATTTCCCCTCTAGCCGTCCTTTCCATCTCCAAAATGGTGTGTTTTCTGCCATTTTAGGTAGAAAAATTTATATTTGCTCACCATTTAGGCAAAGTAGCAGGAGGGTATATTATGCAGCTTCTCAATCTCTACCTTGAAGAGCTGTGTGGTTTGTATTTTAATAGTAACTTTTTAATCTAAATTTACTTTTTACTCTGCCTGACTTGGTATTTATTTGTTCAGAGTTTCAAGCTCACATTGACTTGGTCCTCCCCTATAGGACCTCTCTGTCTGTTGAACTAAGTATCATTACTAAAACTTATCTGAATCTGATTCTTAAACATCTAGTTACTACTTCTGCTCATACAGTACAGTCAGCCAAGCATACCAAGTTACCAAGTTCAATCACACAATATTAAAATGAGTAAGGAGCATGGATACATATCAGCATTAGATACACATGGGTAGAACTTATCATTGTCAAACCTTGTTCTTAAAGCTTAAAAAAATGGTTTCAATTTATTAAAGATCATATCCGACTACTACCATAACAATTGACAGACATCAGGGGCTCCTTCCAGAAGAGTAATCACTAACCAGAGCATTGCCGACGCTCTGGCCATGGATTCCTGGGTTTTTAAACTCCTAACATCACTGTCCATATAGTGAAAGTGACATCAAGGGCTTTCCCAAGTCAGGAGTTCCCGGCCAGTGAGTGCTTGCGATGCTCTGGCCGGGGACTCCAGAGTTGAAAGAAAAAAATATGGATATTTAAAGCCATATATGCACAGTAAAGTGAGAGGCTTTCTCTACAAGCGTAATTCCCGGCCACAGCGCTGCCAACGCTCCGACTTGGAATTCTCACATTACAAAGCCCCTAATGTCACTGTCTATGTACAGACAGTAACATCAAGGGATCCTCCAGGAGCAGAATCCATATATGGACAGTGACGTCAGGGGCTCCCTCCAGGAGTGGAATCCCAAGCCAGTGCAATGCCAGTGTTCTGGCCTAGGATTTTGGCATCTTAAAGCTCCTAACGTCAGTGTCCATTTATGGACAGTGTTGTCAGGGGCTTCCCTAGGAGCAGAATCCCCAGTCAGAGCGTTGCTAACGTCAGGGGCTTTCCGAGCCTAGTGCTTAAAGTAACGCTGTGCCCGGGGAGTTCAGGTGATATATCCCACTCTATGCCTATACAGCCTTCCGTTGGAGGTATACGTAGAGACTTCTTCCAACGCATACCTCTGACGAAAAGAAAAAATTGAATGTGAACATACTCCAAGAAGCCCACAGCTCTGAATAAATATGGCGCAACTTGGGTTGTCAGTGCTGCACAAACTGACATTTACACCAGTTAGCATAGATGTCAGCTATAATATCCGCAGGTGTAAATTAAATATGTCATGCAGGAGATCTGCTCTCCCGCTGGTCCCGACTTACTAGCTGAAAAGACGCGAAAACAGCATAATGTCTCAAAAAGCTAAAATTTTTACTCAAAACGGGCATGCGCCAAAATTTCCCATTACATTACTTTACAATATCATGTATTATAAAGACATTTACTTTTGAGCTACTTTGATTAAATCGTTAGCAAATGGAAAAAAAAAAACACCAAGGAAAAAAATGTAATTAAAAAACTACGGCCTCCTCCATTTCCCCTCTAGCCGTCCTTTCCATCTCCAAAATGGTGTGTTTTCTGCCATTTTAGGTAGAAAAATTTCTATTTGCTCACCATTTAGGCAAAGTAGCAGGAGGGTATATTATGCAGCTTCTCAATCTCTACCTTGAAGAGCTGTGTGGTTTGTATTTTAATAGTAACTTTTTAATCTAAATTTACTTTTTACTCTGCCTGACTTGGTATTTATTTGTTCAGAGTTTCAAGCTCACATTGACTTGGTCCTCCCCTATAGGACCTCTCTATCTGTTGAACTAAGTATCATTACTAAAACTTATCTGAATCTGATTCTTAAACATCTAGTTACTACTTCTGCTCATACAGTACAGTCAGCCAAGCATACCAAGTTACCAAGTTCAATCACACAATATTAAAATGAGTAAGGAGCATGGATACATATCAGCATTAGATACACATGGGTAGAACTTATCATTGTCAAACCTTGTTCTTAAAGCTTAAAAAAATGGTTTCAATTTATTAAAGATCATATCCGACTACTACCATAACAATTGACAGACATCAGGGGCTCCTTCCAGGAGAGTAATCACTAACCAGAGCATTGCCGACGCTCTGGCCATGGATTCCTGGGTTTTTAAACTCCTAACATCACTGTCCATATAGTAAAAGTGACATCAAGGGCTTTCCCAAGTCAGGAGTTCCCGGCCAGTGAGTGCTTGCGATGCTCTGGCCGGGTACTCCAGAGTTTAAAGCCAAATATGGATATTTAAAGCCATATATGCACAGTAAAGTGAGAGGCTTTCTCTACAAGCGTAATTCCCGGCCACAGCGCTGCCAACGCTCCGACTTGGAATTCTCACATTACAAAGCCCCTAATGTCACTGTCTATGTACAGACAGTAACATCAAGGGATCCTCCAGGAGCAGAATCCATATATGGACAGTGACGTCAGGGGCTCCCTCCAGGAGTGGAATCCCAAGCCAGTGCAATGCCAGTGTTCTGGCCTAGGATTTTGGCATCTTAAAGCTCCTAACGTCAGTGTCCATTTATGGACAGTGTTGTCAGGGGCTTCCCTAGGAGCAGAATCCCCAGTCAGAGCGTTGCTAACGTCAGGGGCTTTCCGAGCCTAGTGCTTAAAGTAACGCTGTGCCCGGGGAGTTCAGGTGATATATCCCACTCTATGCCTATGCAGCCTTCCGTTGGAGGTATACGTAGAGACTTCTTCCAACGCATACCTCTGACGAAAAGAAAAAATTGAATGTGAACATACTCCAAGAAGCCCACAGCTCTGAATAAATATGGCGCAACTTGGGTTGTCAGTGCTGCACAAACTGACATTTACACCAGTTAGCATAGATGTCAGCTATAATATCCGCAGGTGTAAATTAAATATGTCATGCAGGAGAACTGCTCTCCCGCTGGTCCCGACTTACTAGCTGAAAAGACGCGAAAACAGCATAATGTCTCAAAAAGCTAAAATTTTTACTCAAAACGGGCATGCGCCAAAATTTCCCATTACATTACTTTACAATATCATGTATTATAAAGACATTTACTTTTGAGCTACTTTGACTAAATCGTTAGCAAATGGAAAAAAAAAAAAACACCAAGGAAAAAAATGTAATTAAAAAACTACGGCCTCCTCCATTTCCCCTCTAGCCGTCCTTTCCATCTCCAAAATGGTGTGTTTTCTGCCATTTTAGGTAGAAAAATTTCTATTTGCTCACCATTTAGGCAAAGTAGCAGGAGGGTATATTATGCAGCTTCTCAATCTCTACCTTGAAGAGCTGTGTGGTTTGTATTTTAATAGTAACTTTTTAATCTAAATGTACTTTTTACTCTGCCTGACTTGGTATTTATTTGTTCAGAGTTTCAAGCTCACATTGACTTGGTCCTCCCCTATAGGACCTCTCTATCTGTTGAACTAAGTATCATTACTAAAACTTATCTGAATCTGATTCTTAAAGAGGCTCTGTCACCAGATTTTGCAACCCCTATCTGCTATTGCAGCAGATAGGCGCTGCAATGTAGATTACAGTAACGTTTTTATTTTTAAAAAACGAGCATTTTTGGCCAAGTTATGACCATTTTCGTATTTATGCAAATGAGGCTTGCAAAAGTACAACTGGGCGTGTTGAAAAGTAAAAGTACAACTGGGCGTGTATTATGTGCGTATTCGGGGTGTGTTTACTACTTTTACTAGCTGGGCGTTCTGATGAGAAGTATCATCCACTTCTCTTCAGAACGCCCAGCTTCTGGCAGTGCAGATCTGTGACGTCACTCACAGGTCCTGCATCGTGTCGGCACCAGAGGCTACAGTTGATTCTGCAGCAGCATCAGCATTTGCAGGTAAGTAGCTACATCGACTTACCTGCAAACGCCGATGCTGCTGCAGAATCATCTGTAGCCTCTGGTGCCGATGTGTCCTCGCTCGCCTGACACGATGCAGGACCTGTGAGTGACGACACAGCGTGTCTCTGGAGAACACGGCTGTGTCTGCACTGCCAGAAGCTGGGCGTTGTGAAGAGAAGTGGATGATACTTCTATACACAACGCCCAGCTAGTAAAAGTAGTAAACACGCACCGATGTACGCACATAATACACGCCCAGTTGTACTTTTACTTTTCAACACGCCCAGTTGTACTTTTGCAAGCCTCATTTGCATAAATACGAAAATGGTCATAACTTGGCCAAAAATGCTCGTTTTTAAAAAATAAAAACGTTACTGTAATCTACATTGCAGCGCCGATCTGCTGCAATAGCAGATAGGGGTTGCAAAATCTGGTGACAGAGCCTCTTTAAACATCTAGTTACTACTTCTGATCATACAGTACAGTCAGCCAAGCATACCAAGTTCAATCACACAATATTAAAATAAGTAAGGAGCATGGATACATATCAGCATTAGATACACATGGGTAGAACTTATCATTGTCAAACCTTGTTCTTAAAGCTTAAACAAATGGTTTAAATTTATTAAAGATCATATCCGACTACTACCATAACAATTGACAGACATCAGGGGCTCCTTCCAGGAGAGTAATCACTAACCAGAGCATTGCCGACGCTCTGGCCATGGATTCCTGGGTTTTTAAACTCCTAACATCACTGTCCATATAGTGAAAGTGACATCAAGGGCTTTCCCAAGTCAGGAGTTCCCGGCCAGTGAGTGCTTGCGATGCTCTGGCCGGGGACTCCAGAGTTTAAAGCCAAATATGGATATTTAAAGCCATATATGCACAGTAAAGTGAGAGGCTTTCTCTACAAGCGTAATTCCCGGCCACAGCGCTGCCAACGTTCCGACTTGGAATTCTCACATTACAAAGCCCCTAATGTCACTGTCTATGTACAGACAGTAACATCAAGGGATCCTCCAGGAGCAGAATCCATATATGGACAGTGACGTCAGGGGCTCCCTCCAGGAGTGGAATCCCAAGCCAGTGCAATGCCAGTGTTCTGGCCTAGGATTTTGGCATCTTAAAGCTCCTAACGTCAGTGTCCATTTATGGACAGTGTTGTCAGGGGCTTCCCTAGGAGCAGAATCCCCAGTCAGAGCGTTGCTAACGTCAGGGGCTTTCCGAGCCTAGTGCTTAAAGTAACGCTGTGCCCGGGGAGTTCAGGTGATATATCCCACTCTATGCCTATACAGCCTTCCGTTGGAGGTATACGTAGAGACATCTCCCAACGCATACCTCTGACGAAAATAAAAAATTGAATGTGAACATACTCCAAGAAGCCCACAGCTCTGAATAAATATGGCGCAACTTGGGTTGTCAGTGCTGCACAAACTGACATCTACACCAGTTAGCATAGATGTCAGCTATAATATCCGCAGGTGTAAATTAAATATGTCATGCAGGAGATCTGCTCTCCCGCTGGTCCCGACTTACTAGCTGAAAAGACGCGAAAACAGCATAATGTCTCAAAAAGCTAAAATTTTTACTCAAAACGGGCATGCGCCAAAATTTCCCATTACATTACTTTACAATATCATGTATTATAAAGACATTTACTTTTGAGCTACTTTGACTAAATCGTTAGCAAATGGAAAAAAAAAACACCAAGGAAAAAAATTTAATTAAAAAACTACGGCCTCCTCCATTTCCCCTCTAGCCGTCCTTTCCATCTCCAAAATGGTGTGTTTTCTGCCATTTTAGGTAGAAAAATTTATATTTGCTCACCATTTAGGCAAAGTAGCAGGAGGGTATATTATGCAGCTTCACAAACTCTACCTTGAAGAGCTGTGTGGTTTGTATTTTAATAGTAACTTTTTAATCTAAATTTACTTTTTACTCTGCCTGACTTGGTATTTATTTGTTCAGAGTTTCAAGCTCACATTGACTTGGTCCTCCCCTATAGGACCTCTCTATCTGTTGAACTAAGTATCATTACTAAAACTTATCTGAATCTGATTCTTAAAGAGGCTCTGTCACCAGATTTTGCAACCCCTATCTGCTATTACAGCAGATAGGCGCTGCAATGTAGATTACAGTAACGTTTTTATTTTTAAAAAACGAGCATTTTTGGCCAAGTTATGACCATTTTCGTATTTATGCAAATGAGGCTTGCAAAAGTACAACTGGGCGTGTTGAAAAGTAAAAGTACAACTGGGCGTGTATTATGTGCGTACATCGGGGCGTGTTTACTACTTTTACTAGCTGGGCGTTCTGATGAGAAGTATCATCCACTTCTCTTCAGAACGCCCAGCTTCTGGCAGTGCAGATCTGTGACGTCACTCACAGGTCCTGCATTGTGTCGGCACCAGAGGCTACAGTTGATTCTGCAGCAGCATCAGCATTTGCAGGTGAGTAGCTACATCGACTTACCTGCAAACGCCGATGCTGCTGCAGAATCATCTGTAGCCTCTGGTGCCGATGTGTCCTCGCTCGCCTGACACGATGCAGGACCTGTGAGTGACGACACAGCGTGATCTCTGGAGAACACGGCTGTGTCTGCACTGCCAGAAGCTGGGCGTTGTGAAGAGAAGTGGATGATACTTCTATACACAACGCCCAGCTAGTAAAAGTAGTAAACACGCACCGATGTACGCACATAATACACGCCCAGTTGTACTTTTACTTTTCAACACGCCCAGTTGTACTTTTGCAAGCCTCATTTGCATAAATACGAAAATGGTCATAACTTGGCCAAAAATGCTCGTTTTTAAAAAATAAAAACGTTACTGTAATCTACATTGCAGCGCCGATCTGCTGCAATAGCAGATAGGGGTTGCAAAATCTGGTGACAGAGCCCCTTTAAACATCTAGTTACTACTTCTGATCATACAGTACAGTCAGCCAAGCATACCAAGTTCAATCACACAATATTAAAATGAGTAAGGAGCATGGATACATATCAGCATTAGATACACATGGGTAGAACTTATCATTGTCAAACCTTGTTCTTAAAGCTTAAACAAATGGTTTAAATTTATTAAAGATCATATCCGACTACTACCATAACAATTGACAGACATCAGGGGCTCCTTCCAGGAGAGTAATCACTAACCAGAGCATTGCCGACGCTCTGGCCATGGATTCCTGGGTTTTTAAACTCCTAACATCACTGTCCATATAGTGAAAGTGACATCAAGGGCTTTCCCAAGTCAGGAGTTCCCGGCCAGTGAGTGCTTGCGATGCTCTGGCCGGGGACTCCAGAGTTTAAAGCCAAATATGGATATTTAAAGCCATATATGCACAGTAAAGTGAGAGGCTTTCTCTACAAGTGTAATTCCCGGATACAGCGCTGCCAACACTCCGACTTGGAATTCTCACATTACAAAGCCCCTAATGTCACTGTCTATGTACAGACAGTAACATCAAGGGATCCTCCAGGAGCAGAATCCATTTATGGACAGTGACGTCAGGGGCTCCCTCCAGGAGTGGAATCCCCAGCCAGTGCAATGCCAGTGTTCTGGCCTAGGGTTTTGGCATCTTAAAGCTCCTAACGTCAGTGTCCATTTATGGACAGTGTTGTCAGGGGCTTCCCTAGGAGCAGAATTCCCAGTCAGAGCGTTGCTAACGTCAGGGGCTTTTCGAGCCTAGTGCTTAAAGTAATGCTGTGCCCGGGGAGTTCAGGTGATATATCCCACTCTATGCCTATACAGCCTTCCATTGGAGGTATACGTAGAAACTTCTCCCAACGCATACCTCTGACGAAAAGAAAAAATTGAATGTGAACATACTCCAAGAAGCCCACATCTCTGAATAAATATGACGCCACTTGGGTTGTCAGTGCTGCACAAACTGACATCTACACCAGTTAGCATAGATGTCAGCTATAATATACGCAGGTGTAAATTAAATATGTCCTTCAGGAGATCTGCTCTCCCGCTGGTCCCGACTTACTAGCTGAAAAGACGCGAAAACAGCATAATGTCTCAAAAAGCTAACATTTTTACTCAAAACGGGCATGCGCCAAAATTTCCCATTACATTACTTTACAATATCATGTATTATAAAGACATTTACTTTTGAGCTACTTTGACTAAATCGTTAGCATATGGAAAAAAAAACACCAAGGAAAAAAATGTAATTAAAAAACTACGGCCTCCTCCATTTCCCCTCTAGCCGTCCTTTCCATCTCCAAAATGGTGTGTTTTCTGCCATTTTAGGTAGAAAAATTTCTATTTGCTCACCATTTAGGCAAAGTAGCAGGAGGGTATATTATGCAGCTTCTCAAACTCTACCTTGAAGAGCTGTGTGGTATGTATTTTAATAGTAACTTTTTAATCTAAATTTACTTTTTACTCTGCCTGACTTGGTATTTATTTGTTCAGAGTTTCAAGCTCACATTGACTTGGTCCTCCCCTATAGGACCTCTCTATCTGTTGAACTAAGTATCATTACTAAAACTTATCTGAATCTGATTCTTAAACATCTAGTTACTACTTCTGATCATACAGTACAGTCAGCCAAGCATACCAAGTTACCAAGTTCAATCACACAATATTAAAATGAGTAAGGAGCATGGATACATATCAGCATTAGATGCACATGGGTAGAACTTATCATTATCAAACCTTGTTCTTAAAGCTTAAAAAAATGGTTTCAATTTATTAAAGATCATATCCGACTACTACCATAACAATTGACAGACATCATGGGCTCCTTCCAGGAGAGTAATCACTAACCAGAGCATTGCCGACGCTCTGGCATGGATTCCTGGGTTTTTAAACTCCTAACATCACTGTCCATATAGTGAAAGTGACATCAAGGGCTTTCCCAAGTCAGGAGTTCTCCTTCCAGGAGAATAATCACTAACCAGAGTATTGCCAACGCTCTGGCCATGGATTCCTGGGTTTTTAAACTCAAACTCCTAACATCACTGTCCATATAGTGAAAGTGACATCAAGGGCTTTCCCAAGTCAGGAGTTCCCGGCCAGTGAGTGCTTGCGATGCTCTGGCCGGGGACTCCAGAGTTTAAAGCCAAATATGGATATTTAAAGCCATATATGCACAGTAAAGTGAGAGGCTTTCTCTACAAGCGTAATTCCCGGCCACAGCGCTGCCAACCCTCCGACTTGGAATTCTCACATTACAAAGCCCCTAATGTCACTGTCTATGTACAGACAGTAACATCAAGGGATCCTCCAGGAGCAGAATCCATATATGAACAGTGACGTCAGGGGCTCCCTCCAGGAGTGGAATCCCCAGCCAGTGCAATGCCAGTGTTCTGGCCTAGGATTTTGGCATCTTAAAGCTCCTAACGTCAGTGTCCATTTATGGACAGTGTTGTCAGGGGCTTCCCTAGGAGCAGAATCCCCAGTCAGAGCGTTGCTAACGTCAGGGGCTTTCCGAGCCTAGTGCTTAAAGTAACGCTGTGCCCGGGGAGTTCAGGTGATATATCCCACTCTATGCCTATACAGCCTTCCGTTGGAGGTATACGTAGAGACTTCTCCCAACGCATACCTCTGACGAAAAGAAAAAATTGAATGTGAACATACTCCAAGAAGCCCACAGCTCTGAATAAATATGGCGCAACTTGGGTTGTCAGTGCTGCACAAACTGACATCTACACCAGTTAGCATAGATGTCAGCTATAATATCCGCAGGTGTAAATTAAATATGTCATGCAGGAGATCTGCTCTCCCGCTGGTCCCGACTTACTAGCTGAAAAGACGCGAAAACAGCATAATGTCTCAAAAAGCTAACATTTTTACTCAAAACGGGCATGCGCCAAAATTTCCCATTACATTACTTTACAATATCATGTATTATAAAGACATTTACTTTTGAGCTACTTTGACTAAATCGTTAGCAAATGGAAAAAAAAAACACCAAGGAAAAAAATGTAATGAAAAAACTACGGCCTCCTCCATTTCCCCTCTAGCCGTCCTTACCATCTCCAAAATGGTGTGTTTTCTGCCATTTTAGGGAGAAAAATTTCTATTTGCTCACCATTTAGGCAAAGTAGCAGGAGGGTATATTATGCATCTTCTCAAACTCTACCTTGAAGAGCTGTGTGGTTTGTATTTTAATAGTAACTTTTTAATCTAAATGTACTTTTTACTCTGCCTGACTTGGTATTTATTTGTTGAGAGTTTCAAGCTCACATTGACTTGGTCCTCCCCTATAGGACCTCTCTATCTGTTGAACTAAGTATCATTACTAAAACTTATCTGAATCTGATTCTTAAACATCTAGTTACTACTTCTGATCATACAGTACAGTCAGCCAAGCATACCAAGTTACCAAGTTCAATCACACAATATTAAAATGAGTAAGGAGCATGAATACATATCAGCATTAGATACACATGGGTAGTACTTATCATTGTCAAACCTTGTTCTTAAAGCTTAAAAAAATGGTTTAAATTTATTAAAGATCATATCCGACTACTACCATAACAATTGACAGACATCAGGGGCTCCTTCCAGGAGAGTAATCACTAACCAGAGCATTGCCGACGCTCTGGCCATGGATTCCTGGGTTTTTAAACTCCTAACATCACTGTCCATATAGTGAAAGTGACATCAAGGGCTTTCCCAAGTCAGGAGCTCCCGGCCAGTGAGTGCTTGCGATGCTCTGGCCGGAGACTCCAGAGTTAAAAGCCAAAAATGGATATTTAAAGCCATATATGCACAGTAAAGTGAGAGGCTTTCTCTACAAGTGTAATTCCCGGCCACAGCGCTGCCAACACTCCGACTTGGAATTCTCACATTACAAAGCCCCTAATGTCACTGTCTATGTACAGACAGTAACATCAAGGGATCCTCCAGGAGCAGAATCCATTTATGGACAGTGACGTCAGGGGCTCCCTCCAGGATTGGAATCCCCAGCCAGTGCAATGCCAGTGTTCTGGCCTAGGATTTTGGCATCTTAAAGCTCCTAACGTCAGTGTCCATTTATGGACAGTGTTGTCAGGGGCTTCCCTAGGAGCAGAATCCCCAGTCAGAGCGTTGCTAACGTCAGGGGCTTTCCGAGCCTAGTGCTTAAAGTAACGCTGTGCCCGGGGAGTTCAGGTGATATATCCCACTCTATGCCTATACAGCCTTCCGTTGGAGGTATACGTAGAGACATCTCCCAACGCATACCTCTGACGAAAATAAAAAATTTAATGTGAACATACTCCAAGAAGCCCACAGCTCTGAATAAATATGGCGCAACTTGGGTTGTCAGTGCTGCACAAACTGACATCTACACCAGTTAGCATAGATGTCAGCTATAATATCCGCAGGTGTAAATTAATTATGTCCTTCAGGAGATCTGCTCTCCCGCTGGTCCCGACTTACTAGCTGAAAAGACGCGAAAACAGCATAATGTCTCAAAAAGCTAACATTTTTACTCAAAACGGGCATGCGCCAAAATTTCCCATTACATTACTTTACAATATCATGTATTATAAAGACATTTACTTTTGAGCTACTTTGACTAAATCGTTAGCATATGGAAAAAAAAAACACCAAGGAAAAAAATTTAATTAAAAAACTACGGCCTCCTCCATTTCCCCTCTAGCCGTCCTTTCCATCTCCAAAATGGTGTGTTTTCTGCCATTTTAGGTAGAAAAATTTCTATTTGCTCACCATTTAGGCAAAGTAGCAGGAGGGTATATTATGCAGCTTCTCAAACTCTACCTTGAAGAGCTGTGTGGTTTGTATTTTAATAGTAACTTTTTAATCTAAATTTACTTTTTACTCTGCCTGACTTGGTATTTATTTGTTCAGAGTTTCAAGCTCACATTGACTTGGTCCTCCCCTATAGGACCTCTCTATCTGTTGAACTAAGTATCATTACTAAAACTTATCTGAATCTGATTCTTAAACATCTAAGTACTACTTCTGATCATACAGTACAGTCAGCCAAGCATACCAAGTTACCAAGTTCAATCACACAATATTAAAATGAGTAAGGAGCATGGATACATATCAGCATTAGATGCACATGGGTAGAACTTATCATTATCAAACCTTGTTCTTAAAGCTTAAAAAAATGGTTTCAATTTATTAAAGATCATATCCGACTACTACCATAACAATTGACAGACATCAGGGGCTCCTTTCAGGAGAGTAATCACTAACCAGAGCATTGCCGACGCTCTGGCCATGGATTCCTGGGTTTTTAAACTCCTAACATCACTGTCCATATAGTGAAAGTGACATCAAGGGCTTTCCCAAGTCAGGAGTTCCCGGCCAGTGAGTGCTTGCGATGCTCTGGCCGGGGACTCCAGAGTTTAAAGCCAAATATGGATATTTAAAGCCATATATGCACAGTAAAGTGAGAGGCTTTCTCTACAAGCGTAATTCCCGGCCACAGCGCTGCCAACGCTCCAAATTGGAATTCTCACATTACAAAGCCCCTAATGTCACTGTCTATGTACAGACAGTAACATCAAGGGATCCTCCAGGAGCAGAATCCATATATGAACAGTGACGTCAGGGGCTCCCTCCAGGAGTGGAATCCCCAGCCAGTGCAATGCCAGTGTTCTGTCCTAGAATTTTGGCATCTTAAAGCTCCTAACGTCAGTGTCCATTTATGGACAGTGTTGTCAGGGGCTTCCCTAGGAGCAGAATCCCCAGTCAGAGCGTTGCTAACGTCAGGGGCTTTCCGAGCCTAGTGCTTAAAGTAACGCTGTGCCCGGGGAGTTCAGGTGTTATATCCCACTCTATGCCTATACAGCCTTCCGTTGAAGGTATACGTAGAGACTTCTCCCAACGCATACCTTTGACGAAAATAAAAAATTGAATGTGAACATACTCCAAGAAGCCCACAGCTCTGAATAAATATGGCGCAACTTGGGTTGTCAGTTCTGCACAAACTGACATCTACACCAGTTAGCATAGATGTCAGCTATAATATCCGCAGGTGTAAATTAAATATGTCATGCAGGAGATCTGCAGAGTTTCAAGCTCACATTGACTTGGTCCTCCCCTATAGGACCTCTCTATCTGTTGAACTAAGTATCATTACTAAAACTTA
Source organism: Rhinoderma darwinii (assembly GCF_050947455.1). Classification (NCBI taxonomy): domain Eukaryota; kingdom Metazoa; phylum Chordata; class Amphibia; order Anura; family Rhinodermatidae; genus Rhinoderma; species Rhinoderma darwinii. The sequence goes on along the minus strand of NW_027461957.1, from coordinate 183,269 downwards.
TCTGAATCTGATTCTTAAACATCTAGTTACTACTTCTAAACATACAGTACAGTCAGCCAAGCATACCAAGTTACCAAGTTCAATCACACAATATTAAAATGAGTAAGGAGCATGGATACATATCAGCATTAGATGCACATGGGTAGAACTTATCATTGTCAAACCTTGTTCTTAAAGCTTAAAGAAATGGTTTCAATTTATTAAAGATCATATCCGACTACTACCATAACAATTGACAGACATCAGGGGCTCCTTCCAGGAGAGTAATCACTAACCAGAGCATTGCCGACGCTCTGGCATGGATTCCTGGGTTTTTAAACTCCTAACATCACTGTCCATATAGTGAAAGTGACATCAAGGGCTTTCCCAAGTCAGGAGTTCTCCTTCCAGGAGAGTAATCACTAACCAGAGCATTGCCAACGCTCTGGCCATGGATTCCTGGGTTTTTAAACTTCTAACATCACTGTCCATATAGTGAAAGTTACATCAAGGGCTTTCCCAAGTCAGGAGTTCCCGGCCAGTGAGTGCTTGCGATGCTCTGGCCGGGGACTCCAGAGTTTAAAGCCAAATATGGATATTTAAAGCCATATATGCACAGTAAAGTGAGAGGCTTTCTCTACAAGCGTAATTCCCGGCCACAGCGCTGCCAACGCTCCGACGTGGAATTCTCACATTACAAAGCCCCTAATGTCACTGTCTATGTACAGCCAGTAACATCAAGGGATCCTCCAGGAGCAGAATCCATATATGAACAGTGACGTCAGGGGCTCCCTCCAGGAGTGGAATCCCCAGCCAGTGCAATGCCAGTGTTCTGGCCTAGGATTTTGGCATCTTAAAGCTCCTAACGTCAGTGTCCATTTATGGACAGTGTTGTCAGGGGCTTCCCTAGGAGCAGAATCCCCAGTCAGTGCGTTGCTAACGTCAGGGGCTTTCCGAGCCTAGTGCTTAAAGTAACGCTGTGCCCGGGGAGTTCAGGTAATATATCCCACTCTATGCCTATACAGCCTTCCATTGGAGGTATACGTAGAAACTTCTCCCAGCGCATACCTCTGACGAAAAGAAAAAATTGAATGTGAACATACTCCAAGAAGCCCACAGCTCTGAATAAATATGGCGCAACTTGGGTTGTCAGTGCTGCACAAACTGACATCTACACCAGTTAGCATAGATGTCAGCTATAATATCCGCAGGTGTAAATTAAATATGTCCTTCAGGAGATCTGCTCTCCCGCTGGTCCCGACTTACTAGCTGAAAAGACGCGAAAACAGCATAATGTCTCAAAAAGCTAACATTTTTACTCAAAACGGGCATGCGCCAAAATTTCCCATTACATTACTTTACAATATCATGTATTATAAAGACATTTACTTTTGAGCTACTTTGACTAAATCGTTAGCATATGGAAAAAAAAAACCACCAAGGAAAAAAAATTAATTAAAAAACTACGGCCTCCTCCATTTCCCCTCTAGCCGTCCTTTCCATCTCCAAAATGGTGTGTTTTCTGCCATTTTAGGTAGAAAAATTTATATTTGCTCACCATTTAGGCAAAGTAGCAGGAGGGTATATTATGCAGCTTCTCAAACTCCACCTTGAAGAGCTGTGTGGTATGTATTTTAATAGTAACTTTTTAATCTAAATTTACTTTTTACTCTGCCTGACTTGGTATTTATTTGTTCAGAGTTTCAAGCTCACATTGACTTGGTCCTCCCCTATAGGACCTCTCTATCTGTTGAACTAAGTATCATTACTAAAACTTATCTGAATCTGATTCTTAAACATCTAGTTACTACTTCTGATCATACAGTACAGTCAGCCAAGCATACCAAGTTACCAAGTTCAATCACACAATATTAAAATGAGTAAGGAGCATGAATACATATCAGCATTAGATACACATGGGTAGTACTTATCATTGTCAAACCTTGTTCTTAAAGCTTAAAAAAATGGTTTAAATTTATTAAAGATCATATCCGACTACTACCATAACAATTGACAGACATCAGGGGCTCCTTCCAGGAGAGTAATCACTAACCAGAGCATTGCCGACGCTCTGGCCATGGATTCCTGGGTTTTTAAACTCCTAACATCACTGTCCATATAGTGAAAGTGACATCAAGGGCTTTCCCAAGTCAGGAGCTCCCGGCCAGTGAGTGCTTGCGATGCTCTGGCCGGAGACTCCAGAGTTAAAAGCCAAAAATGGATATTTAAAGCCATATATGCACAGTAAAGTGAGAGGCTTTCTCTACAAGTGTAATTCCCGGCCACAGCGCTGCCAACACTCCGACTTGGAATTCTCACATTACAAAGCCCCTAATGTCACTGTCTATGTACAGACAGTAACATCAAGGGATCCTCCAGGAGCAGAATCCATTTATGGACAGTGACGTCAGGGGCTCCCTCCAGGATTGGAATCCCCAGCCAGTGCAATGCCAGTGTTCTGGCCTAGGATTTTGGCATCTTAAAGCTCCTAACGTCAGTGTCCATTTATGGACAGTGTTGTCAGGGGCTTCCCTAGGAGCAGAATCCCCAGTCAGAGCGTTGCTAACGTCAGGGGCTTTCCGAGCCTAGTGCTTAAAGTAACGCTGTGCCCGGGGAGTTCAGGTGATATATCCCACTCTATGCCTATACAGCCTTCCGTTGGAGGTATACGTAGAGACATCTCCCAACGCATACCTCTGACGAAAATAAAAAATTTAATGTGAACATACTCCAAGAAGCCCACAGCTCTGAATAAATATGGCGCAACTTGGGTTGTCAGTGCTGCACAAACTGACATCTACACCAGTTAGCATAGATGTCAGCTATAATATCCGCAGGTGTAAATTAATTATGTCCTTCAGGAGATCTGCTCTCCCGCTGGTCCCGACTTACTAGCTGAAAAGACGCGAAAACAGCATAATGTCTCAAAAAGCTAACATTTTTACTCAAAACGGGCATGCGCCAAAATTTCCCATTACATTACTTTACAATATCATGTATTATAAAGACATTTACTTTTGAGCTACTTTGACTAAATCGTTAGCATATGGAAAAAAAAAACACCAAGGAAAAAAATTTAATTAAAAAACTACGGCCTCCTCCATTTCCCCTCTAGCCGTCCTTTCCATCTCCAAAATGGTGTGTTTTCTGCCATTTTAGGTAGAAAAATTTCTATTTGCTCACCATTTAGGCAAAGTAGCAGGAGGGTATATTATGCAGCTTCTCAAACTCTACCTTGAAGAGCTGTGTGGTTTGTATTTTAATAGTAACTTTTTAATCTAAATTTACTTTTTACTCTGCCTGACTTGGTATTTATTTGTTCAGAGTTTCAAGCTCACATTGACTTGGTCCTCCCCTATAGGACCTCTCTATCTGTTGAACTAAGTATCATTACTAAAACTTATCTGAATCTGATTCTTAAACATCTAAGTACTACTTCTGATCATACAGTACAGTCAGCCAAGCATACCAAGTTACCAAGTTCAATCACACAATATTAAAATGAGTAAGGAGCATGGATACATATCAGCATTAGATGCACATGGGTAGAACTTATCATTATCAAACCTTGTTCTTAAAGCTTAAAAAAATGGTTTCAATTTATTAAAGATCATATCCGACTACTACCATAACAATTGACAGACATCAGGGGCTCCTTTCAGGAGAGTAATCACTAACCAGAGCATTGCCGACGCTCTGGCCATGGATTCCTGGGTTTTTAAACTCCTAACATCACTGTCCATATAGTGAAAGTGACATCAAGGGCTTTCCCAAGTCAGGAGTTCCCGGCCAGTGAGTGCTTGCGATGCTCTGGCCGGGGACTCCAGAGTTTAAAGCCAAATATGGATATTTAAAGCCATATATGCACAGTAAAGTGAGAGGCTTTCTCTACAAGCGTAATTCCCGGCCACAGCGCTGCCAACGCTCCAAATTGGAATTCTCACATTACAAAGCCCCTAATGTCACTGTCTATGTACAGACAGTAACATCAAGGGATCCTCCAGGAGCAGAATCCATATATGAACAGTGACGTCAGGGGCTCCCTCCAGGAGTGGAATCCCCAGCCAGTGCAATGCCAGTGTTCTGTCCTAGAATTTTGGCATCTTAAAGCTCCTAACGTCAGTGTCCATTTATGGACAGTGTTGTCAGGGGCTTCCCTAGGAGCAGAATCCCCAGTCAGAGCGTTGCTAACGTCAGGGGCTTTCCGAGCCTAGTGCTTAAAGTAACGCTGTGCCCGGGGAGTTCAGGTGTTATATCCCACTCTATGCCTATACAGCCTTCCGTTGAAGGTATACGTAGAGACTTCTCCCAACGCATACCTTTGACGAAAATAAAAAATTGAATGTGAACATACTCCAAGAAGCCCACAGCTCTGAATAAATATGGCGCAACTTGGGTTGTCAGTTCTGCACAAACTGACATCTACACCAGTTAGCATAGATGTCAGCTATAATATCCGCAGGTGTAAATTAAATATGTCATGCAGGAGATCTGCAGAGTTTCAAGCTCACATTGACTTGGTCCTCCCCTATAGGACCTCTCTATCTGTTGAACTAAGTATCATTACTAAAACTTATCTGAATCTGATTCTTAAACATCTAGTTACTACTTCTAAACATACAGTACAGTCAGCCAAGCATACCAAGTTACCAAGTTCAATCACACAATATTAAAATGAGTAAGGAGCATGGATACATATCAGCATTAGATGCACATGGGTAGAACTTATCATTGTCAAACCTTGTTCTTAAAGCTTAAAGAAATGGTTTCAATTTATTAAAGATCATATCCGACTACTACCATAACAATTGACAGACATCAGGGGCTCCTTCCAGGAGAGTAATCACTAACCAGAGCATTGCCGACGCTCTGGCATGGATTCCTGGGTTTTTAAACTCCTAACATCACTGTCCATATAGTGAAAGTGACATCAAGGGCTTTCCCAAGTCAGGAGTTCTCCTTCCAGGAGAGTAATCACTAACCAGAGCATTGCCAACGCTCTGGCCATGGATTCCTGGGTTTTTAAACTTCTAACATCACTGTCCATATAGTGAAAGTTACATCAAGGGCTTTCCCAAGTCAGGAGTTCCCGGCCAGTGAGTGCTTGCGATGCTCTGGCCGGGGACTCCAGAGTTTAAAGCCAAATATGGATATTTAAAGCCATATATGCACAGTAAAGTGAGAGGCTTTCTCTACAAGCGTAATTCCCGGCCACAGCGCTGCCAACGCTCCGACGTGGAATTCTCACATTACAAAGCCCCTAATGTCACTGTCTATGTACAGCCAGTAACATCAAGGGATCCTCCAGGAGCAGAATCCATATATGAACAGTGACGTCAGGGGCTCCCTCCAGGAGTGGAATCCCCAGCCAGTGCAATGCCAGTGTTCTGGCCTAGGATTTTGGCATCTTAAAGCTCCTAACGTCAGTGTCCATTTATGGACAGTGTTGTCAGGGGCTTCCCTAGGAGCAGAATCCCCAGTCAGTGCGTTGCTAACGTCAGGGGCTTTCCGAGCCTAGTGCTTAAAGTAACGCTGTGCCCGGGGAGTTCAGGTAATATATCCCACTCTATGCCTATACAGCCTTCCATTGGAGGTATACGTAGAAACTTCTCCCAGCGCATACCTCTGACGAAAAGAAAAAATTGAATGTGAACATACTCCAAGAAGCCCACAGCTCTGAATAAATATGGCGCAACTTGGGTTGTCAGTGCTGCACAAACTGACATCTACACCAGTTAGCATAGATGTCAGCTATAATATCCGCAGGTGTAAATTAAATATGTCCTTCAGGAGATCTGCTCTCCCGCTGGTCCCGACTTACTAGCTGAAAAGACGCGAAAACAGCATAATGTCTCAAAAAGCTAACATTTTTACTCAAAACGGGCATGCGCCAAAATTTCCCATTACATTACTTTACAATATCATGTATTATAAAGACATTTACTTTTGAGCTACTTTGACTAAATCGTTAGCATATGGAAAAAAAAAACCACCAAGGAAAAAAAATTAATTAAAAAACTACGGCCTCCTCCATTTCCCCTCTAGCCGTCCTTTCCATCTCCAAAATGGTGTGTTTTCTGCCATTTTAGGTAGAAAAATTTATATTTGCTCACCATTTAGGCAAAGTAGCAGGAGGGTATATTATGCAGCTTCTCAAACTCCACCTTGAAGAGCTGTGTGGTATGTATTTTAATAGTAACTTTTTAATCTAAATTTACTTTTTACTCTGCCTGACTTGGTATTTATTTGTTCAGAGTTTCAAGCTCACATTGACTTGGTCCTCCCCTATAGGACCTCTCTATCTGTTGAACTAAGTATCATTACTAAAACTTATCTGAATCTGATTCTTAAACATCTAGTTACTACTTCTGATCATACAGTACAGTCAGCCAAGCATACCAAGTTACCAAGTTCAATAACACAATATTAAAATGAGTAAGGAGCATGGATACATATCAGCATTAGATGCACATGAGTAGAACTTATCATTGTCAAACCTTGTTCTTAAAGCTTAAAAAAATGGTTTAAATTTATTAAAGATCATATCCGACTACTACCATAACAATTGACAGACATCAGGGGCTCCTTCCAGGAGAGTAATCACTAACCAGAGCATTGCCGACGCTCTGGCATGGATTCCTGGGTTTTTAAACTCCTAACATCACTGTCCATATAGTGAAAGTGACATCAAGGGCTTTCCCAAGTCAGGAGTTCTCTTTCCAGGAGAGTAATCACTAACCAGAGCATTGCCGACGCTCTGGCCATGGATTCCTGGGTTTTTAAACTCCTAACATCACTGTCCATATAGTGAAAGTTACATCAAGGGCTTTCCCAAGTCAGGAGTTCCCGGCCAGTGAGTGCTTGCGATGCTCTGGCCGGGGACTCCAGAGTTTAAAGCCAAATATGGATATTTAAAGCCATATATGCACAGTAAAGTGAGAGGCTTTCTCTACAAGCGTAATTCCCGGCCACAGCGCTGCCAACGCTCCGACTTGGAATTCTCACGTTACAAAGCCCCTAATGTCACTGTCTGTGTACAGACAGTAACATCAAGGGATCCTCCAGGAGCAGAATCCATATATGAACAGTGACGTCAGGGGCTCCCTCCAGGAGTGGAATCCCCAGCCAGTGCAATGCCAGTGTTCTGGCCTAGGATTTTGGCATCTTAAAGCTCCTAACGTCAGTGTCCATTTATGGACAGTGTTGTCAGGGGCTTCCCTAGGAGCAGAATCCCCAGTCAGAGCGTTGCTAACGTCAGGGGCTTTCCGAGCCTAGTGCTTAAAGTAACGCTGTGCCCGGGGAGTTCAGGTAATATATCCCACTCTATGCCTATACAGCCTTCCGTTGGAGGTATACGTAGAGACTTCTCCCAACGCATACCTCTGACGAAAAGAAAAAATTGAATGTGAACATACTCCAAGAAGCCCACAGCTCTGAATAAATATGGCACAACTTGGGTTGTCAGTGCTGCACAAACTGACATCTACACCAGTTAGCATAGATGTCAGCTATAATATCCGCAGGTGTAAATTAAATATGTCATGCAGGAGATCTGCTCTCCCGCTGGTCCCGACTTACTAGCTAAAAAGACGCGAAAACAGCATAATGTCTCAAAAAGCTAACATTTTTACTCAAAACGGGCATGCGCCAAAATTTCCCATTACATTACTTTACAATATCATGTATTATAAAGACATTTACTTTTGAGCTACTTTGAATAAATCGTTAGCAAATGGAAAAAAAAAAACACCAAGGAAAAAAATGTAATTAAAAAACTACGGCCTCCTCCATTTCCCCTCTAGCCGTCCTTTCCATCTCCAAAATGGTGTGTTTTCTGCCATTTTAGGTAGAAAAATTTCTATTTGCTCACCATTTAGGCAAAGTAGCAGGAGGGTATATAATGCAGCTTCTCAAACTCTACCTTGAAGAGCTGTGTGGTATGTATTTTAATAGTAACTTTTTAATCTAAATTTACTTTTTACTCTGCCTGACTTGGTATTTATTTGTTGAGAGTTTCAAGCTCACATTGACTTGGTCCTCCCCTATAGGACCTCTCTATCTGTTGAACTAAGTATCATTACTAAAACTTATCTGAATCTGATTCTTAAACATCTAGTTACTACTTCTGATCATACAGTACTGTCAGCCAAGCATACCAAGTTACCAAGTTCAATCACACAATATTAAAATGAGTAAGGAGCATGGATACATATCAGCATTAGATACACATGGGTAGAACTTATCATTGTCAAACCTTGTTCTTAAAGCTTAAAAAAATGGTTTAAATTTATTAAAGATCATATCCGACTACTACCATAACAATTGACAGACATCAGGGGCTCCTTCCAGGAGAGTAATCACTAACCAGAGCATTGCCGACGCTCTGGCCATGGATTCCTGGGTTTTTAAACTCCTAACATCACTGTCCATATAGTGAAAGTGACATCAAGGGCTTTCCCAAGTCAGGAGCTCCCGGCCAGTGAGTGCTTGCGATGCTCTGGCCGGGGACTCCAGAGTTTAAAGCCAAATATGGATATTTAAAGCTATATATGCACAGTAAAGTGAGAGGCTTTCTCTACAAGTGTAATTCCCGGCCACAGCGCTGCCAACACTCCGACTTGGAATTCTCACATTACAAAGCCCCTAATGTCACTGTCTATGTACAGACAGTAACATCAAGGGATCCTCCAGGAGCAGAATCCATTTATGGACAGTGACGTCAGGGGCTCCCTCCAGGAGTGGAATCCCCAGCCAGTGCAATGCCAGTGTTCTGGCCTAGGATTTTGGCATCTTAAAGCTCCTAACGTCAGTGTCCATTTATGGACAGTGTTGTCAGGGGCTTCCCTAGGAGCAGAATTCCCAGTCAGAGCGTTGCTAACGTCAGGGGCTTTTCGAGCCTAGTGCTTAAAGTAACGCTGTGCCCGGGGAGTTCAGGTGATATATCCCACTCTATGCCTATACAGCCTTCCATTGGAGGTATACGTAGAGACTTCTCCCAACGCATACCTCTGACGAAAAGAAAAAATTTAATGTGAACATACTCCAAGAAGCCCACAGCTCCGAATAAATATGGCGCAACTTGGGTTGTCAGTGCTGCACAAACTGACATCTACACCAGTTAGCATAGATGTCAGCTATAATATCCGCAGGTGTAAATTAAATATGTCCTTCAGGAGATCTGCTCTCCCGCTGGTCCCGACTTACTAGCTGAAAAGACGCGAAAACAGCATAATGTCTCAGAAAGCTAACATTTTTACTCAAAACGGGCATGCGCCAAAATTTCCCATTACATTACTTTACAATATCATGTATTATAAAGACATTTACTTTTGAGCTACTTTGACTAAATCGTTAGCATATGGAAAAAAAAAACCACCAAGGAAAAAAAATTAATTAAAAAACTACGGCCTCCTCCATTTCCCCTCTAGCCGTCCTTTCCATCTCCAAAATGGTGTGTTTTCTGCCATTTTAGGTAGAAAAATTTATATTTGCTCACCATTTAGGCAAAGTAGCAGGAGGGTATATTATGCAGCTTCTCAAACTCTACCTTGAAGAGCTGTGTGGTATGTATTTTAATAGTAACTTTTTAATCTAAATTTACTTTTTACTCTGCCTGACTTGGTATTTATTTGTTCAGAGTTTCAAGCTCACATTGACTTGGTCCTCCCCTATAGGACCTCTCTATCTGTTGAACTAAGTATCATTACTAAAACTTATCTGAATCTGATTCTTAAACATCTAGTTACTACTTCTGATCATACAGTACAGTCAGCCAAGCATACCAAGTTACCAAGTTCAATCACACAATATTAAAATGAGTAAGGAGCATGGATACATATCAGCATTAGATGCACATGGGTAGAACTTATCATTGTCAAGCCTTGTTCTTAAAGCTTAAAAAAATGGTTTAAATTTATTAAAGATCATATCCGACTACTACCATAACAATTGACAGACATCAGGGGCTCCTTCCAGGAGAGTAATCACTAACCAGAGCATTGCCGACGCTCTGGCATGGATTCCTGGGTTTTTAAACTCCTAACATCACTGTCCATATAGTGAAAGTGACATCAAGGGCTTTCCCAAGTCAGGAGTTCTCCTTCCAGGAGAGTAATCACTAACCAGAGCATTGCCGACGCTCTGGCCATGGATTCCTGGGTTTTTAAACTCCTAACATCACTGTCCATATAGTGAAAGTTACATCAAGGGCTTTCCCAAGTCAGGAGTTCCCGGCCAGTGAGTGCTTGCGATGCTCTGGCCGGGGACTCAGGAGTTTAAAGCCAAATATGGATATTTAAAGCCATATATGCACAGTAAAGTGAGAGGCTTTCTCTACAAGCGTAATTCCCGGCCACAGCGCTGCCAACGCTCCAAATTGGAATTCTCACATTACAAAGCCCCTAATGTCACTGTCTATGTACAGACAGTAACATCAAGGGATCCTCCAGGAGCAGAATCCATATATGAACAGTGACGTCAGGGGCTCCCTCCAGGAGTGGAATCCCCAGCCAGTGCAATGCCAGTGTTCTGGCCTAGGATTTTGGCATCTTAATGCTCCTAACGTCAGTGTCCATTTATGGACAGTGTTGTCAGGGGCTTCCCTAGGAGCAGAATCCCCAGTCAGAGCGTTGCTAACGTCAGGGGCTTTCCGAGCCTAGTGCTTAAAGTAACGCTGTGCCCGGGGAGTTCAGGTAATATATCCCACTCTATGCCTATACAGCCTTCCGTTGGAGGTATACGTAGAGACTTCTCCCAACGCATACCTCTGACGAAAAGAAAAAATTGAATGTGAACATACTCCAAGAAGCCCACAGCTCTGAATAAATATGGCGCAACTTGGGTTGTCAGTGCTGCACAAACTGACATCTACACCAGTTAGCATAGATGTCAGCTATAATATCCGCAGGTGTAAATTAAATATGTAATGCAGGAGATCTGCTCTCCCGCTGGTCCCGACTTACTAGCTGAAAAGACGCGAAAACAGCATAATGTCTCAAAAAGCTAACATTTTTACTCAAAACGGGCATGCGCCAAAATTTCCCATTACATTACTTTACAATATCATGTATTATAAAGACATTTACTTTTGAGCTACTTTGAATAAATCGTTAGCAAATGGAAAAAAAAAAACACCAAGGAAAAAAATGTAATTAAAAAACTACGGCCTCCTCCATTTCCCCTCTAGCCGTCCTTACCATCTCCAAAATGGTGTGTTTTCTGCCATTTTAGGTAGAAAAATTTCTATTTGCTCACCATTTAGGCAAAGTAGCAGGAGGGTATATTATGCAGCTTCTCAAACTCTACCTTGAAGAGCTGTGTGGTTTGTATTTTAATAGTAACTTTTTAATCTAAATTTACTTTTTACTCTGCCTGACTTGGTATTTATTTGTTGAGAGTTTCAAGCTCACATTGACTTGGTCCTCCCCTATAGGACCTCTCTATCTGTTGAACTAAGTATCATTACTAAAACTTATCTGAATCTGATTCTTAAACATCTAGTTACTACTTCTGATCATACAGTACAGTCAGCCAAGCATACCAAGTTACCAAGTTCAATCACACAATATTAAAATGAGTAAGGATCATGGATACATATCAGCATTAGATACACATGGGTAGAACTTATCATTATCAAACCTTGTTCTTAAAGCTTAAAAAAATGGTTTACATTTATTAAAGATCATATCCGACTACTACCATAACAATTGACAGACATCAGGGGCTCCTTCCAGGAGAGTAATCACTAACCAGAGCATTGCCGACGCTCTGGCCATGGATTCCTGCGTTTTTAAACTCCTAACATCACTGTCCATATAGTGAAAGTGACATCAAGGGCTTTCCCAAGTCAGGAGCTCCCGGCCAGTGAGTGCTTGCGATGCTCTGGCCGGGGACTCCAGAGTTTAAAGCCAAATATGGATATTTAAAGCCATATATGCACAGTAAAGTGAGAGGCTTTCTCTACAAGTGTAATTCCCGGCCACAGCGCTGCCAACACTCCGACTTGGAATTCTCACATTACAAAGCCCCTAATGTCACTGTCTATGTACAGACAGTAACATCAAGGGATCCTCCAGGAGCAGAATCCATTTATGGACAGTGACGTCAGGGGCTCCCTCCAGGAGTGGAATCCCCAGCCAGTGCAATGCCAGTGTTCTGGCCTAGGATTTTGGCATCTTAAAGCTCCTAACGTCAGTGTCCATTTATGGACAGTGTTGTCAGGGGCTTCCCTAGGAGCAGAATTCCCAGTCAGAGCGTTGCTAACGTCAGGGGCTTTTCGAGCCTAGTGCTTAAAGTAATGCTGTGCCCGGGGAGTTCAGGTGATATATCCCACTCTATGCCTATACAGCCTTCCATTGGAGGTATACGTAGAAACTTCTCCCAACGCATACCTCTGACGAAAAGAAAAAATTGAATGTGAACATACTCCAAGAAGCCCACAGCTCTGAATAAATATGGCGCAACTTGGGTTGTCAGTGCTGCACAAACTGACATCTACACCAGTTAGCATAGATGTCAGCTATAATATCCGCAGGTGTAAATTAAATATGTCCTTCAGGAGATCTGCTCTCCCGCTGGTCCCGACTTACTAGCTGAAAAGACGCGAAAACAGCATAATGTCTCAAAAAGCTAACATTTTTACTCAAAACGGGCATGCGCCAAAATTTCCCATTACATTACTTTACAATATCATGTATTATAAAGACATTTACTTTTGAGCTACTTTGACTAAATCGTTAGCATATGGAAAAAAAAAACCACCAAGGAAAAAAAATTAATTAAAAAACTACGGCCTCCTCCATTTCCCCTCTAGCCGTCCTTTCCATCTCCAAAATGGTGTGTTTTCTGCCATTTTAGGTAGAAAAATTTCTATTTGCTCACCATTTAGGCAAAGTAGCAGGAGGGTATATTATGCAGCTTCTCAAACTCTACCTTGAAGAGCTGTGTGGTATGTATTTTAATAGTAACTTTTTAATCTAAATTTACTTTTTACTCTGCCTGACTTGGTATTTATTTGTTCAGAGTTTCAAGCTCACATTGACTTGGTCCTCCCCTATAGGACCTCTCTATCTGTTGAACTAAGTATCATTACTAAAACTTATCTGAATCTGATTCTTAAACATCTAGTTACTACTTCTAAACATACAGTACAGTCAGCCAAGCATACCAAGTTACCAAGTTCAATCACACAATATTAAAATGAGTAAGGAGCATGGATACATATCAGCATTAGATGCACATGGGTAGAACTTATCATTGTCAAGCCTTGTTCTTAAAGCTTAAAAAAATGGTTTAAATTTATTAAAGATCATATCCGACTACTACCATAACAATTGACAGACATCAGGGGCTCCTTCCAGGAGAGTAATCACTAACCAGAGCATTGCTGACGCTCTGGCATGGATTCCTGGGTTTTTAAACTCCTAACATCACTGTCCATATAGTGAAAGTGACATCAAGGGCTTTCCCAAGTCAGGAGTTCTCCTTCCAGGAGAGTAATCACTAACCAGAGCATTGCCAACGCTCTGGCCATGGATTCCTGGGTTTTTAAACTCAAACTCCTAACATCACTGTCCATATAGTGAAAGTGACATCACGGGGCTTTCCCAAGTCAGGAGCTCCCGGCCAGTGAGTGCTTGCGATGCTCTGGCCGGGGACTCCAGAGTTTAAAGCCAAATATGGATATTTAAAGCCATATATGCACAGTAAAGTGGGAGGCTTTCTCTACAAGTGTAATTCCCGGCCACAGCGCTGCCAACACTCCGACTTGGAATTCTCACATTACAAAGCCCCAAATGTCACTGTCTATGTACAGACAGTAACATCAAGGGATCCTCCAGGAGCAGAATCCATTTATGGACAGTGACGTCAGGGGCTCCCTCCAGGAGTGGAATCCCCAGCCAGTGCAATGCCAGTGTTCTGGCCTAGAATTTTGGCATCTTAAAGCTCCTAACGTCAGTGTCCATTTATGGACAGTGTTGTCAGGGGCTTCCCTAGGAGCAGAATTCCCAGTCAGAGCGTTGCTAACGTCAGGGGCTTTTCGAGCCTAGTGCTTAAAGTAACGCTGTGCCCGGGGAGTTCAGGTGATATATCCCACTCTATGCCTATACAGCCTTCCATTGGAGGTATACGTAGAAACTTCTCCCAACGCATACCTCTGAGGAAAAGAAAAAATTGAATGTGAACATACTCCAAGAAGCCCACAGCTCTGAATAAATATGGCGCAACTTGGGTTGTCAGTGCTGCACAAACTGACATCTACACCAGTTAGCATAGATGTCAGCTATAATATCTGCAGGTGTAAATTAAATATGTCCTTCAGGAGATCTGCTCTCCCGCTGGTCCCGACTTACTAGCTGAAAAGACGCGAAAACAGCATAATGTCTCAAAAAGCTAACATTTTTACTCAAAACGGGCATGCGCCAAAATTTACCATTACATTACAATATTATGTATTATAAAGACATTTACTTTTGAGCTACTTTGACTAAATCGTTAGCAAATGGAAAAAAAAAACCACCAAGGAAAAAAATGTAATTAAAAAACTACGGCCTCCTCCATTTCCCCTCTAGCCGTCCTTACCATCTCCAAAATGGTGTGTTTTCTGCCATTTTAGGTAGAAAAATTTCTATTTGCTCACCATTTAGGCAAAGTAGCAGGAGGGTATATTATGCAGCTTCTCAAACTCTACCTTGAAGAGCTGTGTGGTTTGTATTTTAATAGTAACTTTTTAATCTAAATTTACTTTTTACTCTGCCTGACTTGGTATTTATTTGTTCAGAGTTTCAAGCTCACATTGACTTGGTCCTCCCCTATAGGACCTCTCTATCTGTTGAACTAAGTATCATTACTAAAACTTATCTGAATCTGATTCTTAAACATCTAGTTACTACTTCTGATCATACAGTACAGTCAGCCAAGCATACCAAGTTACCAAGTTCAATCACACAATATTAAAATGAGTAAGGAGCATGGATACATATCAGCATTAGATGCACATGGGTAGAACTTATCATTGTCAAGCCTTGTTCTTAAAGCTTAAAAAAATGGTTTAAATTTATTAAAGATCATATCCGACTACTACCATAACAATTGACAGACATCAGGGGCTCCTTCCAGGAGAGTAATCACTAACCAGAGCATTGCCGACGCTCTGGCATGGATTCCTGGGTTTTTAAACTCCTAACATCACTGTCCATATAGTGAAAGTGACATCAAGGGCTTTCCCAAGTCAGGAGTTCTCCTTCCAGGAGAGTAATCACTAACCAGAGCATTGCCGACGCTCTGGCCATGGATTCCTGGGTTTTTAAACTCCTAACATCACTGTCCATATAGTGAAAGTTACATCAAGGGCTTTCCCAAGTCAGGAGTTCCCGGCCAGTGAGTGCTTGCGATGCTCTGGCCGGGGACTCAGGAGTTTAAAGCCAAATATGGATATTTAAAGCCATATATGCACAGTAAAGTGAGAGGCTTTCTCTACAAGCGTAATTCCCGGCCACAGCGCTGCCAACGCTCCAAATTGGAATTCTCACATTACAAAGCCCCTAATGTCACTGTCTATGTACAGACAGTAACATCAAGGGATCCTCCAGGAGCAGAATCCATATATGAACAGTGACGTCAGGGGCTCCCTCCAGGAGTGGAATCCCCAGCCAGTGCAATGCCAGTGTTCTGGCCTAGGATTTTGGCATCTTAATGCTCCTAACGTCAGTGTCCATTTATGGACAGTGTTGTCAGGGGCTTCCCTAGGAGCAGAATCCCCAGTCAGAGCGTTGCTAACGTCAGGGGCTTTCCGAGCCTAGTGCTTAAAGTAACGCTGTGCCCGGGGAGTTCAGGTAATATATCCCACTCTATGCCTATACAGCCTTCCGTTGGAGGTATACGTAGAGACTTCTCCCAACGCATACCTCTGACGAAAAGAAAAAATTGAATGTGAACATACTCCAAGAAGCCCACAGCTCTGAATAAATATGGCGCAACTTGGGTTGTCAGTGCTGCACAAACTGACATCTACACCAGTTAGCATAGATGTCAGCTATAATATCCGCAGGTGTAAATTAAATATGTAATGCAGGAGATCTGCTCTCCCGCTGGTCCCGACTTACTAGCTGAAAAGACGCGAAAACAGCATAATGTCTCAAAAAGCTAACATTTTTACTCAAAACGGGCATGCGCCAAAATTTCCCATTACATTACTTTACAATATCATGTATTATAAAGACATTTACTTTTGAGCTACTTTGAATAAATCGTTAGCAAATGGAAAAAAAAAAACACCAAGGAAAAAAATGTAATTAAAAAACTACGGCCTCCTCCATTTCCCCTCTAGCCGTCCTTACCATCTCCAAAATGGTGTGTTTTCTGCCATTTTAGGTAGAAAAATTTCTATTTGCTCACCATTTAGGCAAAGTAGCAGGAGGGTATATTATGCAGCTTCTCAAACTCTACCTTGAAGAGCTGTGTGGTTTGTATTTTAATAGTAACTTTTTAATCTAAATTTACTTTTTACTCTGCCTGACTTGGTATTTATTTGTTGAGAGTTTCAAGCTCACATTGACTTGGTCCTCCCCTATAGGACCTCTCTATCTGTTGAACTAAGTATCATTACTAAAACTTATCTGAATCTGATTCTTAAACATCTAGTTACTACTTCTGATCATACAGTACAGTCAGCCAAGCATACCAAGTTACCAAGTTCAATCACACAATATTAAAATGAGTAAGGATCATGGATACATATCAGCATTAGATACACATGGGTAGAACTTATCATTATCAAACCTTGTTCTTAAAGCTTAAAAAAATGGTTTACATTTATTAAAGATCATATCCGACTACTACCATAACAATTGACAGACATCAGGGGCTCCTTCCAGGAGAGTAATCACTAACCAGAGCATTGCCGACGCTCTGGCCATGGATTCCTGCGTTTTTAAACTCCTAACATCACTGTCCATATAGTGAAAGTGACATCAAGGGCTTTCCCAAGTCAGGAGCTCCCGGCCAGTGAGTGCTTGCGATGCTCTGGCCGGGGACTCCAGAGTTTAAAGCCAAATATGGATATTTAAAGCCATATATGCACAGTAAAGTGAGAGGCTTTCTCTACAAGTGTAATTCCCGGCCACAGCGCTGCCAACACTCCGACTTGGAATTCTCACATTACAAAGCCCCTAATGTCACTGTCTATGTACAGACAGTAACATCAAGGGATCCTCCAGGAGCAGAATCCATTTATGGACAGTGACGTCAGGGGCTCCCTCCAGGAGTGGAATCCCCAGCCAGTGCAATGCCAGTGTTCTGGCCTAGGATTTTGGCATCTTAAAGCTCCTAACGTCAGTGTCCATTTATGGACAGTGTTGTCAGGGGCTTCCCTAGGAGCAGAATTCCCAGTCAGAGCGTTGCTAACGTCAGGGGCTTTTCGAGCCTAGTGCTTAAAGTAATGCTGTGCCCGGGGAGTTCAGGTGATATATCCCACTCTATGCCTATACAGCCTTCCATTGGAGGTATACGTAGAAACTTCTCCCAACGCATACCTCTGACGAAAAGAAAAAATTGAATGTGAACATACTCCAAGAAGCCCACAGCTCTGAATAAATATGGCGCAACTTGGGTTGTCAGTGCTGCACAAACTGACATCTACACCAGTTAGCATAGATGTCAGCTATAATATCCGCAGGTGTAAATTAAATATGTCCTTCAGGAGATCTGCTCTCCCGCTGGTCCCGACTTACTAGCTGAAAAGACGCGAAAACAGCATAATGTCTCAAAAAGCTAACATTTTTACTCAAAACGGGCATGCGCCAAAATTTCCCATTACATTACTTTACAATATCATGTATTATAAAGACATTTACTTTTGAGCTACTTTGACTAAATCGTTAGCATATGGAAAAAAAAAACCACCAAGGAAAAAAAATTAATTAAAAAACTACGGCCTCCTCCATTTCCCCTCTAGCCGTCCTTTCCATCTCCAAAATGGTGTGTTTTCTGCCATTTTAGGTAGAAAAATTTCTATTTGCTCACCATTTAGGCAAAGTAGCAGGAGGGTATATTATGCAGCTTCTCAAACTCTACCTTGAAGAGCTGTGTGGTATGTATTTTAATAGTAACTTTTTAATCTAAATTTACTTTTTACTCTGCCTGACTTGGTATTTATTTGTTCAGAGTTTCAAGCTCACATTGACTTGGTCCTCCCCTATAGGACCTCTCTATCTGTTGAACTAAGTATCATTACTAAAACTTATCTGAATCTGATTCTTAAACATCTAGTTACTACTTCTAAACATACAGTACAGTCAGCCAAGCATACCAAGTTACCAAGTTCAATCACACAATATTAAAATGAGTAAGGAGCATGGATACATATCAGCATTAGATGCACATGGGTAGAACTTATCATTGTCAAGCCTTGTTCTTAAAGCTTAAAAAAATGGTTTAAATTTATTAAAGATCATATCCGACTACTACCATAACAATTGACAGACATCAGGGGCTCCTTCCAGGAGAGTAATCACTAACCAGAGCATTGCTGACGCTCTGGCATGGATTCCTGGGTTTTTAAACTCCTAACATCACTGTCCATATAGTGAAAGTGACATCAAGGGCTTTCCCAAGTCAGGAGTTCTCCTTCCAGGAGAGTAATCACTAACCAGAGCATTGCCAACGCTCTGGCCATGGATTCCTGGGTTTTTAAACTCAAACTCCTAACATCACTGTCCATATAGTGAAAGTGACATCACGGGGCTTTCCCAAGTCAGGAGCTCCCGGCCAGTGAGTGCTTGCGATGCTCTGGCCGGGGACTCCAGAGTTTAAAGCCAAATATGGATATTTAAAGCCATATATGCACAGTAAAGTGGGAGGCTTTCTCTACAAGTGTAATTCCCGGCCACAGCGCTGCCAACACTCCGACTTGGAATTCTCACATTACAAAGCCCCAAATGTCACTGTCTATGTACAGACAGTAACATCAAGGGATCCTCCAGGAGCAGAATCCATTTATGGACAGTGACGTCAGGGGCTCCCTCCAGGAGTGGAATCCCCAGCCAGTGCAATGCCAGTGTTCTGGCCTAGAATTTTGGCATCTTAAAGCTCCTAACGTCAGTGTCCATTTATGGACAGTGTTGTCAGGGGCTTCCCTAGGAGCAGAATTCCCAGTCAGAGCGTTGCTAACGTCAGGGGCTTTTCGAGCCTAGTGCTTAAAGTAACGCTGTGCCCGGGGAGTTCAGGTGATATATCCCACTCTATGCCTATACAGCCTTCCATTGGAGGTATACGTAGAAACTTCTCCCAACGCATACCTCTGAGGAAAAGAAAAAATTGAATGTGAACATACTCCAAGAAGCCCACAGCTCTGAATAAATATGGCGCAACTTGGGTTGTCAGTGCTGCACAAACTGACATCTACACCAGTTAGCATAGATGTCAGCTATAATATCTGCAGGTGTAAATTAAATATGTCCTTCAGGAGATCTGCTCTCCCGCTGGTCCCGACTTACTAGCTGAAAAGACGCGAAAACAGCATAATGTCTCAAAAAGCTAACATTTTTACTCAAAACGGGCATGCGCCAAAATTTACCATTACATTACAATATTATGTATTATAAAGACATTTACTTTTGAGCTACTTTGACTAAATCGTTAGCAAATGGAAAAAAAAAACCACCAAGGAAAAAAATGTAATTAAAAAACTACGGCCTCCTCCATTTCCCCTCTAGCCGTCCTTACCATCTCCAAAATGGTGTGTTTTCTGCCATTTTAGGTAGAAAAATTTCTATTTGCTCACCATTTAGGCAAAGTAGCAGGAGGGTATATTATGCAGCTTCTCAAACTCTACCTTGAAGAGCTGTGTGGTTTGTATTTTAATAGTAACTTTTTAATCTAAATTTACTTTTTACTCTGCCTGACTTGGTATTTATTTGTTGAGAGTTTCAAGCTCACATTGACTTGGTCCTCCCCTATAGGACCTCTCTATCTGTTGAACTAAGTATCATTACTAAAACTTATCTAAATCTGATTCTTAAACATCTAGTTACTACTTCTGATCATACAGTACAGTCAACCAAGCATACCAAGTTACCAAGTTCAATCACACAATATTAAAATGAGTAAGGAGCATGGATACATATCAGCATTAGATACACATGGGTAGAACTTATCATTGTCAAACCTTGTTCTTAAAGCTTAAAAAAATGGTTTAAATTTATTAAAGATCATATCCGACTACTACCATAACAATTGACAGACATCAGGGGCTCCTTCCAGGAGAGTAATCACTAACCAGAGCATTGCCGACGCTCTGGCATGGATTCCTGGGTTTTTAAACTCCTAACATCACTGTCCATATAGTGAAAGTGACATCAAGGGCTTTCCCAAGTCAGGAGTTCTCCTTCCAGGAGAGTAATCACTAACCAGAGCATTGCCAACGCTCTGGCCATGGATTCCTGGGTTTTTAAACTCAAACTCCTAACATCACTGTCCATATAGTGAAAGTGACATCACGGGGCTTTCCCAAGTCAGGAGCTCCCGGCCAGTGAGTGCTTGCGATGCTCTGGCCGGGGACTCCAGAGTTTAAAGCCAAATATGGATATTTAAAGCCATATATGCACAGTAAAGTGAGAGGCTTTCTCTACAAGTGTAATTCCCGGCCACAGCGCTGCCAACACTCCGACTTGGAATTCTCACATTACAAAGCCCCAAATGTCACTGTCTATGTACAGACAGTAACATCAAGGGATCCTCCAGGTGCAGAATCCATTTATGGACAGTGACGTCAGGGGCTCCCTCCAGGAGTGGAATCCCCAGCCAGTGCAATGCCAGTGTTCTGGCCTAGGATTTTGGCATCTTAAAGCTCCTAACGTCAGTGTCCATTTATGGACAGTGTTGTCAGGGGCTTCCCTAGGAGCAGAATTCCCAGTCAGAGCGTTGCTAACGTCAGGGGCTTTTCGAGCCTAGTGCTTAAAGTAACGCTGTGCCCGGGGAGTTCAGGTGATATATCCCACTCTATGCCTATACAGCCTTCCATTGGAGGTATACGTAGAAACTTCTCCCAACGCATACCTCTGACGAAAAGAAAAAATTGAATGTGAACATACTCCAAGAAGCCCACAGCTCTGAATAAATATGGCGCAACTTGGGTTGTCAGTGCTGCACAAACTGACATCTACACCAGTTAGCATAGATGTCAGCTATAATATCTGCAGGTGTAAATTAAATATGTCCTTCAGGAGATCTGCTCTCCCGCTGGTCCCGACTTACTAGCTGAAAAGACGCGAAAACAGCATAATGTCTCAAAAAGCTAACATTTTTACTCAAAACGGGCATGCGCCAAAATTTCCCATTACATTACTTTACAATATCATGTATTATAAAGACATTTACTTTTGAGCTACTTTGACTAAATCGTTAGCATATGGAAAAAAAAAAACACCAAGGAAAAAAATTTAATTAAAAAACTACGGCCTCCTCCATTTCCCCTCTAGCCGTCCTTTCCATCTCCAAAATGGTGTGTTTTCTGCCATTTTAGGTAGAAAAATTTCTATTTGCTCACCATTTAGGCAAAGTAGCAGGAGGGTATATTATGCAGCTTCTCAAACTCTACCTTGAAGAGCTGTGTGGTTTGTATTTTAATAGTAACTTTTTAATCTAAATTTACTTTTTACTCTGCCTGACTTGGTATTTATTTGTTCAGAGTTTCAAGCTCACATTGACTTGGTCCTCCCCTATAGGACCTCTCTATCTGTTGAACTAAGTATCATTACTAAAACTTATCTGAATCTGATTCTTAAACATCTAGTTACTACTTCTGATCATACAGTACAGTCAGCCAAGCATACCAAGTTACCAAGTTCAATCACACAATATTAAAATGAGTAAGGAGCATGGATACATATCAGCATTACATGCACATGGGTAGAACTTATCATTATCAAACCTTGTTCTTAAAGCTTAAAAAAATGGTTTCAATTTATTAAAGATCATATCCGACTACTACCATAACAATTGACAGACATAGAGTTCCAGGAGAGTAATCACTAACCAGAGCATTGCCGACGCTCTGGCATGGATTCCTGGGTTTTTAAACTCCTAACATCACTGTCCATATAGTGAAAGTGACATCAAGGGCTTTCCCAAGTCAGGAGTTCTCCTTCCAGGAGAGTAATCACTAACCAGAGCATTGCCAACGCTCTGGCCATGGATTCCTGGGTTTTTAAACTCAAACTCCTAACATCACTGTCCATATAGTGAAAGTGACATCAAGAGCTTTCCCAAGTCAGGAGTTCCCGGCCAGTGAGTGCTTGCGATGCTCTGACCGGGGACTCCAGAGTTTAAAGCCAAATATGGATATTTAAAGCAATATATGCACAGTAAAGTGAGAGGCTTTCTCTACAAGCGTAATTCCCGGCCACAGCGCTGCCAACGCTCCGACTTGGAATTCTCACATTACAAAGCCCCTAATGTCACTGTCTATGTACAGACAGTAACATCAAGGGATCCTCCAGGAGCAGAATCCATATATGAACAGTTACGTCAGGGGCTCCCTCCAGGAGTGGAATCCCCAGCCAGTGCAATGCCAGTGTTCTGGCCTAGGATTTTGGCATCTTAAAGCTCCTAACGTCAGTGTCCATTTATGGACAGTGTTGTCAGGGGCTTCCCTAGGAGCAGAATCCCCAGTCAGAGCGTTGCTAACGTCAGGGGCTTTCGGAGCCTAGTGCTTAAAGTAACGCTGTGCCCGGGGAGTTCAGGTGATATATCCCACTCTATGCCTATACAGCCTTCCGTTGGAGGTATACGTAGAGACTTCTCCCAACGCATACCTCTGACGAAAAGAAAGAATTGAATGTGAACATACTCCAAGAAGCCCACAGCTCTGAATAAATATGGCGCAACTTGGGTTGTCAGTGCTGCACAAACTGACATCTACACCAGTTACCATAGATGTCAGCTATAATATCCGCAGGTGTAAATTAAATATGTCATGCAGGAGATCTGCTCTCCCGCTGGTCCCGACTTACTAGCTGAAAAGACGCGAAAACAGCATAATGTCTCAAAAAGCTAACATTTTTACTCAAAACGGGCATGCGCCAAAATTTACCATTACATTACAATATTATGTATTATAAAGACATTTACTTTTGAGCTACTTTGACTAAATCGTTAGCAAATGGAAAAAAAAAACCACCAAGGAAAAAAATGTAATTAAAAAACTACGGCCTCCTCCATTTCCCCTCTAGCCGTCCTTACCATCTCCAAAATGGTGTGTTTTCTGCCATTTTAGGTAGAAAAATTGCTATTTGCTCACCATTTAGGCAAAGTAGCAGGAGGGTATATTATGCAGCTTCTCAAACTCTACCTTGAAGAGCTGTGTGGTATGTATTTTAATAGTAACTTTTTAATCTAAATTTACTTTTTACTCTGCCTGACTTGGTATTTATTTGTTGAGAGTTTCAAGCTCACATTGACTTGGTCCTCCCCTATAGGACCTCTCTATCTGTTGAACTAAGTATCATTACTAAAACTTATCTGAATCTGATTCTTAAACATCTAGTTACTACTTATGATCATACAGTACAGTCAGCCAAGCATACCAAGTTACCAAGTTCAATCACACAATATTAAAATGAGTAAGGAGCATGGATACATATCAGCATTAGATGCACATGGGTAGAACTTATCATTGTCAAGCCTTGTTCTTAAAGCTTAAAAAAATGGTTTAAATTTATTAAAGATCATATCCGACTACTACCATAACAATTGACAGACATCAGGGGCTCCTTCCAGGAGAGTAATCACTAACCAGAGCATTGCCGACGCTCTGGCATGGATTCCTGGGTTTTTAAACTCCTAACATCACTGTCCATATAGTGAAAGTGACATCAAGGGCTTTCCCAAGTCAGGAGTTCTCCTTCCAGGAGAGTAATCACTAACCAGAGCATTGCCGACGCTCTGGCCATGGATTCCTGGGTTTTTAAACTCCTAACATCACTGTCCATATAGTGAAAGTTACATCAAGGGCTTTCCCAAGTCAGGAGTTCCCGGCCAGTGAGTGCTTGCGATGCTCTGGCCGGGGACTCAGGAGTTTAAAGCCAAATATGGATATTTAAAGCCATATATGCACAGTAAAGTGAGAGGCTTTCTCTACAAGCGTAATTCCCGGCCACAGCGCTGCCAACGCTCCGACTTGGAATTCTCACATTACAAAGCCCCTAATGTCACTGTCTATGTACAGACAGTAACATCAAGGGATCCTCCAGGAGCAGAATCCATATATGAACAGTGACGTCAGGGGCTCCCTCCAGGAGTGGAATCCCCAGCCAGTGCAATGCCAGTGTTCTGGCCTAGGATTTTGGCATCTTAATGCTCCTAACGTCAGTGTCCATTTATGGACAGTGTTGTCAGGGGCTTCCCTAGGAGCAGAATCCCCAGTCAGAGCGTTGCTAACGTCAGGGGCTTTCCGAGCCTAGTGCTTAAAGTAACGCTGTGCCCGGGGAGTTCAGGTAATATATCCCACTCTATGCCTATACAGCCTTCCGTTGGAGGTATACGTAGAGACTTCTCCCAACGCATACCTCTGACGAAAAGAAAAAATTGAATGTGAACATACTCCAAGAAGCCCACAGCTCTGAATAAATATGGCGCAACTTGGGTTGTCAGTGCTGCACAAACTGACATCTACACCAGTTAGCATAGATGTCAGCTATAATATCCGCAGGTGTAAATTAAATATGTAATGCAGGAGATCTGCTCTCCCGCTGGTCCCGACTTACTAGCTGAAAAGACGCGAAAACAGCATAATGTCTCAAAAAGCTAACATTTTTACTCAAAACGGGCATGCGCCAAAATTTCCCATTACATTACTTTACAATATCATGTATTATAAAGACATTTACTTTTGAGCTACTTTGAATAAATCGTTAGCAAATGGAAAAAAAAAAACACCAAGGAAAAAAATGTAATTAAAAAACTACGGCCTCCTCCATTTCCCCTCTAGCCGTCCTTACCATCTCCAAAATGGTGTGTTTTCTGCCATTTTAGGTAGAAAAATTTCTATTTGCTCACCATTTAGGCAAAGTAGCAGGAGGGTATATTATGCAGCTTCTCAAACTCTACCTTGAAGAGCTGTGTGGTTTGTATTTTAATAGTAACTTTTTAATCTAAATTTACTTTTTACTCTGCCTGACTTGGTATTTATTTGTTGAGAGTTTCAAGCTCACATTGACTTGGTCCTCCCCTATAGGACCTCTCTATCTGTTGAACTAAGTATCATTACTAAAACTTATCTGAATCTGATTCTTAAACATCTAGTTACTACTTCTGATCATACAGTACAGTCAGCCAAGCATACCAAGTTACCAAGTTCAATCACACAATATTAAAATGAGTAAGGATCATGGATACATATCAGCATTAGATACACATGGGTAGAACTTATCATTATCAAACCTTGTTCTTAAAGCTTAAAAAAATGGTTTACATTTATTAAAGATCATATCCGACTACTACCATAACAATTGACAGACATCAGGGGCTCCTTCCAGGAGAGTAATCACTAACCAGAGCATTGCCAACGCTCTGGCCATGGATTCCTGCGTTTTTAAACTCCTAACATCACTGTCCATATAGTGAAAGTGACATCAAGGGCTTTCCCAAGTCAGGAGCTCCCGGCCAGTGAGTGCTTGCGATGCTCTGGCCGGGGACTCCAGAGTTTAAAGCCAAATATGGATATTTAAAGCCATATATGCACAGTAAAGTGAGAGGCTTTCTCTACAAGTGTAATTCCCGGCCACAGCGCTGCCAACACTCCGACTTGGAATTCTCACATTACAAAGCCCCTAATGTCACTGTCTATGTACAGACAGTAACATCAAGGGATCCTCCAGGAGCAGAATCCATTTATGGACAGTGACGTCAGGGGCTCCCTCCAGGAGTGGAATCCCCAGCCAGTGCAATGCCAGTGTTCTGGCCTAGGATTTTGGCATCTTAAAGCTCCTAACGTCAGTGTCCATTTATGGACAGTGTTGTCAGGGGCTTCCCTAGGAGCAGAATTCCCAGTCAGAGCGTTGCTAACGTCAGGGGCTTTTCGAGCCTAGTGCTTAAAGTAATGCTGTGCCCGGGGAGTTCAGGTGATATATCCCACTCTATGCCTATACAGCCTTCCATTGGAGGTATACGTAGAAACTTCTCCCAACGCATACCTCTGACGAAAAGAAAAAATTGAATGTGAACATACTCCAAGAAGCCCACAGCTCTGAATAAATATGGCGCAACTTGGGTTGTCAGTGCTGCACAAACTGACATCTACACCAGTTAGCATAGATGTCAGCTATAATATCCGCAGGTGTAAATTAAATATGTCCTTCAGGAGATCTGCTCTCCCGCTGGTCCCGACTTACTAGCTGAAAAGACGCGAAAACAGCATAATGTCTCAAAAAGCTAACATTTTTACTCAAAACGGGCATGCGCCAAAATTTCCCATTACATTACTTTACAATATCATGTATTATAAAGACATTTACTTTTGAGCTACTTTGACTAAATCGTTAGCATATGGAAAAAAAAAACCACCAAGGAAAAAAAATTAATTAAAAAACTACGGCCTCCTCCATTTCCCCTCTAGCCGTCCTTTCCATCTCCAAAATGGTGTGTTTTCTGCCATTTTAGGTAGAAAAATTTCTATTTGCTCACCATTTAGGCAAAGTAGCAGGAGGGTATATTATGCAGCTTCTCAAACTCTACCTTGAAGAGCTGTGTGGTATGTATTTTAATAGTAACTTTTTAATCTAAATTTACTTTTTACTCTGCCTGACTTGGTATTTATTTGTTCAGAGTTTCAAGCTCACATTGACTTGGTCCTCCCCTATAGGACCTCTCTATCTGTTGAACTAAGTATCATTACTAAAACTTATCTGAATCTGATTCTTAAACATCTAGTTACTACTTCTAAACATACAGTACAGTCAGCCAAGCATACCAAGTTACCAAGTTCAATCACACAATATTAAAATGAGTAAGGAGCATGAATACATATCAGCATTAGATGCACATGGGTAGAACTTATCATTGTCAAGCCTTGTTCTTAAAGCTTAAAAAAATGGTTTAAATTTATTAAAGATCATATCCGACTACTACCATAACAATTGACAGACATCAGGGGCTCCTTCCAGGAGAGTAATCACTAACCAGAGCATTGCTGACGCTCTGGCATGGATTCCTGGGTTTTTAAACTCCTAACATCACTGTCCATATAGTGAAAGTGACATCAAGGGCTTTCCCAAGTCAGGAGTTCTCCTTCCAGGAGAGTAATCACTAACCAGAGCATTGCCAACGCTCTGGCCATGGATTCCTGGGTTTTTAAACTCAAACTCCTAACATCACTGTCCATATAGTGAAAGTGACATCACGGGGCTTTCCCAAGTCAGGAGCTCCCGGCCAGTGAGTGCTTGCGATGCTCTGGCCGGGGACTCCAGAGTTTAAAGCCAAATATGGATATTTAAAGCCATATATGCACAGTAAAGTGAGAGGCTTTCTCTACAAGTGTAATTCCCGGCCACAGCGCTGCCAACACTCCGACTTGGAATTCTCACATTACAAAGCCCCAAATGTCACTGTCTATGTACAGACAGTAACATCAAGGGATCCTCCAGGAGCAGAATCCATTTATGGACAGTGACGTCAGGGGCTCCCTCCAGGAGTGGAATCCCCAGCCAGTGCAATGCCAGTGTTCTGGCCTAGGATTTTGGCATCTTAAAGCTCCTAACGTCAGTGTCCATTTATGGACAGTGTTGTCAGGGGCTTCCCTAGGAGCAGAATTCCCAGTCAGAGCGTTGCTAACGTCAGGGGCTTTTCGAGCCTAGTGCTTAAAGTAACGCTGTGCCCGGGGAGTTCAGGTGATATATCCCACTCTATGCCTATACAGCCTTCCATTGGAGGTATACGTAGAAACTTCTCCCAACGCATACCTCTGAGGAAAAGAAAAAATTGAATGTGAACATACTCCAAGAAGCCCACAGCTCTGAATAAATATGGCGCAACTTGGGTTGTCAGTGCTGCACAAACTGACATCTACACCAGTTAGCATAGATGTCAGCTATAATATCTGCAGGTGTAAATTAAATATGTCCTTCAGGAGATCTGCTCTCCCGCTGGTCCCGACTTACTAGCTGAAAAGACGCGAAAACAGCATAATGTCTCAAAAAGCTAACATTTTTACTCAAAACGGGCATGCGCCAAAATTTACCATTACATTACAATATTATGTATTATAAAGACATTTACTTTTGAGCTACTTTGACTAAATCGTTAGCAAATGGAAAAAAAAAACCACCAAGGAAAAAAATGTAATTAAAAAACTACGGCCTCCTCCATTTCCCCTCTAGCCGTCCTTACCATCTCCAAAATGGTGTGTTTTCTGCCATTTTAGGTAGAAAAATTTCTATTTGCTCACCATTTAGGCAAAGTAGCAGGAGGGTATATTATGCAGCTTCTCAAACTCTACCTTGAAGAGCTGTGTGGTTTGTATTTTAATAGTAACTTTTTAATCTAAATTTACTTTTTACTCTGCCTGACTTGGTATTTATTTGTTGAGAGTTTCAAGCTCACATTGACTTGGTCCTCCCCTATAGGACCTCTCTATCTGTTGAACTAAGTATCATTACTAAAACTTATCTAAATCTGATTCTTAAACATCTAGTTACTACTTCTGATCATACAGTACAGTCAACCAAGCATACCAAGTTACCAAGTTCAATCACACAATATTAAAATGAGTAAGGAGCATGGATACATATCAGCATTAGATACACATGGGTAGAACTTATCATTGTCAAACCTTGTTCTTAAAGCTTAAAAAAATGGTTTAAATTTATTAAAGATCATATCCGACTACTACCATAACAATTGACAGACATCAGGGGCTCCTTCCAGGAGAGTAATCACTAACCAGAGCATTGCCGACGCTCTGGCATGGATTCCTGGGTTTTTAAACTCCTAACATCACTGTCCATATAGTGAAAGTGACATCAAGGGCTTTCCCAAGTCAGGAGTTCTCCTTCCAGGAGAGTAATCACTAACCAGAGCATTGCCAACGCTCTGGCCATGGATTCCTGGGTTTTTAAACTCAAACTCCTAACATCACTGTCCATATAGTGAAAGTGACATCAAGAGCTTTCCCAAGTCAGGAGTTCCCGGCCAGTGAGTGCTTGCGATGCTCTGACCGGGGACTCCAGAGTTTAAAGCCAAATATGGATATTTAAAGCAATATATGCACAGTAAAGTGAGAGGCTTTCTCTACAAGCGTAATTCCCGGCCACAGCGCTGCCAACGCTCCGACTTGGAATTCTCACATTACAAAGCCCCTAATGTCACTGTCTATGTACAGACAGTAACATCAAGGGATCCTGCAGGAGCAAAATCCATATATGAACAGTGACGTCAGGGGCTCCCTCCAGGAGTGGAATCCCCAGCCAGTGCAATGCCAGTGTTCTGGCCTAGGATTTTGGCATCTTAAAGCTCCTAACGTCAGTGTCCATTTATGGACAGTGTTGTCAGGGGCTTCCCTAGGAGCAGAATTCCCAGTCAGAGCGTTGCTAACGTCAGGGGCTTTTCGAGCCTAGTGCTTAAAGTAATGCTGTGCCCGTGGGAGTTCAGGTGATATATCCCACTCTATGCCTATACAGCCTTCCATTGGAGGTATACGTAGAAACTTCTCCCAACGCATACCTCTGACGAAAAGAAAAAATTGAATGTGAACATACTCCAAGAAGCCCACAGCTCTGAATAAATATGGCGCAACTTGGGTTGTCAGTGCTGCACAAACTGACATCTACACCAGTTAGCATAGATGTCAGCTATAATATCCGCTGGTGTAAATTAAATATGCCATGCAGGAGATCTGCTCTCCCGCTGGTCCCGACTTACTAGCTGAAAAGACGCGAAAACAGCATAATGTCTCAAAAAGCTAACATTTTTACTCAAAACGGGCATGCGCCAAAATTTCCCATTACATTACTTTACAATATCATGTATTATAAAGACATTTACTTTTGAGCTACTTTGACTAAATCGTTAGCAAATGGAAAAAAAAAAACACCAAGGAAAAAAATGTAATTAAAAAACTACGGCCTCCTCCATTTCCCCTCTAGCCGTCCTTACCATCTCCAAAATGGTGTGTTTTCTGCCATTTTAGGTAGAAAAATTTCTATTTGCTCACCATTTAGGCAAAGTAGCAGGAGGGTATATTATGCAGCTTCTCAAACTCTACCTTGAAGAGCTGTGTGGTTTGTATTTTAATAGTAACTTTTTAATCTAAATTTACTTTTTACTCTGCCTGACTTGGTATTTATTTGTTGAGAGTTTCAAGTTCACATTGACTTGGTCCTCCCCTATAGGACCTCTCTATCTGTTGAACTAAGTATCATTACTAAAACTTATCTGAATCTGATTCTTAAACATCTAGTTACTACTTCTGATAATACAGTACAGTCAGCCAAGCATACTAAGTTACCAAGTTCAATCACACAATATTAAAATGAGTAAGGAGCATGGATACATATCAGCATTAGATGCACATGGGTAGAACTTATCATTGTCAAACCTTGTTCTTAAAGCTTAAAGAAATGGTTTCAATTTATTAAAGATTATATCCGACTACTACCATAACAATTGACAGACATCAGGGGCTCCTTCCAGGAGAGTAATCACTAACCAGAGCATTGCCAACGCTCTGGCCATGGATTCCTGGGTTTTTAAACTTCTAACATCACTGTCCATATAGTGAAAGTTACATCAAGGGCTTTCCCAAGTCAGGAGTTCCCGGCCAGTGAGTGCTTGCGATGCTCTGGCCGGGGACTCAGGAGTTTAAAGCCAAATATGGATATTTAAAGCCATATATGCACAGTAAAGTGAGAGGCTTTCTCTACAAGCGTAATTCCCGGCCACAGCGCTGCCAACGCTCCGACTTGGAATTCTCACATTACAAAGCCCCTAATGTCACTGTCTGTGTACAGACAGTAACATCAAGGGATCCTCCAGGAGCAGAATCCATATATGAACAGTGACGTCAGGGGCTCCCTCCAGGAGTGGAATCCCCAGCCAGTGCAATGCCAGTGTTCTGGCCTAGGATTTTGGCATCTTAAAGCTCCTAACGTCAGTGTCCATTTATGGACAGTGTTGTCAGGGGCTTCCCTAGGAGCAGAATCCCCAGTCAGAGCGTTGCTAACGTCAGGGGCTTTCCGAGCCTAGTGCTTAAAGTAACGCTGTGCCCGGGGAGTTCAGGTAATATATCCCACTCTATGCCTATACAGCCTTCCGTTGGAGGTATACGTAGAGACTTCTCCCAACGCATACCTCTGACGAAAAGAAAAAATTGAATGTGAACATACTCCAAGAAGCCCACAGCTCTGAATAAATATGGCACAACTTGGGTTGTCAGTGCTCCACAAACTGACATCTACACCAGTTAGCATAGATGTCAGCTATAATATCCGCAGGTGTAAATTAAATATGTCATGCAGGAGATCTGCTCTCCCGCTGGTCCCGACTTACTAGCTGAAAAGACGCGAAAACAGCATAATGTCTCAAAAAGCTAACATTTTTACTCAAAACGGGCATGCGCCAAAATTTCCCATTACATTACTTTACAATATCATGTATTATAAAGACATTTACTTTTGAGCTACTTTGATTAAATCGTTAGCAAATGGAAAAAAAAAAACACCAAGGAAAAAAATGTAATTAAAAAACTACGGCCTCCTCCATTTCCCCTCTAGCCGTCCTTACCATCTCCAAAATGGTGTGTTTTCTGCCATTTTAGGTAGAAAAATTTCTATTTGCTCACCATTTAGGCAAAGTAGCAGGAGGGTATATTATGCAGCTTCTCAAACTCTACCTTGAAGAGCTGTGTGCTTTGTATTTTAATAGTAACTTTTTAATCTAAATTTACTTTTTACTCTGCCTGACTTGGTATTTATTTGTTGAGAGTTTCAAGCTCACATTGACTTGGTCCTCCCCTATAGGACCTCCCTATCTGTTGAACTAAGTATCATTACTAAAACTTATCTGAATCTGATTCTTAAACATCTAGTTACTACTTCTGATCATACAGTACTGTCAGCCAAGCATACCAAGTTACCAAGTTCAATCACACAATATTAAAATGAGTAAGGAGCATGGATACATATCAGCATTAGATACACATGGGTAGAACTTATCATTGTCAAACCTTGTTCTTAAAGCTTAAAAAAATGGTTTAAATTTATTAAAGATCATATCCGACTACTACCATAACAATTGACAGACATCAGGGGCTCCTTCCAGGAGAGTAATCACTAACCAGAGCATTGCCGACGCTCTGGCCATGGATTCCTGGGTTTTTAAACTCCTAACATCACTGTCCATATAGTGAAAGTGACATCAAGGGCTTTCCCAAGTCAGGAGCTCCCGGCCAGTGAGTGCTTGCGATGCTCTGGCCGGGGACTCCAGAGTTTAAAGCCAAATATGGATATTTAAAGCTATATATGCACAGTAAAGTGAGAGGCTTTCTCTACAAGTGTAATTCCCGGCCACAGCGCTGCCAACACTTCGACTTGGAATTCTCACATTACAAAGCCCCTAATGTCACTGTCTATGTACAGACAGTAACATCAAGGGATCCTCCAGGAGCAGAATCCATTTATGGACAGTGACGTCAGGGGCTCCCTCCAGGAGTGGAATCCCCAGCCAGTGCAATGCCAGTGTTCTGGCCTAGGATTTTGGCATCTTAAAGCTCCTAACGTCAGTGTCCATTTATGGACAGTGTTGTCAGGGGCTTCCCTAGGAGCAGAATTCCCAGTCAGAGCGTTGCTAACGTCAGGGGCTTTTCGAGCCTAGTGCTTAAAGTAACGCTGTGCCCGGGGAGTTCAGGTGATATATCCCACTCTATGCCTATACAGCCTTCCATTGGAGGTATACGTAGAAACTTCTCCCAACGCATACCTCTGACGAAAAGAAAAAATTGAATGTGAACATACTCCAAGAAGCCCACAGCTCCGAATAAATATGGCGCAACTTGGGTTGTCAGTGCTGCACAAACTGACATCTACACCAGTTAGCATAGATGTCAGCTATAATATCCGCAGGTGTAAATTAAATATGTCCTTCAGGAGATCTGCTCTCCCGCTGGTACCGACTTACTAGCTGAAAAGACGCGAAAACAGCATAATGTCTCAAAAAGCTAACATTTTTACTCAAAACGGGCATGCGCCAAAATTTCCCATTACATTACTTTACAATATCATGTATTATAAAGACATTTACTTTTGAGCTACTTTGACTAAATCGTTAGCATATGGAAAAAAAAAAACACCAAGGAAAAAAAATTTATTAAAAAACTACGGCCTCCTCCATTTCCCCTCTAGCCGTCCTTTCCATCTCCAAAATGGTGTGTTTTCTGCCATTTTAGGTAGAAAAATTTCTATTTGCTCACCATTTAGGCAAAGTAGCAGGAGGGTATATTATGCAGCTTCTCAAACTCTACCTTGAAGAGCTGTGTGGTATGTATTTTAATAGTAACTTTTTTATCTAAATTTACTTTTTACTCTGCCTGACTTGGTATTTATTTGTTCAGAGTTTCAAGCTCACATTGACTTGGTCCTCCCCTATAGGACCTCTCTATCTGTTGAACTAAGTATCATTACTAAAACTTATCTGAATCTGATTCTTAAACATCTAGTTACTACTTCTGATCATACAGTACAG
This sequence comes from Rhinoderma darwinii, assembly GCF_050947455.1. Lineage (NCBI taxonomy): Eukaryota > Metazoa > Chordata > Amphibia > Anura > Rhinodermatidae > Rhinoderma > Rhinoderma darwinii. Next base: position 149,564 of record NW_027461957.1, on the reverse strand, counting down.
TCAGCCAAGCATACCAAGTTACCAAGTTCAATAACACAATATTAAAATGAGTAAGGAGCATGGATACATATCAGCATTAGATACACATGGGTAGAACTTATCATTGTCAAACCTTGTTCTTAAAGCTTAAAAAAATGGTTTAAATTTATTAAAGATCATATCCGACTACTACCATAACAATTGACAGACATCAGGGGCTCCTTCCAGGAGAGTAATCACTAACCAGAGCATTGCCGACGCTCTGGCATGGATTCCTGGGTTTTTAAACTCCTAACATCACTGTCCATATAGTGAAAGTTACATCAAGGGCTTTCCCAAGTCAGGAGTTCCCGGCCAGTGAGTGCTTGCGATGCTCTGGCCGGGGACTCAGGAGTTTAAAGCCAAATATGGATATTTAAAGCCATATATGCACAGTAAAGTGAGAGGCTTTCTCTACAAGCGTAATTCCCGGCCACAGCGCTGCCAACGCTCCGACTTGGAATTCTCACATTACAAAGCCCCTAATGTCACTGTCTATGTACAGACAGTAACATCAAGGGATCCTCCAGGAGCAGAATCCATATATGAACAGTGACGTCAGGGGCTCCCTCCAGGAGTGGAATCCCCAGCCAGTGCAATGCCAGTGTTCTGGCCTAGGATTTTGGCATCTTAAAGCTCCTAACGTCAGTGTCCATTTATGGACAGTGTTGTCAGGGGCTTCCCTAGGAGCAGAATCCCCAGTCAGAGCGTTGCTAACGTCAGGGGCTTTCCGAGCCTAGTGCTTAAAGTAACGCTGTGCCCGGGGAGTTCAGGTAATATATCCCACTCTATGCCTATACAGCCTTCCGTTGGAGGTATACGTAGAGACTTCTCCCAACGCATACCTCTGACGAAAAGAAAAAATTGAATGTGAACATACTCCAAGAAGCCCACAGCTCTGAATAAATATGGCGCAACTTGGGTTGTCAGTGCTGCACAAACTGACATCTACACCAGTTAGCATAGATGTCAGCTATAATATCCGCAGGTGTAAATTAAATATGTCATGCAGGAGATCTGCTCTCCCGCTGGTCCCGACTTACTAGCTGAAAAGACACGAAAACAGCATAATGTCTCAAAAAGCTAACATTTTTACTCAAAACGGGCATGCGCCAAAATTTCCCATTACATTACTTTACAATATCATGTATTATAAAGACATTTACTTTTGAGCTACTTTGACTAAATCGTTAGCATATGGAAAAAAAAAACCACCAAGGAAAAAAAATTAATTAAAAAACTACGGCCTCCTCCATTTCCCCTCTAGCCGTCCTTTCCATCTCCAAAATGGTGTGTTTTCTGCCATTTTAGGTAGAAAAATTTATATTTGCTCACCATTTAGGCAAAGTAGCAGGAGGGTATATTATGCAGCTTCTCAAACTCTACCTTGAAGAGCTGTGTGGTTTGTATTTTAATAGTAACTTTTTAATCTAAATTTACTTTTTACTCTGCCTGACTTGGTATTTATTTGTTCAGAGTTTCAAGCTCACATTGACTTGGTCCTCCCCTATAGGACCTCTCTATCTGTTGAACTAAGTATCATTACTAAAACTTATCTGAATCTGATTCTTAAACATCTAGTTACTACTTCTGATCATACAGTACAGTCAGCCAAGCATACCAAGTTACCAAGTTCAATCACACAATATTAAAATGAGTAAGGAGCATGGATACATATCAGCATTAGATGCACATGGGTAGAACTTATCATTGTCAAGCCTTGTTCTTAAAGCTTAAAAAAATGGTTTAAATTTATTAAAGATCATATCCGACTACTACCATAACAATTGACAGACATCAGGGGCTCCTTCCAGGAGAGTAATCACTAACCAGAGCATTGCCGACGCTCTGGCATGGATTCCTGGGTTTTTAAACTCCTAACATCACTGTCCATATAGTGAAAGTGACATCAAGGGCTTTCCCAAGTCAGGAGTTCTCCTTCCAGGAGAGTAATCACTAACCAGAGCATTGCCGACGCTCTGGCCATGGATTCCTGGGTTTTTAAACTCCTAACATCACTGTCCATATAGTGAAAGTTACATCAAGGGCTTTCCCAAGTCAGGAGTTCCCGGCCAGTGAGTGCTTGCGATGCTCTGGCCGGGGACTCAGGAGTTTAAAGCCAAATATGGATATTTAAAGCCATATATGCACAGTAAAGTGAGAGGCTTTCTCTACAAGCGTAATTCCCGGCCACAGCGCTGCCAACGCTCCGACTTGGAATTCTCACATTACAAAGCCCCTAATGTCACTGTCTATGTACAGACAGTAACATCAAGGGATCCTCCAGGAGCAGAATCCATATATGAACGAACAGTGACGTCAGGGGCTCCCTCCAGGAGTGGAATCCCCAGCCAGTGCAATGCCAGTGTTCTGGCCTAGGATTTTGGCATCTTAAAGCTCCTAACGTCAGTGTCCATTTATGGACAGTGTTGTCAGGGGCTTCCCTAGGAGCAGAATCCCCAGTCAGAGCGTTGCTAACGTCAGGGGCTTTCCGAGCCTAGTGCTTAAAGTAACGCTGTGCCCGGGGAGTTCAGGTAATATATCCCACTCTATGCCTATACAGCCTTCCGTTGGAGGTATACGTAGAGACTTCTCCCAACGCATACCTCTGACGAAAAGAAAAAATTGAATGTGAACATACTCCAAGAAGCCCACAGCTCTGAATAAATATGGCGCAACTTGGGTTGTCAGTGCTGCACAAACTGACATCTACACCAGTTAGCATAGATGTCAGCTATAATATCCGCAGGTGTAAATTAAATATGTCATGCAGGAGATCTGCTCTCCCGCTGGTCCCGACTTACTAGCTAAAAAGACGCGAAAACAGCATAATGTCTCAAAAAGCTAACATTTTTACTCAAAACGGGCATGCGCCAAAATTTCCCATTACATTACTTTACAATATCATGTATTATAAAGACATTTACTTTTGAGCTACTTTGACAAAATCGTTAGCATATGGAAAAAAAAAACCACCAAGGAAAAAAAATTAATTAAAAAACTACGGCCTCCTCCATTTCCCCTCTAGCCGTCCTTTCCATCTCCAAAATGGTGTGTTTTCTGCCATTTTAGGTAGAAAAATTTATATTTGCTCACCATTTAGGCAAAGTAGCAGGAGGGTATATTATGCAGCTTCTCAAACTCTACCTTGAAGAGCTGTGTGGTTTGTATTTTAATAGTAACTTTTTAATCTAAATTTACTTTTTACTCTGCCTGACTTGGTATTTATTTGTTCAGAGTTTCAAGCTCACATTGACTTGGTCCTCCCCTATAGGACCTCTCTATCTGTTGAACTAAGTATCATTACTAAAATTTATCTGAATCTGATTCTTAAACATCTAGTTACTACTTCTGATCATACAGTACAGTCAGCCAAGCATACCAAGTTACCAAGTTCAATCACACAATATTAAAATGAGTAAGGAGCATGGATACATATCAGCATTAGATGCACATGGGTAGAACTTATCATTGTCAAACCTTGTTCTTAAAGCTTAAAAAAATGGTTTAAATTTATTAAAGATCATATCCGACTACTACCATAACAATTGACAGACATCAGGGGCTCCTTCCAGGAGAGTAATCACTAACCAGAGCATTGCCGACGCTCTGGCATGGATTCCTGGGTTTTTAAACTCCTAACATCACTGTCCATATAGTAAAAGTGACATCAAGGGCTTTCCCAAGTCAGGAGTTCTCCTTCCAGGAGAGTAATCACTAACCAGTGCATTGCCGACGCTCTGGCCATGGATTCCTGGGTTTTTAAACTCCTAACATCACTGTCCATATAGTGAAAGTTACATCAAGGGCTTTCCCAAGTCAGGAGTTCCCGGCCAGTGAGTGCTTGCGATGCTCTGGCCGGGGACTCAGGAGTTTAAAGCCAAATATGGATATTTAAAGCCATATATGCACAGTAAAGTGAGAGGCTTTCTCTACAAGCGTAATTCCCGGCCACAGCGCTGCCAACGCTCCGACTTGGAATTCTCACATTACAAAGCCCCTAATATCACTGTCTATGTACAGACAGTAACATCAAGGGATCCTCCAGGAGCAGAATCCATATATGAACAGTGACGTCAGGGGCTCCCTCCAGGAGTGGAATCCCCAGCCAGTGCAATGCCAGTGTTCTGGCCTAGGATTTTGGCATCTTAAAGCTCCTAACGTCAGTGTCCATTTATGGACAGTGTTGTCAGGGGCTTCCCTAGGAGCAGAATCCCCAGTCAGAGCGTTGCTAACGTCAGGGGCTTTCCGAGCCTAGTGCTTAAAGTAACGCTGTGCCCGGGGAGTTCAGGTAATATATCCCACTCTATGCCTATACAGCCTTCCGTTGGAGGTATACATAGAGACTTCTCCCAACGCATACCTCTGACGAAAAGAAAAAATTGAATGTGAACATACTCCAAGAAGCCCACAGCTCTGAATAAATATGGCGCAACTTGGGTTGTCAGTGCTGCACAAACTGACATCTACACCAGTTAGCATAGATGTCAGCTATAATATCCGCAGGTGTAAATTAAATATGTCATGCAGGAGATCTGCTCTCCCGCTGGTCCCGACTTACTAGCTGAAAAGACGCGAAAACAGCATAATGTCTCAAAAAGCTAACATTTTTACTCAAAACGGGCATGCGCCAAAATTTCCCATTACATTACTTTACAATATCATGTATTATAAAGACATTTACTTTTGAGCTACTTTGACAAAATCGTTAGCATATGGAAAAAAAAAACCACCAAGGAAAAAAAATTAATTAAAAAACTACGGCCTCCTCCATTTCCCCTCTAGCCGTTCTTTGCATCTCCAAAATGGTGTGTTTTCTGCCATTTTAGGTAGAAAAATTTATATTTGCTCACCATTTAGGCAAAGTAGCAGGAGGGTATATTATGCAGCTTCTCAAACTCTACCTTGAAGAGCTGTGTGGTTTGTATTTTAATAGTAACTTTTTAATCTAAATTTACTTTTTACTCTGCCTGACTTGGTATTTATTTGTTCAGAGTTTCAAGCTCACATTGACTTGGTCCTCCCCTATAGGACCTCTCCAGGGGCGTAGCTAGAGGCTCATGGGCCCCGATGCAAAAATTCTTACTGGGCCCCCCCCCCCCGCAAACTTCTCATGGCCGACGGTCCACTTTCAGCTGCATCGCTGGGTCTCCTAAGTGACCCAACAATGCAGCACTAGCAGCCGGGGGCGTCACTAAGGCTGGGTTCACACACACTATTTACGGATGTAATTAGGGCGTTTTAGCATTGAATTACGTCCGAAAATGCGGCTCAAAAGCGTCGGCAAACATCTGCCCATTCATTTGAATGGGTCTTACGATGTTCTGTGCCGACGGTCATTTTTGTTTACGCGTCGCTGTCAAAAGGCGGCGCGTAAAAAAGTGCCTGTCACTTCTCCAGACGTAAATGGAGCCGTTTTCCATGGACTCCATGGAAAACCAGCTTCAGTTACTTCCGTAATGGACGCAGCAAAAGACGCCTCCACATGCCATTACGGCTGAAATTACGGTGCTGTTTTCTCCTGAAAACAGCACCGTAATTTCAGCCGTAACGGACGCTGCCGTGTGAACATACCCTCAGGGCTTAAAATGTCCGGGAAATAGCCCCAATACATATGTGTCCGCCCCAAAAAATAGTGTGTATATGAGACAGCATAGCATATCTATAGCACTACGACCCTATAAACTATGGATAGGATGAGATACAGTGGCTGAGCAGACAGTATCACACATGATAGGATTAGATACAGTGGCTCAGAAGGCAGTATCACACATGATAGGATTAGATACACAGCTCAGCAGACAGTATCACACATGATAGGATTAGATACAGTGGCCCAGCAGACAGTATCACACATGATAGGATTAGATACAGTGGCTCAGCAGACAGTACCACACATGATAGGATTAGATACAGTGGCTCAGCAGACAGTACCACACATGATAGGATTAGATACAGTGGCTCAGCAGACAGTATCACACATGATAGGATTAGATACAGTGGCTCAGAAGGCAGTATCACACGATAGGATTAGATACACAGCTCAGCAGACAGTATCACACATGATAGGATTAGATACAGTGGCCCAGCAGACAGTATCACACATGATCGGATTAGATATAGGGCCCAGCAGACAGTATCATACATGATTGGATTAGATACACAGCTCAGCAGACTGTATCACACATGATAGGATTAGATACAGGGCCCAGCTCGCTGACATTTTGCTTCTTTATGTGTTACTGATTATTTTTGTGTTTGTGTTTTTTTTACAGGTTCGGTTGTTGGACTTCGGATTTGAGGACTTCAATGACGGCGTTTTTTTTATTCTCAATAAAATGGTTAATGAGGGTTGTGTTTTTTTATTTCAATAAAATATTTTTTCTATGTGCTTGTATCTTTTTAAACTTTATTACTTCCGCCTTAGTAATGGCCGCTGGCTGATTGACAACCTCCATTACTAAGGCGAGGCTTAATGTTAGGCGGTGCAGAGGCCAACACTAAACCCCATTATCACCCCGGTACCCACCGCCACCAGGGGTACTGGGAAGAGCCGGGTACAAACCAGTACCCGACCATCTGTAGTGACGGGCAGGCACCGGGGTGGCCGCAGGCTGGTAGTATTAGGCTGGGGAAGGCCAAAAACAGTGGCCCTCCCACCCTTGTAATACTGCCTGCTGCTGCTGTGTTGTATCTGGCTGGTTATGAAAATTGGGGGGGACCCGACATCGTTCTTTCCAATTATTTATTATTTTTTTTTTTTTTTAAATGACGTGGGGTCCCCCCCATTTTCATAACCAGCCAGATACAATAAAGCAGCAGCAGGCAGCATTACCAGAATGGGAAGGGCCACTGTTTTTGACCTTTCCCCTCCTGATAATACCAGCCTGCGGCCACCCCAGTGGCCAACCATCACTACAGATGGTCAAGTACTGGATGGTACCCGGCTCTTCCCAGCACCCCTGGTGGTGGTGGGTAACGGGGTAATAATGGGGGTTAGTGTTAGCCTCTATACCTGCTAACACTAAGCCCCGCCTTAGCAATGGATGCTGTCAATCAGCCGGCGGCCATTACTAAGGCGGTAGTAATATAGTTTAAAAAAAAAAACACAAAGACATAGAAAAAATATTTTATTGAAATAAAAAAAAAAAAACCACACAGCCCTCATTAACCATTTTATTAATAAAAAAAAAAGCTGTCATCGAAGTAGTCCTGGAATCCGCCGTAGTCCAACGACCGAACCTGTAAGAAAACACACAAAAAATGATTAGTAACACATGTGGTAGGGTATGTGCACACACACTAATTACGTCCGTAATTGACGGACGTATTTCGGCCGCAAGTACTGGACCAAACACAGTGCAGGGAGCCGGGCTCCTAGCATCATACTTATGTACGACGCTAGGAGTCCCTGCCTCGCTGCCGGACAACTGTCCCGTACTGAAAACATGATTACAGTATGGGACAGTTGTCCTGCAGCGAGCCAGGGACTCCTAGAATCGTACATAACTATAATGCTAGGAGCCCGGCTCCCTGCACTGTGTTCGGTCCGGTACTTGCGGCCGAAATACGTCCGTCAATTACGGACGTAATTAGTGTCTGTGCACATACCCTAAGGCTTAGATACAGGGCCCATGTGTGATACTGTCTGTGGGACCCTGTATCTAAGCCTACCACAAGGTAGGCTTAGATACAGGGTCCAGCAGACAGTAATCTTATACAGTATAAGATTAGTGTGTGCTGGGGCCCTGTATCTAAACCTACAGTGTGGTAGGCTTAGATACAGGGCCCAGCAGACAGGATCACGCATGGGCCATGTATCTAAGCCTACCATGTGATTGGCTTAGATACAGGGCCCAGCAGACAGGATCACACAATCTGTGATCCTGTCTCATGGGCCCCCTAAGCCTGATACATCGTAGGCTTAGGGGTTGTGCAGTCCCTAAACATTGATGGCCTATCCACAGAATAGGCCATCAATAGCTGATGTGTCGCCCGGGACCCGCAAATCAGCTGTTTTGAAGGGGCCGCAGCACTCGTACGAGAGCTGCTTCCCCTTCATTTCACTACTCGCTCACACTGTGAATCGCCGACACCGATTCACAGTGTGACCGGAATGAAGTGACAGGAATGAAGGGGAGCAGCTCTCGTACGAGTGCTGCGGCCCCTTCAAAACAGCTGATTGGCGGGTCCCGGGAGTCAGACCCCGCCAGTCAGGGCTAACCTTACCTTCCTCTTCGGCCGCGGCGGGAGTTCTGTAGTCTCGATGCTGTGCGCGGCGGCATAGCGCTGAGACGTCATGCGCTGCGCACAGCGCTTGACGTCAGGACCTCCGCTGCGATCCGGAACCAGGAAGGTAAGTAAAGTATGTTACTATAGTAACAGGGGCCCGCGGCCCGAGTTACTATAGTAACTTTTTATTGATGTGGTGCGGGGGGCCGTGGGCCCCCCTGGCTTCGGGGCCCGGTCGCAATTGCGACCGCTGCGACCCCTATAGCTACGCCAGTGGACCTCTCTATCTGTTGAACTAAGTATCATTACTAAAACTTATCTGAATCTGATTCTTAAACATCTAGTTACTACTTCTGATCATACAGTACAGTCAGCCAAGCATACCAAGTTACCAAGTTCAATCACACAATATTAAAATGAGTAAGGAGCATGGATACATATCAGCATTAGATGCACATGGGTAGAACTTATCATTGTCAAACCTTGTTCTTAAAGCTTAAAAAAATGGTTTAAATTTATTAAAGATCATATCCGACTACTACCATAACAATTGACAGACATCAGGGGCTCCTTCCAGGAGAGTAATCACTAACCAGAGCATTGCCGACGCTCTGGCATGGATTCCTGGGTTTTTAAACTCCTAACATCACTGTCCATATAGTAAAAGTGACATCAAGGGCTTTCCCAAGTCAGGAGTTCTCCTTCCAGGAGAGTAATCACTAACCAGAGCATTGCCGACGCTCTGGCCATGGATTCCTGGGTTTTTAAACTCCTAACATCACTGTCCATATAGTGAAAGTTACATCAAGGGCTTTCCCAAGTCAGGAGTTCCCGGCCAGTGAGTGCTTGCGATGCTCTGGCCGGGGACTCAGGAGTTTAAAGCCAAATATGGATATTTAAAGCCATATATGCACAGTAAAGTGAGAGGCTTTCTCTACAAGCGTAATTCCCGGCCACAGCGCTGCCAACGCTCCGACTTGGAATTCTCACATTACAAAGCCCCTAATGTCACTGTCTATGTACAGACAGTAACATCAAGGGATCCTCCAGGAGCAGAATCCATATATGAACAGTGACGTCAGGGGCTCCCTCCAGGAGTGGAATCCCCAGCCAGTTCAATGCCAGTGTTCTGGCCTAGGATTTTGGCATCTTAAAGCTCCTAACGTCAGTGTCCATTTATGGACAGTGTTGTCAGGGGCTTCCCTAGGAGCAGAATCCCCAGTCAGAGCGTTGCTAACGTCAGGGGCTTTCCGAGCCTAGTGCTTAAAGTAACGCTGTGCCCGGGGAGTTCAGGTAATATATCCCACTCTATGCCTATACAGCCTTCCGTTGGAGGTATACGTAGAAACTTCTCCCAACGCATACCTCTGACGAAAAGAAAAAATTGAATGTGAACATACTCCAAGAAGCCCACAGCTCTGAATAAATATGGCGCAACTTGGGTTGTCAGTGCTGCACAAACTGACATCTACACCAGATAGCATAGATGTCAGCTATAATATCCGCAGGTGTAAATTAAATATGTCATGCAGGAGATCTGCTCTCCCGCTGGTCCCGACTTACTAGCTGAAAAGACGCGAAAACAGCATAATGTCTCAAAAAGCTAACATTTTTACTCAAAACGGGCATGCGCCAAAATTTCCCATTATATTACTTTACAATATCATGTATTATAAAGACATTTACTTTTGAGCTACTTTGAATAAATCGTTAGCAAATGGAAAAAAAAAAACACCAAGGAAAAAAATGTAATTAAAAAACTACGGCCTCCTCCATTTCCCCTCTAGCCGTCCTTACCATCTCCAAAATGGTGTGTTTTCTGCCATTTTAGGTAGAAAAATTTCTATTTGCTCACCATTTAGGCAAAGTAGCAGGAGGGTATATTATGCAGCTTCTCAAACTCTACCTTGAAGAGCTGTGTGGTTTGTATTTTAATAGTAACTTTTTAATCTAAATTTACTTTTTACTCTGCCTGACTTGGTATTTATTTGTTGAGAGTTTCAAGCTCACATTGACTTGGTCCTCCCCTATAGGACCTCTCTATTTGTTGAACTAAGTATCATTACTAAAACTTATCTGAATCTGATTCTTAAACATCTAGTTACTACTTCTGATCATACAGTACAGTCAGCCAAGCATACCAAGTTACCAAGTTCAATCACACAATATTAAAATGAGTAAGGAGCATGGATACATATCAGCATTAGATAAACATGGGTAGAACTTATCATTATCAAACCTTGTTCTTAAAGCTTAAAAAAATGGTTTACATTTATTAAAGATCATATCCGACTACTACCATAACAATTGACAGACATCAGGGGCTCCTTCCAGGAGAGTAATCACTAACCAGAGCATTGCCGACGCTCTGGCCATGGATTCCTGCGTTTTTAAACTCCTAACATCACTGTCCATATAGTGAAAGTGACATCAAGGGCTTTCCCAAGTCAGGAGTTCCCGGCCAGTGAGTGCTTGCGATGCTCTGGCCGGGGACTCCAGAGTTTAAAGCCAAATATGGATATTTAAAGCCATATATGCACAGTAAAGTGAGAGGCTTTCTCTACAAGCGTAATTCCCGGCCACAGCGCTGCCAACGCTCCGACTTGGAATTCTCACATTACAAAGCCCCTAATGTCACTGTCTATGTACAGACAGTAACATCAAGGGATCCTCCAGGAGCAGAATCCATATATGAACAGTGACGTCAGGGGCTCCCTCCAGGAGTGGAATCCCCAGCCAGTGCAATGCCAGTGTTCTGGCCTAGGATTTTGGCATCTTAAAGCTCCTAACGTCAGTGTCCATTTATGGACAGTGTTGTCAGGGGCTTCCCTAGGAGCAGAATCCCCAGTCAGAGCGTTGCTAACGTCAGGGGCTTTCCGAGCCTAGTGCTTAAAGTAACGCTGTGCCCGGGGAGTTCAGGTAATATATCCCACTCTATGCCTATACAGCCTTCCATTGGAGGTATACGTAGAAACTTCTCCCAACGCATACCTCTGACGAAAAGAAAAAATTGAATGTGAACATACTCCAAGAAGCCCACAGCTCTGAATAAATATGGCGCAACTTGGGTTGTCAGTGCTGCACAAACTGACATCTACACCAGTTAGCATAGATGTCAGCTATAATATCCGCAGGTGTAAATTAAATATGTCCTTCAGGAGATCTGCTCTCCCGCTGGTCCCGACTTACTAGCTGAAAAGACGCGAAAACAGTATAATGTCTCAAAAAGCTAACATTTTTACTCATAACGGGCATGCGCCAAAATTTCCCATTACATTACTTTACAATATCATGTATTATAAAGACATTTACTTTTGAGCTACTTTGACTAAATCGTTAGCATATGGAAAAAAAAAACCACCAAGGAAAAAAAATTAATTAAAAAACTACGGCCTCCTCCATTTCCCCTCTAGCCGTCCTTTCCATCTCCAAAATGGTGTGTTTTCTGCCATTTTAGGTAGAAAAATTTCTATTTGCTCACCATTTAGGCAAAGTAGCAGGAGGGTATATTATGCAGCTTCTCAAACTCTACCTTGAAGAGCTGTGTGGTATGTATTTTAATAGTAACTTTTTAATCTAAATTTACTTTTTACTCTGCCTGACTTGGTATTTATTTGTTCAGAGTTTCAAGCTCACATTGACTTGGTCCTCCCCTATAGGACCTCTCTATCTGTTGAACTAAGTATCATTACTAAAACTTATCTGAATCTGATTCTTAAACATCTAGTTACTACTTCTGATCATACAGTACAGTCAGCAAAGCATACCAAGTTACCAAGTTCAATCACACAATATTAAAATGAGTAAGGAGCATGGATACATATCAGCATTAGATGCACATGGGTAGAACTTATCATTGTCAAACCTTGTTCTTAAAGCTTAAAAAAATGGTTTAAATTTATTTAAGATCATATCCGACTACTACCATAACAATTGACAGACATCAGGGGCTCCTTCCAGGAGAGTAATCACTAACCAGAGCATTGCCGACGCTCTGGCATGGATTCCTGGGTTTTTAAACTCCTAACATCACTGTCCATATAGTGAAAGTGACATCAAGGGCTTTCCCAAGTCAGGAGTTCCCGGCCAGTGAGTGCTTGCGATGCTCTGGCCGGGGACTCCAGAGTTTAAAGCCAAATATGGATATTTAAAGCCATATATGCACAGTAAAGTGAGAGGCTTTCTCTACAAGCGTAATTCCCGGCCACAGCGCTGCCAACGCTCCGAGTTGGAATTCTCACATTACAAAGCCCCTAATGTCACTGTCTATGTACAGACAGTAACATCAAGGGATCCTCCAGGAGCAGAATCCATTTATGGACAGTGACGTCAGGGGCTCCCTCCAGGAGTGGAATCCCCAGCCAGTGCAATGCCAGTGTTCTGGCCTAGGATTTTGGCATCTTAATGCTCCTAACGTCAGTGTCCATTTATGGACAGTGTTGTCAGGGGCTTCCCTAGGAGCAGAATTCCCAGTCAGAGCGTTGCTAACGTCAGGGGCTTTTCGAGCCTAGTGCTTAAAGTAATGCTGTGCCCGGGGAGTTCAGGTGATATATCCCACTCTATGCCTATACAGCCTTCCATTGGAGGTATACGTAGAAACTTCTCCCAACGCATACCTCTGACGAAAAGAAAAAATTGAATGTGAACATACTCCAAGAAGCCCACAGCTCTGAATAAATATGGCGCAACTTGGGTTGTCAGTGCTGCACAAACTGACATCTACACCAGTTAGCATAGATGTCAGCTATAATATCCGCAGGTGTAAATTAAATATGTCCTTCAGGAGATCTGCTCTCCCGCTGGTCCCGACTTACTAGCTGAAAAGACGCGAAAACAGCATAATGTCTCAAAAAGCTAACATTTTTACTCAAAATGGGCATGCGCCAAAATTTCCCATTACATTACTTTACAATATCATGTATTATAAAGACATTTACTTTTGAGCTACTTTGACTAAATCGTTAGCATATGGAAAAAAAAAAACACCAAGGAAAAAAAAATTATTAAAAAACTACGGCCTCCTCCATTTCCCCACTAGCCGTCCTTACCATCTCCAAAATGGTGTGTTTTCTGCCATTTTAGGTAGAAAAATTTCTATTTGCTCACCATTCAGGCAAAGTAGCAGGAGGGTATATTATGCAGCTTCTCAAACTCTACCTTGAAGAGCTGTGTGGTATGTATTTTAATAGTAACTTTTTAATCTAAATTTACTTTTTACTCTGCCTGACTTGGTATTTATTTGTTCAGAGTTTCAAGCTCACATTGACTTGGTCCTCCCCTATAGGACCTCTCTATCTGTTGAACTAAGTATCATTACTAAAACTTATCTGAATCTGATTCTTAAACATCTAGTTACTACTTCTAAACATACAGTACAGTCAGCAAAGCATACCAAGTTACCAAGTTCAATCACACAATATTAAAATGAGTAAGGAGCATGGATACATATCAGCATTAGATGCACATGGGTAGAACTTATCATTATCAAACCTTGTTCTTAAAGCTTAAAAAAATGGTTTCAATTTATTAAAGATCATATCCGACTACTACCATAACAATTGACAGACATCAGGGGCTCCTTCCAGGAGAGTAATCACTAACCAGAGCATTGCCGATGCTCTGGCATGGATTCCTGGGTTTTTAAACTCCTAACATCACTGTCCATATAGTGAAAGTGACATCAAGGGCTTTCCCAAGTCAGGAGTTCCCGGCCAGTGAGTGCTTGCGATGCTCTGGCCGGGGACTCCAGAGTTTAAAGCCAAATATGGATATTTAAAGCCATATATGCACAGTAAAGTGAGAGGCTTTCTCTACAAGCGTAATTCCCGGCCACAGCGCTGCCAACGCTCCGAGTTGGAATTCTCACATTACAAAGCCCCTAATGTCACTGTCTATGTACAGACAGTAACATCAAGGGATCCTCCAGGAGCAGAATCCATTTATGGACAGTGACGTCAGGGGCTCCCTCCAGGAGTGGAATCCCCAGCCAGTGCAATGCCAGTGTTCTGGCCTAGGATTTTGGCATCTTAATGCTCCTAACGTCAGTGTCCATTTATGGACAGTGTTGTCAGGGGCTTCCCTAGGAGCAGAATTCCCAGTCAGAGCGTTGCTAACGTCAGGGGCTTTTCGAGCCTAGTGCTTAAAGTAATGCTGTGCCCGGGGAGTTCAGGTGATATATCCCACTCTATGCCTATACAGCCTTCCATTGGAGGTATACGTAGAAACTTCTCCCAACGCATACCTCTGACGAAAAGAAAAAATTGAATGTGAACATACTCCAAGAAGCCCACAGCTCTGAATAAATATGGCGCAACTTGGGTTGTCAGTGCTGCACAAACTGACATCTACACCAGTTAGCATAGATGTCAGCTATAATATCCGCAGGTGTAAATTAAATATGTCCTTCAGGAGATCTGCTCTCCCGCTGGTCCCGACTTACTAGCTGAAAAGACGCGAAAACAGCATAATGTCTCAAAAAGCTAACATTTTTACTCAAAACGGGCATGCGCCAAAATTTCCCATTACATTACTTTACAATATCATGTATTATAAAGACATTTACTTTTGAGCTACTTTGAAGAAATCGTTAGCAAATGGAAAAAAAAAAACACCAAGGAAAAAAATGTAATTAAAAAACTACGGCCTCCTCCATTTCCCCTCTAGCCGTCCTTTCCATCTCCAAAATGGTGTGTTTTCTGCCATTTTAGGTAGAAAAATTTCTATTTGCTCACCATTTAGGCAAAGTAGCAGGAGGGTATATTATGCAGCTTCTCAAACTCTACCTTGAAGAGCTGTGTGGTTTGTATTTTAATAGTAACTTTTTAATCTAAATGTACTTTTTACTCTGCCTGACTTGGTATTTATTTGTTCAGAGTTTCAAGCTCACATTGACTTGGTCCTCCCCTATAGGACCTCTCTATCTGTTGAACTAAGTATCATTACTAAAACTTATCTGAATCTGATTCTTAAACATCTAGTTACTACTTCTGATCATACAGTACAGTCAGCCAAGCATACCAAGTTACCAAGTTCAATCACACAATATTAAAATGAGTAAGGAGCATGGATACATATCAGCATTAGATACACATGGGTAGAACTTATCATTGTCAAACCTTGTTCTTAAAGCTTAAAAAAATGGTTTACATTTATTAAAGATCATATCCGACTACTACCATAACAATTGACAGACATCAGGGGCTCCTTCCAGGAGAGTAATCACTAACCAGAGCATTGCCGACGCTCTGGCCATGGATTCCTGGGTTTTTAAACTCCTAACATCACTGTCCATATAGTGAAAGTGACATCAAGGGCTTTCCCAAGTCAGGAGCTCCCGGCCAGTGAGTGCTTGCGATGCTCTGGCCGGGGACTCCAGAGTTTAAAGCCAAATATGGATATTTAAAGCCATATATGCACAGTAAAGTGAGAGGCTTTCTCTACAAGTGTAATTCCCGGCCACAGCGCTGCCAATACTCCGACTTGGAATTCTCACATTACAAAGCCCCTAATGTCACTGTCTATGTACAGACAGTAACATCAAGGGATCCTCCAGGAGCAGAATCCATTTATGGACAGTGACGTCAGGGGCTCCCTCCAGGAGTGGAATCCCCAGCCAGTGCAATGCCAGTGTTCTGGCCTAGGATTTTGGCATCTTAAAGCTCCTAACGTCAGTGTCCATTTATGGACAGTGTTGTCAGGGGCTTCCCTAGGAGCAGAATTCCCAGTCAGAGCGTTGCTAACGTCAGGGGCTTTTCGAGCCTAGTGCTTAAAGTAATGCTGTGCCCGGGGAGTTCAGGTGATATATCCCACTCTATGCCTATACAGCCTTCCGTTGGAGGTATACGTAGAAACTTCTCCCAACGCATACCTCTGACGAAAAGAAAAAATTGAATGTGAACATACTCCAAGAAGCCCACAGCTCTGAATAAATATGGCGCAACTTGGGTTGTCAGTGCTGCACAAACTGACATCTACACCAGTTAGCATAGATGTCAGCTATAATATCCGCAGGTGTAAATTAAATATGTCATGCAGGAGATCTGCTCTCCCGCTGGTCCCGACTTACTAGCTGAAAAGACGCGAAAACAGCATAATGTCTCAAAAAGCTAACATTTTTACTCAAAACGGGCATGCGCCAAAATTTCCCATTACATTACTTTACAATATCATGTATTATAAAGACATTTACTTTTGAGCTACTTTGACTAAATCGTTAGCAAATGGAAAAAAAAAAACACCAAGGAAAAAAATGTAATTAAAAAACTACGGCCTCCTCCATTTCCCCTCTAGCCGTCCTTACCATCTCCAAAATGGTGTGTTTTCTGCCATTTTAGGTAGAAAAATTTCTATTTGCTCACCATTTAGGCAAAGTAGCAGGAGGGTATATTATGCAGCTTCTCAAACTCTACCTTGAAGAGCTGTGTGGTTTGTATTTTAATAGTAACTTTTTAATCTAAATTTACTTTTTACTCTGCCTGACTTGGTATTTATTTGTTGAGAGTTTCAAGCTCACATTGACTTGGTCCTCCCCTATAGGACCTCTCTATCTGTTAAACTAAGTATCATTACTAAAACTTATCTGAATCTGATTCTTAAACATCTAGTTACTACTTCTGATCATACAGTACAGTCAGCCAAGCATACCAAGTTACCAAGTTCAATCACACAATATTAAAATGAGTAAGGAGCATGGATACATATCAGCATTAGATACACATGGGTAGAATTTATCATTGTCAAACCTTGTTCTTAAAGCTTAAAAAAATGGTTTCAATTTATTAAAGATCATATCCGACTACCACCATAACAATTGACAGACATCAGGGGCTCCTTCCAGGAGAGTAATCACTAACCAGAGCATTGCCGACGCTCTGGCCATGAATTCCTGGGTTTTTAAACTCCTAACATCACTGTCCATATAGTGAAAGTGACATCAAGGGCTTTCCCAAGTCAGGAGTTCTCCTTCCAGGAGAGTAATCACTAACCAGAGCATTGCCAACGCTCTGGCCATGGATTCCTGGGTTTTTAAACTCAAACTCCTAACATCACTGTCCATATAGTGAAAGTGACATCAAGGGCTTTCCCAAGTCAGGAGCTCCCGGCCAGTGAGTGCTTGCGATGCTCTGGCCGGGGACTCCAGAGTTTAAAGCCAAATATGGATATTTAAAGCCATATATGCACAGTAAAGTTAGAGGCTTTCTCTACAAGTGCAATTCCCGGCCACAGCGCTGCTAACACTCCGACTTGGAATTCTCACATTACAAAGCCCCAAATGTCACTGTCTATGTACAGACAGTAACATCAAGGGATCCTCCAGGAGCAGAATCCATTTATGGACAGTGACGTCAGGGGCTCCCTCCAGGAGTGGAATCCCCAGCCAGTGCAATGCCAGTGTTCTGGCTTAGGATTTTGGCATCTTAAAGCTCCTAACGTCAGTGTCCATTTATGGACAGTGTTGTCAGGGGCTTCCCTAGGAGCAGAATTCCCAGTCAGAGCGTTGCTAACGTCAGGGGCTTTTCGAGCCTAGTGCTTAAAGTAACGCTGTGCCCGGGGAGTTCAGGTGATATATCCCACTCTATGCCTATACAGCCTTCCATTGGAGGTATACGTAGAAACTTCTCCCAACGCATACCTCTGACGAAAAGAAAAAATTGAATGTGAACATACTCCAAGAAGCCCACAGCTCTGAATAAATATGGCGCAACTTGGGTTGTCAGTGCTGCACAAACTGACATCTACACCAGTTAGCATAGATGTCAGCTATAATATCCGCAGGTGTAAATTAAATATGTCATGCAGGAGATCTGCTCTCCCGCTGGTCCCGACTTACTAGCTGAAAAGACGCGAAAACAGCATAATGTCTCAAAAAGCTAACATTTTTACTCAAAACGGGCATGCGCCAAAATTTCCCATTACATTACTTTACAATATCATGTATTATAAAGACATTTACTTTTGAGCTACTTTGATTAAATCGTTAGCAAATGGAAAAAAAAAAACACCAAGGAAAAAAATGTAATTAAAAAACTACGGCCTCCTCCATTTCCCCTCTAGCCGTCCTTACCATCTCCAAAATGGTGTGTTTTCTGCCATTTTAGGTAGAAAAATTTCTATTTGCTCACCATTTAGGCAAAGTAGCAGGAGGGTATATTATGCAGCTTCTCAAACTCTACCTTGAAGAGCTGTGTGGTTTGTATTTTAATAGTAACTTTTTAATCTAAATTTACTTTTTACTCTGCCTGACTTGGTATTTATTTGTTGAGAGTTTCAAGCTCACATTGACTTGGTCCTCCCCTATAGGACCTCTCTATCTGTTGAACTAAGTATCATTACTAAAACTTATCTGAATCTGATTCTTAAACATCTAGTTACTACTTCTGATCATACAGTACAGTCAGCCAAGCATACCAAGTTACCAAGTTCAATCACACAATATTAAAATGAGTAAGGAGCATGGATACATATCAGCATTAGATACACATGGGTAGAATTTATCATTGTCAAACCTTGTTCTTAAAGCTTAAAAAAATGGTTTCAATTTATTAAAGATCATATCCGACTACTACCATAACAATTGACAGACATCAGGGGCTCCTTCCAGGAGAGTAATCACTAACCAGAGCATTGCCGACGCTCTGGCCATGAATTCCTGGGTTTTTAAACTCCTAACATCACTGTCCATATAGTGAAAGTGACATCAAGGGCTTTCCCAAGTCAGGAGTTCTCCTTCCAGGAGAGTAATCACTAACCAGAGCATTGCCAACGCTCTGGCCATGGATTCCTGGGTTTTTAAACTCCTAACATCACTGTCCATATAGTGAAAGTGACATCAAGGGCTTTCCCAAGTCAGGGGTTCCCGGCCAGTGAGTGCTTGCGATGCTCTGGCCGGGGACTCCAGAGTTTAAAGCCAAATATGGATATTTAAAGCCATATATGCACAGTAAAGTGAGAGGCTTTCTCTACAAGCGTAATTCCCAGCCACAGCGCTGCCAACGCTCCGACTTGGAATACTCACATTACAAAGCCCCTAATGTCACTGTCTATGTACAGACAGTAACATCAAGGGATCCTCCAGGAGCAGAATCCATATATGGACAGTGACGTCAGGGGCTCCCTCCAGGAGTGGAATCCCCAGCCAGTGCAATGCCAGTGTTCTGGCCTAGGATTTTGGCATCTTAAAGCTCCTAACGTCAGTGTCCATTTATGGACAGTGTTGTCAGGGGCTTCCCTAGGAGCAGAATCCCCAGTCAGAGCGTTGCTAACGTCAGGGGCTTTCCGAGCCTAGTGCTTAACGTAACGCTGTGCCCGGGGAGTTCAGGTGATATATCCCACTCTATGCCTATACAGCCTTCCGTTGGAGGTATACGTAGAGACTTCTCCCAACGCATACCTCTGACGAAAAGAAAAAATTTAATGTGAACATACTCCAAGAAGCCCACAGCTCTGAATAAATATGGCGCAACTTGGGTTGTCAGTGCTGCACAAACTGACATCTACACCAGTTAGCATAGATGTCAGCTATAATATCCGCAGGTGTAAATTAAATATGTCCTTCAGGAGATCTGCTCTCCCGCTGGTCCCGACTTACTAGCTGAAAAGACGCGAAAACAGCATAATGTCTCAAAAAGCTAAAATTTTTACTCAAAACGGGCATGCGCCAAAATTTCCCATTACATTACTTTACAATATCATGTATTATAAAGACATTTACTTTTGAGCTACTTTGACTAAATCGTTAGCATATGGAAAAAAAAAAACACCAAGGAAAAAAATTTAATTAAAAAACTACGGCCTCCTCCATTTCCCCTCTAGCCGTCCTTTCCATCTCCAAAATGGTGTGTTTTCTGCCATTTTAGGTAGAAAAATTTCTATTTGCTCACCATTTAGGCAAAGTAGCAGGAGGGTATATTATGCAGCTTCTCAAACTCTACCTTGAAGAGCTGTGTGGTATGTATTTTAATAGTAACTTTTTAATCTAAATTTACTTTTTACTCTGCCTGACTTGGTATTTATTTGTTCAGAGTTTCAAGCTCACATTGACTTGGTCCTCCCCTATAGGACCTCTCTATCTGTTGAACTAAGTATCATTACTAAAACTTATCTGAATCTGATTCTTAAACATCTAGTTACTACTTCTGATCATACAGTACAGTCAGCCAAGCATACCAAGTTACCAAGTTCAATCACACAATATTAAAATGAGTAAGGAGCATGGATACATATCAGCATTAGATACACATGGGTAGAATTTATCATTGTCAAACCTTGTTCTTAAAGCTTAAAAAAATGGTTTCAATTTATTAAAGATCATATCCGACTACCACCATAACAATTGACAGACATCAGGGGCTCCTTCCAGGAGAGTAATCACTAACCAGAGCATTGCCGACGCTCTGGCCATGAATTCCTGGGTTTTTAAACTCCTAACATCACTGTCCATATAGTGAAAGTGACATCAAGGGCTTTCCCAAGTCAGGAGTTCTCCTTCCAGGAGAGTAATCACTAACCAGAGCATTGCCAACGCTCTGGCCATGGATTCCTGGGCTTTTAAACTCCTAACATCACTGTCCATATAGTGAAAGTGACATCAAGGGCTTTCCCAAGTCAGGAGTTCCCGGCCAGTGAGTGCTTGCGATGCTCTGGCCGGGGACTCCAGAGTTTAAAGCCAAATATGGATATTTAAAGCCATATATGCACAGTAAAGTGAGAGGCTTTCTCTACAAGCGTAATTCCCAGCCACAGCGCTGCCAACGCTCCGACTTGGAATACTCACATTACAAAGCCCCTAATGTCACTGTCTATGTACAGACAGTAACATCAAGGGATCCTCCAGGAGCAGAATCCATATATGGACAGTGACGTCAGGGGCTCCCTCCAGGAGTGGAATCCCCAGCCAGTGCAATGCCAGTGTTCTGGCCTAGGATTTTGGCATCTTAAAGCTCCTAACGTCAGTGTCCATTTATGGACAGTGTTGTCAGGGGCTTCCCTAGGAGCAGAATCCCCAGTCAGAGCGTTGCTAACGTCAGGGGCTTTCCGAGCCTAGTGCTTAACGTAACGCTGTGCCCGGGGAGTTCAGGTGATATATCCCACTCTATGCCTATACAGCCTTCCGTTGGAGGTATACGTAGAGACTTCTCCCAACGCATACCTCTGACGAAAAGAAAAAATTTAATGTGAACATACTCCAAGAAGCCCACAGCTCTGAATAAATATGGCGCAACTTGGGTTGTCAGTGCTGCACAAACTGACATCTACACCAGTTAGCATAGATGTCAGCTATAATATCCGCAGGTGTAAATTAAATATGTCCTTCAGGAGATCTGCTCTCCCGCTGGTCCCGACTTACTAGCTGAAAAGACGCGAAAACAGCATAATGTCTCAAAAAGCTAAAATTTTTACTCAAAACGGGCATGCGCCAAAATTTCCCATTACATTACTTTACAATATCATGTATTATAAAGACATTTACTTTTGAGCTACTTTGACTAAATCGTTAGCATATGGAAAAAAAAAAACACCAAGGAAAAAAATTTAATTAAAAAACTACGGCCTCCTCCATTTCCCCTCTAGCCGTCCTTTCCATCTCCAAAATGGTGTGTTTTCTGCCATTTTAGGTAGAAAAATTTCTATTTGCTCACCATTTAGGCAAAGTAGCAGGAGGGTATATTATGCAGCTTCTCAAACTCTACCTTGAAGAGCTGTGTGGTATGTATTTTAATAGTAACTTTTTAATCTAAATTTACTTTTTACTCTGCCTGACTTGGTATTTATTTGTTCAGAGTTTCAAGCTCACATTGACTTGGTCCTTCCCTATAGGACCTCTCTATCTGTTGAACTAAGTATCATTACTAAAACTTATCTGAATCTGATTCTTAAACATCTAGTTACTACTTCTGATCATACAGTACAGTCAGCCAAGCATACCAAGTTACCAAGTTCAATCACACAATATTAAAATGAGTAAGGAGCATGGATACATATCAGCATTAGATACACATGGGTAGAACTTATCATTGTCAAACCTTGTTCTTAAAGCTTAAAAAAATGGTTTAAATTTATTAAAGATCATATCCGACTACTACCATAACAATTGACAGACATCAGGGGCTCCTTCCAGGAGAGTAATCACTAACCAGAGCATTGCCGACGCTCTGGCATGGATTCCTGGGTTTTTAAACTCCTAACATCACTGTCCATATAGTGAAAGTGACATCAAGGGCTTTCCCAAGTCAGGAGTTCTCCTTCCAGGAGAGTAATCACTAACCAGAGCATTGCCAACGCTCTGGCCATGGATTCCTGGGTTTTTAAACTCAAACTCCTAACATCACTGTCCATATAGTGAAAGTGACATCAAGGGCTTTCCCAAGTCAGGAGCTCCCGGCCAGTGAGTGCTTGCGATGCTCTGGCCGGGGACTCCAGAGTTTAAAGCCAAATATGGATATTTAAAGCCATATATGCACAGTAAAGTTAGAGGCTTTCTCTACAAGTGCAATTCCCGGCCACAGCGCTGCTAACACTCCGACTTGGAATTCTCACATTACAAAGCCCCAAATGTCACTGTCTATGTACAGACAGTAACATCAAGGGATCCTCCAGGAGCAGAATCCATTTATGGACAGTGACGTCAGGGGCTCCCTCCAGGAGTGGAATCCCCAGCCAGTGCAATGCCAGTGTTCTGGCTTAGGATTTTGGCATCTTAAAGCTCCTAACGTCAGTGTCCATTTATGGACAGTGTTGTCAGGGGCTTCCCTAGGAGCAGAATTCCCAGTCAGAGCGTTGCTAACGTCAGGGGCTTTTCGAGCCTAGTGCTTAAAGTAACGCTGTGCCCGGGGAGTTCAGGTGATATATCCCACTCTATGCCTATACAGCCTTCCATTGGAGGTATACGTAGAAACTTCTCCCAACGCATACCTCTGACGAAAAGAAAAAATTGAATGTGAACATACTCCAAGAAGCCCACAGCTCTGAATAAATATGGCGCAACTTGGGTTGTCAGTGCTGCACAAACTGACATCTACACCAGTTAGCATAGATGTCAGCTATAATATCCGCAGGTGTAAATTAAATATGTCATGCAGGAGATCTGCTCTCCCGCTGGTCCCGACTTACTAGCTGAAAAGACGCGAAAACAGCATAATGTCTCAAAAAGCTAACATTTTTACTCAAAACGGGCATGCGCCAAAATTTCCCATTACATTACTTTACAATATCATGTATTATAAAGACATTTACTTTTGAGCTACTTTGATTAAATCGTTAGCAAATGGAAAAAAAAAAACACCAAGGAAAAAAATGTAATTAAAAAACTACGGCCTCCTCCATTTCCCCTCTAGCCGTCCTTACCATCTCCAAAATGGTGTGTTTTCTGCCATTTTAGGTAGAAAAATTTCTATTTGCTCACCATTTAGGCAAAGTAGCAGGAGGGTATATTATGCAGCTTCTCAAACTCTACCTTGAAGAGCTGTGTGGTTTGTATTTTAATAGTAACTTTTTAATCTAAATTTACTTTTTACTCTGCCTGACTTGGTATTTATTTGTTGAGAGTTTCAAGCTCACATTGACTTGGTCCTCCCCTATAGGACCTCTCTATCTGTTGAACTAAGTATCATTACTAAAACTTATCTGAATCTGATTCTTAAACATCTAGTTACTACTTCTGATCATACAGTACAGTCAGCCAAGCATACCAAGTTACCAAGTTCAATCACACAATATTAAAATGAGTAAGGAGCATGGATACATATCAGCATTAGATACACATGGGTAGAATTTATCATTGTCAAACCTTGTTCTTAAAGCTTAAAAAAATGGTTTCAATTTATTAAAGATCATATCCGACTACTACCATAACAATTGACAGACATCAGGGGCTCCTTCCAGGAGAGTAATCACTAACCAGAGCATTGCCGACGCTCTGGCCATGAATTCCTGGGTTTTTAAACTCCTAACATCACTGTCCATATAGTGAAAGTGACATCAAGGGCTTTCCCAAGTCAGGAGTTCTCCTTCCAGGAGAGTAATCACTAACCAGAGCATTGCCAACGCTCTGGCCATGGATTCCTGGGTTTTTAAACTCCTAACATCACTGTCCATATAGTGAAAGTGACATCAAGGGCTTTCCCAAGTCAGGGGTTCCCGGCCAGTGAGTGCTTGCGATGCTCTGGCCGGGGACTCCAGAGTTTAAAGCCAAATATGGATATTTAAAGCCATATATGCACAGTAAAGTGAGAGGCTTTCTCTACAAGCGTAATTCCCAGCCACAGCGCTGCCAACGCTCCGACTTGGAATACTCACATTACAAAGCCCCTAATGTCACTGTCTATGTACAGACAGTAACATCAAGGGATCCTCCAGGAGCAGAATCCATATATGGACAGTGACGTCAGGGGCTCCCTCCAGGAGTGGAATCCCCAGCCAGTGCAATGCCAGTGTTCTGGCCTAGGATTTTGGCATCTTAAAGCTCCTAACGTCAGTGTCCATTTATGGACAGTGTTGTCAGGGGCTTCCCTAGGAGCAGAATCCCCAGTCAGAGCGTTGCTAACGTCAGGGGCTTTCCGAGCCTAGTGCTTAACGTAACGCTGTGCCCGGGGAGTTCAGGTGATATATCCCACTCTATGCCTATACAGCCTTCCGTTGGAGGTATACGTAGAGACTTCTCCCAACGCATACCTCTGACGAAAAGAAAAAATTTAATGTGAACATACTCCAAGAAGCCCACAGCTCTGAATAAATATGGCGCAACTTGGGTTGTCAGTGCTGCACAAACTGACATCTACACCAGTTAGCATAGATGTCAGCTATAATATCCGCAGGTGTAAATTAAATATGTCCTTCAGGAGATCTGCTCTCCCGCTGGTCCCGACTTACTAGCTGAAAAGACGCGAAAACAGCATAATGTCTCAAAAAGCTAACATTTTTACTCAAAACGGGCATGCGCCAAAATTTCCCATTACATTACTTTACAATATCATGTATTATAAAGACATTTACTTTTGAGCTACTTTGATTAAATCGTTAGCAAATGGAAAAAAAAAAACACCAAGGAAAAAAATGTAATTAAAAAACTACGGCCTCCTCCATTTCCCCTCTAGCCGTCCTTACCATCTCCAAAATGGTGTGTTTTCTGCCATTTTAGGTAGAAAAATTTCTATTTGCTCACCATTTAGGCAAAGTAGCAGGAGGGTATATTATGCAGCTTCTCAAACTCTACCTTGAAGAGCTGTGTGGTTTGTATTTTAATAGTAACTTTTTAATCTAAATTTACTTTTTACTCTGCCTGACTTGGTATTTATTTGTTGAGAGTTTCAAGCTCACATTGACTTGGTCCTCCCCTATAGGACCTCTCTATCTGTTGAACTAAGTATCATTACTAAAACTTATCTGAATCTGATTCTTAAACATCTAGTTACTACTTCTGATCATACAGTACAGTCAGCCAAGCATACCAAGTTACCAAGTTCAATCACACAATATTAAAATGAGTAAGGAGCATGGATACATATCAGCATTAGATACACATGGGTAGAATTTATCATTGTCAAACCTTGTTCTTAAAGCTTAAAAAAATGGTTTCAATTTATTAAAGATCATATCCGACTACTACCATAACAATTGACAGACATCAGGGGCTCCTTCCAGGAGAGTAATCACTAACCAGAGCATTGCCGACGCTCTGGCCATGAATTCCTGGGTTTTTAAACTCCTAACATCACTGTCCATATAGTGAAAGTGACATCAAGGGCTTTCCCAAGTCAGGAGTTCTCCTTCCAGGAGAGTAATCACTAACCAGAGCATTGCCAACGCTCTGGCCATGGATTCCTGGGTTTTTAAACTCCTAACATCACTGTCCATATAGTGAAAGTGACATCAAGGGCTTTCCCAAGTCAGGGGTTCCCGGCCAGTGAGTGCTTGCGATGCTCTGGCCGGGGACTCCAGAGTTTAAAGCCAAATATGGATATTTAAAGCCATATATGCACAGTAAAGTGAGAGGCTTTCTCTACAAGCGTAATTCCCAGCCACAGCGCTGCCAACGCTCCGACTTGGAATACTCACATTACAAAGCCCCTAATGTCACTGTCTATGTACAGACAGTAACATCAAGGGATCCTCCAGGAGCAGAATCCATATATGGACAGTGACGTCAGGGGCTCCCTCCAGGAGTGGAATCCCCAGCCAGTGCAATGCCAGTGTTCTGGCCTAGGATTTTGGCATCTTAAAGCTCCTAACGTCAGTGTCCATTTATGGACAGTGTTGTCAGGGGCTTCCCTAGGAGCAGAATCCCCAGTCAGAGCGTTGCTAACGTCAGGGGCTTTCCGAGCCTAGTGCTTAACGTAACGCTGTGCCCGGGGAGTTCAGGTGATATATCCCACTCTATGCCTATACAGCCTTCCGTTGGAGGTATACGTAGAGACTTCTCCCAACGCATACCTCTGACGAAAAGAAAAAATTTAATGTGAACATACTCCAAGAAGCCCACAGCTCTGAATAAATATGGCGCAACTTGGGTTGTCAGTGCTGCACAAACTGACATCTACACCAGTTAGCATAGATGTCAGCTATAATATCCGCAGGTGTAAATTAAATATGTCCTTCAGGAGATCTGCTCTCCCGCTGGTCCCGACTTACTAGCTGAAAAGACGCGAAAACAGCATAATGTCTCAAAAAGCTAACATTTTTACTCAAAACGGGCATGCGCCAAAATTTCCCATTACATTACTTTACAATATCATGTATTATAAAGACATTTACTTTTGAGCTACTTTGACTAAATCGTTAGCATATGGAAAAAAAAAAACACCAAGGAAAAAAATTTAATTAAAAAACTACGGCCTCCTCCATTTCCCCTCTAGCCGTCCTTTCCATCTCCAAAATGGTGTGTTTTCTGCCATTTTAGGTAGAAAAATTTCTATTTGCTCACCATTTAGGCAAAGTAGCAGGAGGGTATATTATGCAGCTTCTCAAACTCTACCTTGAAGAGCTGTGTGGTATGTATTTTAATAGTAACTTTTTAATCTAAATTTACTTTTTACTCTGCCTGACTTGGTATTTATTTGTTCAGAGTTTCAAGCTCACATTGACTTGGTCCTCCCCTATAGGACCTCTCTATCTTTTGAACTAAGTATCATTACTAAAACTTATCTGAATCTGATTCTTAAACATCTAGTTACTACTTCTGATCATACAGTACAGTCAGCCAAGCATACCAAGTTACCAAGTTCAATCACACAATATTAAAATGAGTAAGGAGCATGGATACATATCAGCATTAGATACACATGGGTAGAATTTATCATTGTCAAACCTTGTTCTTAAAGCTTAAAAAAATGGTTTCAATTTATTAAAGATCATATCCGACTACCACCATAACAATTGACAGACATCAGGGGCTCCTTCCAGGAGAGTAATCACTAACCAGAGCATTGCCGACGCTCTGGCCATGAATTCCTGGGTTTTTAAACTCCTAACATCACTGTCCATATAGTGAAAGTGACATCAAGGGCTTTCCCAAGTCAGGAGTTCTCCTTCCAGGAGAGTAATCACTAACCAGAGCATTGCCAACGCTCTGGCCATGGATTCCTGGGCTTTTAAACTCCTAACATCACTGTCCATATAGTGAAAGTGACATCAAGGGCTTTCCCAAGTCAGGAGTTCCCGGCCAGTGAGTGCTTGCGATGCTCTGGCCGGGGACTCCAGAGTTTAAAGCCAAATATGGATATTTAAAGCCATATATGCACAGTAAAGTGAGAGGCTTTCTCTACAAGCGTAATTCCCAGCCACAGCGCTGCCAACGCTCCGACTTGGAATACTCACATTACAAAGCCCCTAATGTCACTGTCTATGTACAGACAGTAACATCAAGGGATCCTCCAGGAGCAGAATCCATATATGGACAGTGACGTCAGGGGCTCCCTCCAGGAGTGGAATCCCCAGCCAGTGCAATGCCAGTGTTCTGGCCTAGGATTTTGGCATCTTAAAGCTCCTAACGTCAGTGTCCATTTATGGACAGTGTTGTCAGGGGCTTCCCTAGGAGCAGAATCCCCAGTCAGAGCGTTGCTAACGTCAGGGGCTTTCCGAGCCTAGTGCTTAACGTAACGCTGTGCCCGGGGAGTTCAGGTGATATATCCCACTCTATGCCTATACAGCCTTCCGTTGGAGGTATACGTAGAGACTTCTCCCAACGCATACCTCTGACGAAAAGAAAAAATTTAATGTGAACATACTCCAAGAAGCCCACAGCTCTGAATAAATATGGCGCAACTTGGGTTGTCAGTGCTGCACAAACTGACATCTACACCAGTTAGCATAGATGTCAGCTATAATATCCGCAGGTGTAAATTAAATATGTCCTTCAGGAGATCTGCTCTCCCGCTGGTCCCGACTTACTAGCTGAAAAGACGCGAAAACAGCATAATGTCTCAAAGAGCTAAAATTTTTACTCAAAACGGGCATGCGCCAAAATTTCCCATTACATTACTTTACAATATCATGTATTATAAAGACATTTACTTTTGAGCTACTTTGACTAAATCGTTAGCATATGGAAAAAAAAAAACACCAAGGAAAAAAATTTAATTAAAAAACTACGGCCTCCTCCATTTCCCCTCTAGCCGTCCTTTCCATCTCCAAAATGGTGTGTTTTCTGCCATTTTAGGTAGAAAAATTTCTATTTGCTCACCATTTAGGCAAAGTAGCAGGAGGGTATATTATGCAGCTTCTCAAACTCTACCTTGAAGAGCTGTGTGGTATGTATTTTAATAGTAACTTTTTAATCTAAATTTACTTTTTACTCTGCCTGACTTGGTATTTATTTGTTCAGAGTTTCAAGCTCACATTGACTTGGTCCTTCCCTATAGGACCTCTCTATCTGTTGAACTAAGTATCATTACTAAAACTTATCTGAATCTGATTCTTAAACATCTAGTTACTACTTCTGATCATACAGTACAGTCAGCCAAGCATACCAAGTTACCAAGTTCAATCACACAATATTAAAATGAGTAAGGAGCATGGATACATATCAGCATTAGATACACATGGGTAGAACTTATCATTGTCAAACCTTGTTCTTAAAGCTTAAAAAAATGGTTTAAATTTATTAAAGATCATATCCGACTACTACCATAACAATTGACAGACATCAGGGGCTCCTTCCAGGAGAGTAATCACTAACCAGAGCATTGCCGACGCTCTGGCATGGATTCCTGGGTTTTTAAACTCCTAACATCACTGTCCATATAGTGAAAGTGACATCAAGGGCTTTCCCAAGTCAGGAGTTCCCGGCCAGTGAGTGCTTGCGATGCTCTGGCCGGGGACTCCAGAGTTTAAAGCCAAATATGGATATTTAAAGCCATATATGCACAGTAAAGTCAGAGGCTTTCTCTACAAGCGTAATTCCCGGCCACAGCGCTGCCAACGCTCCGACTTGGAATTCTCACATTACAAAGCCCCTAATGTCACTGTCTATGTACAGACAGTAACATCAAGGGATCCTCCAGGAGCAGAATCCATATATGAACAGTGACGTCAGGGGCTCCCTCCAGGAGTGGAATCCCCAGCCAGTGCAATGCCAGTGTTCTGGCCTAGGATTTTGGCATCTTAAAGCTCCTAACGTCAGTGTCCATTTATGGACAGTGTTGTCAGGGGCTTCCCTAGGAGCAGAATCCCCAGTCAGAGCATTGCTAACGTCAGGGGCTTTCCGAGCCTAGTGCTTAAAGTAACGCTGTGCCCGGGGAGTTCAGGTGATATATCCCACTCTATGCCTATACAGCCTTCCGTTGGAGGTATACGTAGAGACTTCTCCCAACGCATACCTCTGACGAAAAGAAAAAATTGAATGTGAACATACTCCAAGAAGCCCACAGCTCTGAATAAATATGGCGCAACTTGGGTTGTCAGTGCTGCACAAACTGACATCTACACCAGTTAGCATAGATGTCAGCTATAATATCCACACGTGTAAATTAAATATGTCATGCAGGAGATCTGCTCTCCCGCTGGTCCCGACTTACTAGCTGAAAAGACGCGAAAACAGCATAATGTCTAAAAAAGCTAAAATTTTTACTCAAAACAGGCATGCGCCAAAATTTCCCATTACATTACTTTACAATATCATGTATTATAAAGACATTTACTTTTGAGCTACTTTGACTAAATCGTTAGCAAATGGAAAAAAAAAAAACACCAAGGAAAAAAATGTAATTAAAAAACTACGGCCTCCTCCATTTCCCCTCTAGCCGTCCTTACCATCTCCAAAATGGTGTGTTTTCTGCCATTTTGGTAGAAAAATTTCTATTTGCTCACCATTTAGGCAAAGTAGCAGGAGGGTATATTATGCAGCTTCTCAAACTCTACCTTGAAGAGCTGTGTGGTATGTATTTTAATAGTAACTTTTTAATCTAAATTTACTTTTTACTCTGCCTGACTTGGTATTTATTTGTTCAGAGTTTCAAGCTCACATTGACTTGGTCCTCCCCTATAGGACCTCTCTATCTGTTGAACTAAGTATCATTACTAAAACTTATCTGAATCTGATTCTTAAACATCTAGTTACTACTTCTGATCATACAGTACAGTCAGCCAAGCATACCAAGTTACCAAGTTCAATCACACAATATTAAAATGAGTAAGGAGCATGGATACATATCAGCATTAGATACACATGGGTAGAACTTATCATTGTCAAACCTTGTTCTTAAAGCTTAAAAAAATGGTTTAAATTTATTAAAGATCATATCCGACTACTACCATAACAATTGACAGACATCAGGGGCTCCTTCCAGGAGAGTAATCACTAACCAGAGCATTGCCGACGCTCTGGCCATGGATTCCTGGGTTTTTAAACTCCTAACATCACTGTCCATATAGTGAAAGTGACATCAAGGGCTTTCCCAAGTCAGGAGTTCCCGGCCAGTGAGTGCTTGCGATGCTCTGGCCGGGGACTCCAGAGTTTAAAGCCAAATATGGATATTTAAAGCCATATATGCACAGTAAAGTGAGAGGCTTTCTCTACAAGTGTAATTCCCGGCCACAGCGCTGCCAACACTCCGACTTTGAATTCTCACATTACAAAGCCCCTAATGTCACTGTCTATGTACAGACAGTAACATCAAGGGATCCTCAAGGAGCAGAATCCATATATGGACAGTGACGTCAGGGGCTCCCTCCAGGTGTGGAATCCCCAGCCAGTGCAATGCCAGTGTTCTGGCCTAGGATTTTGGCATCTTAAAGCTCCTAACGTCAGTGTCCATTTATGGACAGTGTTGTCAGGGGCTTCCCTAGGAGCAGAATCCCCAGTCAGAGCGTTGCTAACGTCAGGGGCTTTCCGAGCCTAGTGCTTAAAGTAACGCTGTGCCCGGGGAGTTCAGGTGATATATCCCACTCTATGCCTATATAGCCTTCCGTTGGAGGTATACGTAGAGACTTCTCCCGACACATACCTCTGCCGAAAATAAAAAATTGAATGTGAACATACTCCAAGAAGCCCACAGCTCTGAATAAATATGGCGCAACTAGGGTTGTCAGTGCTCCACAAACTGACATCTACACCAGTTAGCATAGATGTCAGCTATAATATCCACAGGTGTAAATTAAATATGTCATGCAGGAGATCTGCTCTCCCGCTGGTCCCGACTTACTAGCTGAAAAGACGCGAAAACAGCATAATGTCTCAAAAAGCTAAAATTTTTACTCAAAACGGGCATGCGCCAAAATTTCCCATTACATTACTTTACAATATCATGTATTATAAAGACATTTACTTTTGAGTTACTTTGACTAAATCGTTAGCATATGGAAAAAAAAAACCACCAAGGAAAAAAAATTAATTAAAAAACTACGGCCTCCTCCATTTCCCCTCTAGCCGTCCTTTCCATCTCCAAAATGGTGTGTTTTCTGCCATTTTAGGTAGAAAAATTTCTATTTGCTCACCATTTAGGCAAAGTAGCAGGAGGGTATATTATGCAGCTTCTCAAACTCTACCTTGAAGAGCTGTGTGGAATGTATTTTAATAGTAACTTTTTAATCTAAATTTACTTTTTACTCTGCCTGACTTGGTATTTATTTGTTCAGAGTTTCAAGCTCACATTGACTTGGTCCTCCCCTATAGGACCTCTCTATCTGTTGAACTAAGTATCATTACTAAAACTTATCTGAATCTGATTCTTAAACATCTAGTTACTACTTCTGATCATACAGTACAGTCAGCCAAGCATACCAAGTTACCAAGTTCAATCACACAATATTAAAATGAGTAAGGAACATGGATACATATCAGCATTAGATACACATGGGTAGAACTTATCATTGTCAAACCTTGTTCTTAAAGCTTAAAAAAATGGTTTAAATTTATTAAAGATCATATCCGACTACTACCATAACAATTGACAGACATCAGGGGCTCCTTCCAGGAGAGTAATCACTAACCAGAGCATTGCCGACGCTCTGGCATGGATTCCTGGGTTTTTAAACTCCTAACATCACTGTCCATATAGTGAAAGTGACATCAAGGGCTTTCCCAAGTCAGGAGTTCTCCTTCCAGGAGAGTAATCACTAACCAGAGCATTGCCAACGCTCTGGCCATGGATTCCTGGGTTTTTAAACTCAAACTCCTAACATCACTGTCCATATAGTGAAAGTGACATCAAGGGCTTTCCCAAGTCAGGAGTTCCCGGCCAGTGAGTGCTTGCGATGCTCTGGCCGGGGACTCCAGAGTTTAAAGCCAAATATGGATATTTAAAGCCATATATGCACAGTAAAGTGAGAGGCTTTCTCTACAAGCGTAATTCCCGGCCACAGCGCTGCCAACGCTCCGACTTGGAATTCTCACATTACAAAGCCCCTAATGTCACTGTCTATGTACAGACAGTAACATCAAGGGATCCTCCAGGAGCAGAATCCATATATGAACAGTGACGTCAGGGGCTCCCTCCAGGAGTGGAATCCCCAGCCAGTGCAATGCCAGTGTTCTGGCCTAGGATTTTGGCATCTTAAAGCTCCTAACGTCAGTGTCCATTTATGGACAGTGTTGTCAGGGGCTTCCCTAGGAGCAGAATCCCCAGTCAGAGCGTTGCTAACGTCAGGGGCTTTCCGAGCCTAGTGCTTAAAGTAACGCTGTGCCCGGGGAGTTCAGGTGATATATCCCACTCTATGCCTATACAGCCTTCCGTTGGAGGTATATGTAGAGACTTCTCCCAACGCATACCTCTGACGAAAAGAAAAAATTGAATGTGAACATACTCCAAGAAGCCCACAGCTCTGAATAAATATGGCGCAACTTGGGTTGTCAGTGCTGCGCAAACTGACATCTACAACAGTTAGCATAGATGTCAGCTATAATATCCGCAGGTGTAAATTAAATATGTCATGCAGGAGATCTGCTCTCCCGCTGGTCCCGACATACTAGCTGAAAAGACGCGAAAACAGCATAATGTCTCAAAAAGCTAAAATTTTTACTCAAAACGGGCATGCGCCAAAATTTCCCATTACATTACTTTACAATATCATGTATTATAAAGACATTTACTTTTGAGCTACTTTGACTAAATCGTTAGCAAATGGAAAAAAAAAAACACCAAGAAAAAAAATGTAATTAAAAAACTACGGCCTCCTCCATTTCCCCTCTAGCCGTCCTTACCATCTCCAAAATGGTGTGTTTTCTGCCATTTTAGGTAGAAAAATTTCTATTTGCTCACCATTTAGGCAAAGTAGCAGGAGGGTATATTATGCAGCTTCTCAAACTCTACCTTGAAGAGCTGTGTGCTTTGTATTTTAATAGTAACTTTTTAATCTAAATTTACTTTTTACTCTGCCTGACTTGGTATTTATTTGTTCAGAGTTTCAAGCTCACATTGACTTGGTCCTCCCCTATAGGACCTCTCTATCTGTTGAACTAAGTATCATTACTAAAACTTATCTGAATCTGATTCTTAAACATCTAGTTACTACTTCTGATCATACAGTACAGTCAGCCAAGCATACCAAGTTACCAAGTTCAATCACACAATATTAAAATGAGTAAGGAGCATGGATACATATCAGCATTAGACACACATGGGTAGAATTTATCATTGTCAAACCTTGTTCTTAAAGCTTAAAAAAATGTTTAAATTTATTAAAGATCATATCCGACTACTACCATAACAATTGGCAGACATCAGGGGCTCCTTCCAGGAGAGTAATCACTAACCAGAGCATTGCCGACGCTCTGGCCATGGATTCCTGGGTTTTTAAACTCCTAACATCACTGTCCATATAGTGAAAGTGACATCAAGGGCTTTCCCAAGTCAGGAGCTCCCGGCCAGTGAGTGCTTGCGATGCTCTGGCCGGGGACTCCAGAGTTTAAAGCCAAATATGGATATTTAAAGCCATATATGCACAGTAAAGTGAGAGGCTTTCTCTACAAGTGTAATTCCCGGCCACAGCGCTGCCAACACTCCGACTTGGAATTCTCACATTACAAAGCCCCTAATGTCACTGTCTATGTACAGACAGTAACATCAAGGGATCCTCCAGGAGCAGAATCCATTTATGGACAGTGACGTCAGGGGCTCCCTCCAGGAGTGGAATCCCCAGCCAGTGCAATGCCAGTGTTCTGGCCTAGGATTTTGGCATCTTAAAGCTCCTAACGTCAGTGTCCATTTATGGATAGTGTTGTCAGGGGCTTCCCTAGGAGCAGAATTCCCAGTCAGAGCGTTGCTAACGTCAGGGGCTTTTCGAGCCTAGTGCTTAAAGTAATGCTGTGCCCGGGGAGTTCAGGTGATATATCCCACTCTATGCCTATACAGCCTTCCATTGGAGGTATACGTAAAAACTTCTCCCAACGCATACCTCTGACGAAAAGAAAAAATTGAATGTGAACATACTCCAAGAAGCCCACAACTCTGAATAAATATGGCGCAACTTGGGTTGTCAGTGCTGCACAAACTGACATCTACACCAGTTAGCATAGATGTCAGCTATAATATCCGCAGGTGTAAATTAAATATGTCATGCAGGAGATCTGCTCTCCCGCTGATCCCGACTTACTAGCTGAAAAGACGCGAAAACAGCATAATGTCTCAAAAAGCTAACATTTTTACTCAAAACGGGCATGCGCCAAAATTTCCCATTACATTACTTTACAATATCATGTATTATAAAGACATTTACTTTTGAGCTACTTTGACTAAATCGTTAGCAAATGGAAAAAAAAAAACACCAAGGAAAAAAATGTAATTAAAAAACTACGGCCTCCTCCATTTCCCCTCTAGCCGTCCTTTCCATCTCCAAAATGGTGTGTTTTCTGCCATTTTAGGTAGAGAAATTTCTATATGCTCACCATTTAGGCAAAGTAGCAGGAGGGTATATTATGCAGCTTCTCAAACTCTACCTTGAAGAGCTGTGTGGTTTGTATTTTAATAGTAACTTTTTAATCTAAATGTACTTTTTACTCTGCCTGACTTGGTATTTATTTGTTGAGAGTTTCAAGCTCACATTGACTTGGTCCTCCCCTATAGGACCTCTCTATCTGTTGAACTAAGTATCATTACTAAAACTTATCTGAATCTGATTCTTAAACATCTAGTTACTACTTCTGATCATACAGTACAGTCAGCCAAGCATACCAAGTTACCAAGTTCAATCACACAATATTAAAATGAGTAAGGAGCATGGATACATATCAGCATTAGATACACATGGGTAGAACTTATCATTGTCAAACCTTGTTCTTAAAGCTTAAAAAAATGGTTTAAATTTATTAAAGATCATATCCAACTACTACCATAACAATTGACAGACATCAGGGGCTCCTTCCAGGAGAGTAATCACTAACCAGAGCATTGCCGACGCTCTGGCCATGGATTCCTGGGTTTTTAAACTCCTAACATCACTGTCCATATAGTGAAAGTGACATCAAGGGCTTTCCCAAGTCAGGAGTTCCCGGCCAGTGAGTGCTTGCGATGCTCTGGCCGGGGACTCCAGAGTTTAAAGCCAAATATGGATATTTAAAGCCATATATGCACAGTAAAGTCAGAGGCTTTCTCTACAAGCGTAATTCCCGGCCACAGCGCTGCCAACGCTCCGACTTGGAATTCTCACATTACCATGCCCCTAATGTCACTGTCTAAGTACAGACAGTAACATCAAGGGATCCTCCAGGAGCAGAATCCATATATGAACAGTGACGTCAGGGGCTCCCTCCAGGAGTGGAATCCCCAGCCAGTGCAATGCCAGTGTTCTGGCCTAGGATTTTGGCATCTTAAAGCTCCTAACGTCAGTGTCCATTTATGGACAGTGTTGTCAGGGGCTTCCCTAGGAGCAGAATCCCCAGTCAGAGCGTTGCTAACGTCAGGGGCTTTCCGAGCCTAGTGCTTAACGTAACGCTGTGCCCGGGGAGTTCAGGTGATATATCCCACTCTATGCCTATACAGCCTTCCGTTGGAGGTATACGTAGAGACTTCTCCCAACGCATACCTCTGACGAAAAGAAAAAATTTAATGTGAACATACTCCAAGAAGCCCACAGCTCTGAATAAATATGGCGCAACTTGGGTTGTCAGTGCTGCACAAACTGACATCTACACCAGTTAGCATAGATGTCAGCTATAATATCCGCAGGTGTAAATTAAATATGTCATGCAGGAGATCTGCTCTCCCGCTGGTCCCGACTTACTAGCTGAAAGGACGCGAAAACAGCATAATGTCTCAAAAAGCTAAAATTTTTACTTAAAACGGGCATGCGCCAAAATTTCCCATTACATTACTTTACAATATCATGTATTATAAAGACATTTACTTTTGAGCTACTTTGACTAAATCGTTAGCATATGGAAAAAAAAAAACACCAAGGAAAAAAAATTAATAAAAAAACTACGGCCTCCTCCATTTCCCCTCTAGCCGTCCTTACCATCTCCAAAATGGTGTGTTTTCTGCCATTTTAGGTAGAAACATTTCTATTTGCTCACCATTTAGGCAAAGTAGCAGGAGGGTATATTATGCAGCTTCTCAAACTCTACCTTGAAGAGCTGTGTGGTATGTATTTTAATAGTAACTTTTTAATCTAAATTTACTTTTTACTCTGCCTGACTTGGTATTTATTTGTTCAGAGTTTCAAGCTCACATTGACTTGGTCCTCCCCTATAGGACCTCTCTATCTGTTGAACTAAGTATCATTACTAAAACTTATCTGAATCTGATTCTTAAACATCTAGTTACTACTTCTGATCATACAGTACAGTCAGCCAAGCATACCAAGTTACCATGTTCAATCACACAATATTAAAATGAGTAAGGAGCATGGATACATATCAGCATTAGATACACATGGGTAGAACTTATCATTGTCAAACCTTGTTCTTAAAGCTTAAAAAAATGGTTTCAATTTATTAAAGATCATATCCGACTACCACCATAACAATTGACAGACATCAGGGGCTCCTTCCAGGAGAGTAATCACTAACCAGAGCATTGCCGACGCTCTGGCCATGGATTCCTGGGTTTTTAAACTCCTAACATCACTGTCCATATAGTGAAAGTGACATCAAGGGCTTTCCCAAGTCAGGAGTTCCCGGCCAGTGAGTGCTTGCAATGCTCTGGCAGGGGACTCCAGAGTTTAAAGCCAAATATGGATATTTAAAACCATATATGCACAGTAAAGTGAGAGGCTTTCTCTACAAGTGTAATTCCCAGCCCGACAGTAACATCAAGGGATCCTCAAGGAGCAGAATCCATATATGGACAGTGACGTCAGGGGCTCCCTCCAGGTGTGGAATCCCCAGCCAGTGCAATGCCAGTGTTCTGGCCTAGGATTTTGGCATCTTAAAGCTCCTAACGTCAGTGTCCATTTATGGACAGTGTTGTCAGGGGCTTCCCTAGGAGCAGAATTCCCAGTCAGAGCGTTGCTAACGTCAGGGGCTTTTCGAGCCTAGTGCTTAAAGTAACGCTGTGCCCGGGGAGTTCAGGTGATATATCCCACTCTATGCCTATACAGCCTTCCATTGGAGGTATACGTAGAGACTTCTCCCGACACATACCTCTGCCGAAAATAAAAAATTGAATGTGAACATACTCCAAGAAGCCCACAGCTCTGAATAAATATGGCGCAACTAGGGTTGTCAGTGCTCCACAAACTGACATCTACACCAGTTAGCATAGATGTCAGCTATAATATCCACAGGTGTAAATTAAATATGTCATGCAGGAGATCTGCTCTCCCGCTGGTCCCGACTTACTATATGAAAAGACGCGAAAACAGCATAAAGTCTCAAAAAGCTAAAATTTTTACTTAAAACGGGCGTGCGCCAAAATTTCCCATTACAATACTTTACAAAATCATGTATTATAAAAAAATTTACTTTTGAGCTACTTTGCCTAAATCGTTAGCAAATGAAATAAAAGACACCTAGGAAAAAAAATAATTAAAAACCACCGGCCTCCTCCATTTCCCTTCTAGCTGTCTTTTATATCTCCAAAATAGGTGTGTTTTCTGCCAATTTAGGTAGAAAAAAAAAAGAAACAATTTGCTTATCATTTAAAGAGGCTTTGTCACCACATTATAAGTGCCGTATCTCCTACATAAGGAGATCGGCGCTTTA
The DNA here is from genome assembly GCF_050947455.1 of Rhinoderma darwinii. Lineage (NCBI taxonomy): Eukaryota > Metazoa > Chordata > Amphibia > Anura > Rhinodermatidae > Rhinoderma > Rhinoderma darwinii. The sequence continues at coordinate 110,746 of NW_027461957.1, read as the reverse complement.
ATGTAGGTTTATTTAAAAAAAACTATCTATTTTTACCACTTTATTAGCGATTTTAGATTTATGCTAATGAGTTGCTTAATGGCCAAGTGGGTGTATTTTTACTTTAGACCAAGTGGGCGTTGTACAGGGGAGTGTATGACGCTGACCAATCAGCCTTATGCACTCCTCTCCATTCATTTATTCAGCACATAGGGATCCTGCTAGATCCTTATGTGCTGTCTTATACTAACACATTAACAATACTGAAGTGCTTAGACATTTAATAGACATTCCACGGGATGTCTATTCACAATCTCTGCACTTCGTTACTGTTTCTATGGTAGTTACAGCAGAGGAAGCGTGATCTCGTTGTATCACGCTTCCTCTGCTGTAACTACCACAGACAGAGTAACGAAGTGCAGAGATTGTGAATAGACATCCTGTGGAATGTCTATTCACTGTCTAAACACTTCAGTAGAACGGGTGTCGCGAAAAAAAATTATTATATATAAATTTGATTTTAGTGTGTTATTAAAATACATTTTATTTATTTGTGTGTTTGTGTTTTACTTTTTTATTTTTTCTAACTTTTACTTCACTATGGGGGCTGCCATTTTTTTTTTCATCTCTGTATGTGTCGATTAACGACACATACAGAGATGGAATACGGCACATACATCCCCATAGAGAATGCGAACGGGAGCCGTTCCATTCACTATGGTGTACGCCGTCTGTGTGGGAAAGGCGCATGCGCCACTCCCACACAGTCCAAAAGGAAGGTCTTCAGCCGAGCGACATCCAGCGCCATTTTCATGTGGACCGGAAGCCGCGGCCGGACAGTAAGATGACTACTTCCGGTTGTGACTTCCGGACATGTGATTAGAAGCAAGTACTAGGAGCGGAGCGAGCAGACGGAGCGAAGTTAGCGGCGGCAGGAGCAGGTAAGTTGTGTTTGTGTATGTTTGTGATTTACTGTGTGATTACCACTGTATGTAAGCCTACTACACTGTGCATTCGCTCAAAAAATGACGGCACATAGTGTAGGAGGTTTGAACATTCAACCCCCTCCTTTCTCCTGGCACTAGCCAGGACAAGGGAGGGGGGATTCTGTGAGCTCACTAGAGCGTGTGTGTCTATACCAAATTTGCAGCATAAAGCAATGAGGTTGCTTTACCACATTGCAATGCTTCAATTTTGGGAATTGCTCCCTCTAGTGACCAGCACATGGAAATGTTATAAATTAGAATCTAATTTATAATATTTCCTGAGTTGTGAAAAAATTTAAAAAAATAAGACAATGTCTAATCATGTATATACTAACAAAAAAGTCATGTATATACAACTAAAAAAGTTTCAATACATTAAAGATAATATCCGACTAGCTTAATTCATTTACCCTACCTTAACAACTAACAATGTCACTTGTTGTGAAAATTGACTTTTAAGTCCTAAAGCTGGTCACATGAATACAATGGGGGAATTTATTAAAGAGGCTCTGTCACCACATTATAAGTGGCCTATATTGTACATGATGTGATTGGCGCTGTAATGTAGATTACAGCAGTGTTTTTTAATTTAGAAATACGATCATTTTTGACAGAGTTATGACCTATTTTAGCTTTATGCTAATGAGTTTATTGATGACCAACTGGGCGTGTTTTACTTTTTGACCAAGTGGGCATTGTAAAGAGGAGTGTATGACGCTGACCAATCAGTGTCATACACTTCTCCCCATTCATTTACACAGCACATAGCGATATAGCTATATCGCTATGTGCAGCCACATAAACACACTATAACATTACTGCAGTGTTCTGATAATGAATATACATTATCTCCAGCCAGGACACGATGTGTATTCAGAATCCTGACACTTCTCTGTGATTTACAGCATAGCAGGCGTTGTCTCGTGAGATTACGCTGTAAGCTGTCATTTACAGCGAGATCTCGCTGTGCTGTGCTGTAGTCTCACACAGACGCTACAGAAGTGGTCAGGATTCTGAATAGACATCACGTCCTGGCTGGTGGTAATATATATTCATTGTCAGGACACTGCAGTAACGTTAGTGCTTGTATATGTGGCTGCACATAATGATATAGCTATATCGCTAGTGCTGTGTAAATGAATGGGGAGAAGTGTATGACGCTGATTCGTCAGCGTCATACACTTCTCTTCACAACGCCCACTTAGTCAAAAAGTAAAACACGCCCAGGTGGTCATTAAGAAACTCATTAGAATAAAGCTAATATAGGTCATAACTCTGTCAAAAATGATCGTTTTTCTAAATAAAAAACACTGCTGTAATCTACATTACAGCGCTGATCACATTATGTACAAGATAGGCCACTTATAATGTGGTGACAGAGCCTCTTTAAGACTGTCATTTCATATGCCATTGTTAAACAGAAGCCTGCAGAAGTAAGTTGAGATAAATTTACTGTTAGTGACATTTTTACTACTTTTTTGTAGGGTTTTTATGACTGCCTCTGACAATCCTTCGGCTTTCAGTATCAGGCCCTCAGAAGTCGACTGCACTATTTATTCTGTCAAAACAACGACGGAACCTTGTCACAACGGTGACAAACGGAAACCATTAGCAATGTTTCCGTCACTATTGAGATCAATGGTGATGCAAACAGAAGCTAAGGTTTCCGCTTGCCTTTCCATTGAGGGGTTTCCCCGATGGAAACCCTCAAAGGAAAGACAACGCTGATGTGAACACAGCCTTAGAGGGCATCTCTACCCATAAAATGCTGTATTTGGTATTCTTCCATAGTGTAAATTTTTCTTTTTGTCATGCATGTAGCCATATAACTACAATCAGGGGTGCACCAGGCTGTTACGTAAGTTCTTATGACCTCCAGGTAATGCTGGAGGTTTCTGACCTATAGCAGCATTCATGGAAAGAAATCAACATTAGCTTATTGTATATTGAAAGCTGCTGCAGCGCTCAGGAGGAAGGACGTTACAGCCGCTTGAGTGGCCATACAATAATTACATATGAAAAGGGGGACACGGTTTTGAAAACTGCTGTAACTCTTGAAACATGTAAGAAACATGTAAAATGGCCTAGAGAAAGTCTGAATGTGACCCCCTGCCCTGGCATACAAAACTGGAATGGTCTTTACCTGTTTCCCTGCGGTGAACTTTCCTGCAGAGCCTGTGATTATGATGTGAAGATCTTGGAGCATGAAGAAAATGGTGGTCTTGTCTGAGAACTGAACAGGTCTGATAGGACGAAGACTGCTCTACACATAAGAGCTGCTGCATCAGGTGCTTGTCTGTAAATAAGACACATCACAATGCCTTAGTATTCCATCAGCTGTGATGTCATCAACTGAAGGGAGAAGACTATGATGTCAACTGTAGGGAGAAGCCTGTGAGTGCTATAGATGAATATCCATGAAGAATTCATCATTTGTAGAGCACTGAAAGCAGATCATTATGCTTTATAAACAAATGTACATTTTGAGGCAACTCTGTTAGTAGAAAAAAAACCACATCGTATACCATTTTACACGTTGGCAATAGAATTCAGAATCACTACTGTAGGTTTATACTGGAACAATTGGGAACTTATTAAGGTTGAAGCATGCTTGGCCATTTTTATTTTTTTGCCTTCTAGCCATAATCTTTTTTTTACTTTAATGTCTACGTTTCTATTTGAGGCCTTGTTTTATTTTTGCAGGACAAGGTGTAACTTTTTTATGCATCACGTTTACGCTAGAAGACTTTCACTTTTGATTATCACTTTAGAGCTTTACATGTGTATTCTTTTTATAATATTTTTTGTGCTGTATTAACATAATAGCCCAGCGGATCTCTACCTATAATATGCTGCCCTTCAGGAGTATTCCCAGGAACAATCCTCACTTCCTCATGTCTCATGTTAAAAGTGACACAAAGGCCTCGTTTACACGAGCGTGATATACGTGCGTGAGACGCGTGTGCTTTTCACACGTGTCGTACGCACCTATATTAGTCTATGGGGGCATGCAGACAGTCCGTGAGTTTTGCTCAGTGTGAGTCCGCTGAAAAAAACTTACGACATGTCTTATCTTTGTGCACTGTTCGCGCATCACGCACCCATTGAAGTCAATGGGTGTGTGAAAACCACGCATGCCGCACGGAAGCACTTCCGTGCGAACTGTGTGATTCGCGCAACAGCTGTCAAACTCTGAATGTAAATGTTAAGGATCTGCCAGGCACAGCTTCTGTATCCACGCCCATAGGTAATCAGTCTGCACCTGCTTCTATGTCTCTGAGACTGACTCCATCTTCCACCACTCAGGATGGCAGGCTTAGGAGTGGGAGAGCCTATCACAGCCTGGCCAGACGGAGCTAGCTCCCGCCCTCTGTCTATTTATACCTGCCTTTCCTGTTCCTCCTTGCTTGTGATTCTTCTCATTTGGTTTCCTGGCCCTGCTGCAGCTTCTTGATCTATTTGACCCTGCTTCATTTTGACCCTGGCTTACTGACTACTCTCCTGCTCTGCGTTTGGTACCTCGTACACTCCTGGTTTGACTCGGCTCGTTCACCACTCTTGTTGCTCTCTGTGTTGCCGTGGGAAACTGCCCCTTTTCCCTTGCTTCTGTGTACCCTTATCTGTTTGTCTGTCGTGCACATATTGAGCGTAGGGACTGTCGCCCAGTTGTACCCCATCGCCTAGGGCGGGTCGTTGCAAGTAGGCAGGGACTGAGTGGCGGGTAGATTAGGGCTCACTTGTCTGTTTCCTTACCCCCGTCATTACAGTAAACAGAAAAGCACCACCTGCTTTTCTGTTTACAAACATCCAAATGGAGTGTCATAATGATGGCGGCTGCAAGAAAATCTCGCAGTCGCGCATCATACGCTGATGACACACGGAGCTGTTAAGTGCCTTTTGCGCACGCAAAATGCTGCATTTTTTGCGTGCACAAAACGCACACGCTCGTGTAAATCAGGCCTAAGGGTGTGTTCACACGGCTTATATTCAGCTGTTTTTCGGGCTGTAAACGCATTGAAAAATGGCTGAAAATACATGGCCTGAACACCTCCGAACATATGCCGATAAATGTCAATGGGAAAAACGGCGTTTCGTTCCCACGGGGCGTTTTTTACGCGTCGTTTCTAAAAACGGCACATAAAAAAACGCCCGGTAAAAAAGAAGTGCATGTCACTTCTTGAGCCGTTTTGGAGCCATTTCTCATTGTCTCAAAAAAAAACAGCTACAAAAATGGCAGTAAAAAAACACATCAAATAACGCTTTGCATAAAAAACACCTGAAAATCATAGGCTGTTTTCCCTTGAAAACAGCTACGTATTTAACAGCCGTTTTTTGTTAAGCATATGAGCATACCCTTAAAGAGGCTCTGTCACCAGATTTTGCAACCCCTATCTGCTATTGCAGCAGATCGGCGCTGCAATGTAGATTACAGTAACGTTTTTATTTTTAAAAAACGAGCATTTTTGGCCAAGTTATGACCATTTTCGTATTTATGCAAATGAGGCTTGCAAAAGTACAACTGGGCGTGTTGAAAAGTAAAAGTACAACTGGGCGTGTATTATGTGCGTACATCGGGGCGTGTTTGCTACTTTTACTAGCTGGGCGTTTTGTATAGAAGTATCATCCACTTCTCTTCACAACGCCCAGCTTCTGGCAGTGCAGACACAGCCGTGTTCTCCAGAGATCACGCTGTGACGTCACTCACAGGTCCTGCATCGTGTCAGACGAGCGAGGACACATCGGCACCAGAGGCTACAGATGATTCTGCAGCAGCATTGGCGTTTGCAGGTAAGTCGATGTAGCTACTTACCTGCAAATGCTGATGCTGCTGCAGAATCAACTGTAGCCTCTGGTGCCGACACGATGCAGGACCTGTGAGTGACGTCACAGATCTGCACTGCCAGAAGCTGGGCGTTCTGAAGAGAAGTGGATGATACTTCTCATCAGAACGCCCAGCTAGTAAAAGTAGTAAACACGCCCCGATGTACACTCATAATACACGCCCAGTTGTACTTTTACTTTTCAACACGCCCAGTTGTACTTTTGCAAGCCTCATTTGCATAAATACGAGAGCTCTCAGAATCCCCCCTCCCTTATCCTGGCTAGTGCCGGGAGAAACGAGGGGATTGAACGGTCAAACCTCCTACACTGTGTGTCGCCATTTTTTGAGCTAACACACAGTGTAGTAGGTTAACATACAGTAGAAAACACACAGTAAAACACGAACATAGACAGACCTCACTTACCTGCTCCTGCCGCCGCCGCACCCTTCGGTCCCTCTGCTACCTCCGCTCCAAGTGCACAAGTCCGGAAGCCGCGACCGGAAGTAGTAATCTTACTGTCCGGCCGCGACTTCCGGTCCACAAGAAAATGGCGCCGGACATCGCACAGTTCAATTTGGACTGTGTGGGAGCGGCGCATGCGCCGTTCCCACATAGACGGCGTACAGCATAGTGGATGGAACGGGCCCCGTTCGCATTCACTATGGGACTGTATGCACCGTATTCCATGTCTGTATGTGTTGTTAATCGACACATACAGAGATGGGAAAAAAAATGGCAGCCCCCATAGACAAGAAAAAGTGAAAAAATAAAAAAAAGTAAAACACAAACACACAAATAAATACATTTTTTTTAAATAAAACACTAAAAGCAAATTGATCTAAAACATTTTTTTTTCGTGACACTCGTCCTTTAACCTTAAAAACACACATTAAATGAAATAAATCCTTTTATAAAATTGTCCCCTATAGATAAACCTGCAAGACTTCCAGCAAGCTGCAGAAAAAAGCCGTTGTGATTTTGCAGAAAAGAGGGAGCCTTTTCCTACCAGCCTCCTCTATCTAAACATCTGCAGCGGAAATGCCACTTGTGAACACCCTACAAGTATGTTCACACTGAGTTTTTTGTAGGCAGAAAAATCTGCTTAAAAATTCCTTCAGGAGGCTGCGCTCTCTTTGCTGCGTTTTTTTTTTTTTTGCGAGTTTTTCAGCCGTGGGCAAAAAGCGCAGTGAAAAACATTTTCTCTGCCTCCCATTGATGTCAATGAAAGGTCAGAGATGGAAACGCCTGAAGAAAGAGCATGACGCTTTTTTTTCCTGCAAGCGTTTTCTTTTCCACTCGCAGGAAAAAAAGCCTTTACCTCCCTTTGAAATCAATGGTAGGCGATTTCTGCTGTATTTTGGCGCAGTTTCCAACGTGTTTTCCGCACCAAAAACAGGGCCCAAAAAAACTCAGTGTGAACTAGGCCTAAGGAAATGACGCAGCATTTACAGTAGCAGCACAGTGAATGAGATTTGAACAAATCTCATGCAGACGCTACAGTAAAAATCTGCAGCAAAAACGTTCATAAATTGACCTGCAGTGCGGATTTTAAATACGCAGCCTGCCAATTTATGCTGCGGATCCGTTGCTAATTTGTTGCTGGTTTTCCACATTGATTCAATTCAATGAGGAAAACCCGCAACAAAATAGCAACAAATCCGCAGCATAAATTGACGTGCCATTGATAGGTCAATTTATGAAATTTTTTGCTGCGGAAGTGAAACCTAGAACAAATAGCAAATGTTGCCACTTTTGTGGCGGAAACGCTGCGATTCTGCTTCAAAATTCACAAAAAAGCTAATGCTTACCTCCAGCCTTTGTCATAGTGACGCGTTTCTCTGTTCTGAGTGACACCTGGCCTCCTGGGATGACGTTTCAACCCATGTGACTGCTGCAGCCAATCACAAGCTGTGGCGGTCAATTGGGCTGCCGCATCATTCCAGGAGGCCAGGCTGCACTGAAACAGAAGAAGGCGTTGCTATGACAACAGCCAGGGGTAACTATCAGCTTCTTTTATTTTTTTTCAAGCAGTGTTTCTGCAGCGGAGATTCCGACTGAAAATCGGCACCATGTGCACTTTTTCAGGCGGAATTCCCTGCAGGTTCAAGGTTGGATATGCTGTGTAGCCTAAAGCTGGGTTCTCACTGTGCAGATTTTGCAAGTATTTTTTAACCCAAAACTAGGAACGGAACCAAAACAGAAGAAACATATAAGGGAAGGCCTTATAGGTCCGCTCTCCTTCATCCAATTCTGGCTTTGGCTTACAAAATGCTGACAAAATCTGCACTGTGGGAACCCAGTCTTAGGCCTTATTCACACGAACGTGTCCGTTTTACGAGCGCAAAAGTTCAGTGTGGCATCTGTATATGGTGCGTGGCTGCGTGATTTTCACGCAGCCGACATCATTATGATGGAGGTGCTTTTCTGTTTTCATTCATTTATTTTACTACTGTAGCGAGCATCACGTGCGGCACCGGGAAGTGCTTCCGTGTGCCGAGCGCGATTTGCACGGACCCATTGACTTCAATGGGTGCGTGCTGCACGAAACACGGGCAAGTATAGGACATGTCGTGAGTTTTATGCAGCGGACACACGCCGTGAAAATCACGACATGTCAGAACGGCCCCATTGACTTACATAAGTCCGTGCGACGCGCGTGATTTCCACGTGCGTAGCACGGATGTAATACACGTTCGTGTGAATAAGGCCTAAGGGTGTGTCCGGATGTGGCAGTTTTTCTGCCGATTTGCAGCGTGGGTTCTGCATCGCAAATCCGCAGCAGCTTACAGTACATCACAAGGGGATGGGGTTTTCAAAACCCCTTCCACATGTAGCAGAAGACGACGACCGCAATAACAGCGGAGCATTCTGCTTATTTCAAATCTGCCGCGTGCTTATTCTGTTGCGGAGAAGCCACGGATTTTCACTGCGGATTTCAGCCTTTGCAATGCATAGGCTGAAACCTAGGTCAAATCTGCTGCTAAATCCGCAACTAAATCTGTATGTAACATATGTGGATTTCCCAAGAATTCGCATCAAAATCTGCGGGGAAATTGTCCGCTAAGTCCCCCTACGGAATATAGGTTGCCCAGGTTCCTGAAAGACAAATCTGCCTAGATATAGCAATTTGGTAGCGACGAGGGGCATTTATTTAGGGGGATTGAGTATAAAGCAGATCTCTATTACAGTTTCATATGGTTTGTTACCCAGCTTTTCTGAAACCCTCAAAGGCAAATCTGCCTAAATATGACACAATTTGAGAGATAATGGTTTGTTACCCAGCTGTCCCAGTACCCTGAAAGGCTTTGCCTTATCTATGGCACAATTTGGTAGCGAGGAGGGGCATTTATTTAGGGGGATTTAGTATTTTACAGTCTCTATTACAACTTCACATGGTTTGTTACCCAGCTTTCCTGGGATCCTGAAAGACAAATCTGGCTAGCTAAGCTACAGTATGCGAAATGTATCACTGCATAAAAAGGCAGGTGTGTTAATCGCAGCTTCGCAGCGATTCTTGGCTCCTGATTAGCAAATCTGACTAGTAATGCTACGATATAGGGGATGTAGATTTATCAATACAGGACTAGGCAGATCTGGCATTCTGCCGCCTGGGAAAGATTGGTAACAAACTCTGTGGGGCAGTGATGGATGACATATTGGTCATATAAAACACACACAATACTGCTCTGATACGTTGAGTGTATCTATCAGATAGTATCAGGGAAATATGGCTTGTGGTCACCATTGCAGATCCACAGTGTTGCTGTTCTATGAGAGCTGAGTGACTAGTCGTTCTAGCTATATATATATATATATATATATATATATATATACAGGCCATGCTCCAGGTTTATGTGGGCCCTTGGGCGACACAGACTTAGTAAGCCCCTTTGCGGGGAAACTCACAGCGGCAGTAAAATGGCAGAAAACTTAATTTTTTTGTCCCCTTATAGACATTAGCCCTGTTTATGCCCTCATATAGAATTTATGCCCTCAGATTGTACCCCAATAAATTTAGTGCCCTCTGTAGATAGTGCCACACAGCCCCCCTCCCAGGTAGTGCCAAACAGCCCTCTCCTCCCAGGTAGTGCCACACAGCCCCCTCCCTGGTAGTGCCACACAGCCCCCATCCCAGGTAGTACCATACAGCCCCCCCACCCAGGTAGGGCCACAAAGCCCACTCTCCCAGGTATTGCCACACAGCCCCCTCCTCCCAGGTAGTGCCACACAGCCCCCCTCCCTTTAGGTAGTGCCGTTGGGGTTCCCTCTAGGAGTAGAATACCCAGCCAGAGCATTGCCGACGCTCTGGCTGGGGATTCCACTTCAGGAGAAGCCCCTGACATGACTGTACATATATGGACATTGTTGTCAGGGGCAACCCCATAGCCATAGTCCCGGGCAGAGCACTATTAGCACTCTGCCTGAGACATTTGACAGGGCTCAGGAGTGAAAGAGTACCATGTAAAATTGAGGCCTAATTTGAAGATTTACAAAGTATTGGTTCACAATTGCAGGGCTCTGATGTGAAATAATAAAGGAAACCCCTGACAAGTGACCCCATTTTGGAAACTGCACACCTCAAGTCATTTATTAAGGGGTGTAGTGAGTATTTTCACCCTACAGGTCTTTTCCATAAATGATTGTGCTGCGGATTGTTGCATAGTAAAAATTTAAATTTTTACCTAGATATACTATTTCAGTGGCAAATATTGTTAAAAGGGTTGTCCCGGGTATGAAAATGCCTTATATGTGGAAGTAAACAGCTATTTAGGCACTGTCACGGCGCGGGGTGTGACCCACTGAGCCATATCGCGTAGTGGGATAGCAGCTGGCCAACTAGGTACAATACAATGTCTATAGTCCAGAAAAGGTACCTGAGGCAATGTAGACAGTAGCGGTGACACAACTTGACATTCACTGTAGATGGCACAGTAGATGCAGCGGAAGACACGACTTGACTCTCACTGTAGATGGCACAGAGGCACGGTAGCACAGGATACAGGGTACAGGCAGCAGGAACGGGTAATACTGGGAACTGGAAAACACTAGGAGATCATTTACAACACAAACTTTAGGTATACAACAACGTTCCGACAAGGATCAAGTGGGCAGGGCCCTTTTTATAGTCCAGCAGCATTCTGGGCTAATTACTGATTTTAAACAACTGGACGCGTACTGGGCATTTAAGGCAGTGCTCGTGCGGGCGCGCGCGCCCTGCAGGAAACAGTCTCAGAACCCGGAAGTGAGTACCGGCGTCTCCCTGGAGGGAGATGCCACCGAGAACACAGACGTCCATGGCCGCGGCCGTCAGAGGGTAAGTCTGAACTAGGGTCCGCGGCCATAGACGTTGTAGGGTTCAGAGGGGAGGGAGCGCCATTTGGCTTTTGGAGAGTGGATTTGCTTGGTAGTAGATTTGTTTGAGTATTGCTGGTATTTCCGTTTACAATGTGAGTGTACATGTAAGCTGGGCAGAGTACATCAGGGACGTAGTCAGGTGGTATAATAATCGGGTTAAAAAACCCAGTAAAATAATCCATAGATGTGTGTTACGCAGTGAAGCAATCCTTTCTGCACAGGCCAGTGTCGCACTGATAAATAGTCCTTACTTATTCCCTTTTGTTCCACACTCCGCACCTTTGCAGCTTGGGGAATTTTGATGGGAAAGTGTTGTCCTGGTATAATACGGGCACCCTCGCTTCCAGCAGATATGTTTGGGGCCCCTCCTTGCGGGACGAGCTATAGTTTTTATTTTTACCATTTTGGGGTACATGCGACTTTTTGATCACTTTTTATCCTATTTTTTGGGAGGAAAGGTGACCAAAAAACTGCAATTCTGGCATTGTTTTTCAGGTTTTTTTATACAGTGTTCACCATGCGTTATAAATTACTTGTTAACTTTATTCTGCGGGTCAGTCCGATTCCGGCGATATCTAATTTATAACACTTTTTTATGTTTTACAACATTTTGCACAATAAAATTACTTTTGTAAAAAGAATGTATTTTTTCTGTCGCCAAGTTGTGAGAACCATAACGTTTTCATTTTTTCGTCGACGGAGCTGTATGAGGGCTTGATTTTTGCGAGACGAGCTATAGTTTATATAGGTACCATTTTTGGATACACGCGACTTTTTGATCACTTTTTATTCCAATATTTGTAGGGCAAAGTGACCAAAAAACCGATATTCTGGTATCGTTTTTTTATGGTTTTTTTACACCATTCACCGCGTGGAATAAATAAAATAATATTTTTATAGTTTAGGCCATTAGGGTATGTTCACACGGCCTATAATCAGACGTAATTCGGGCGTTTTACGCCTCGAATTACGCCTGAAAAAATGGCTCCATTACGTCTACAAACATCTGCCCATTGCTTTCAATGGGTTTTACGATGTTCTGTTCCCACGAGGTGTAACTTTACGCGTCGCTGTCAAAAGACGGCGTGTAAAAAGACGCCCACATCAAAGAAGTGCATGTCACTTCTTGGGACGTTTTTGGAGCCGTTTTTCATTGACTCCATTGAAAAACAGCTCCAATAACGTCCGTAAAATACACCGCGAAAAACGCGAGTAGTTACAAAAAACTTCTGAAAATCAGGAGCTGTTTTCAGGCGAAAACAGTGCCGTAATTTCAGATGTATTTTGCTACTGCGTGTGAACATACCCTTACGGACGCAGCGATACCAAATATGTATGGTTTATTTTTTTTTTCAATAATAATGGACGTTTTCCGTGCTAGGCAGACCGGGAGGCCAGTATTAGGCCTCAGGTTGTCATTGCAGCCACCGGAACCCCTGCAATTTCATTGCTGGGGTTCCGATGAGCTGCAAACAACCTAAATGCAGCGATCGTTTTTGACCGCTGCATTTAAGGGGTTAATAGCGGTGATCGAAGCTAATTTCGGTCCCCACCATTACAGCGGGATGTCAGCTGTAATACACCGCTGACATCCAGCAATGATGGCGTCGACTCAGGATACGGCAAAATGCGGGAAGCACTAGCTTTCCATGACGTATCCATACAGCAAATGTCGGGAAGGGGTTAAATAGAGAAATATTTACATAATAAAGCTGTGGCCACTTCCACTTTACCACACAAGCTGTCTTTGGTTTTATTTAAGGTAAAATAATGGTGTAATAGGCCAATGGCAAGTGGGTTTTAAGTTGGTGAATGTCCTTGCAGTCTCACAGCAGAATGGTAGAGGCACAGATCCTATGTAATGTATCCACGGGATAACTGAATATGACTAAACATGGTGGCAGTCATGTGACCCTCCCCTCTACATACACACACATACATCATGTGGCACCTAGCATTAACATGACATACATGTGTTGGGACCGCATAGAGGACACATCCATGGGCTAAGTGAATAGGACTAATGGTAGAATAATGATGACCAACCACATCACTGTTCGTGTATTTACTAAAATGGCCGCCTGTCTCTAGGTGATATTTAAAATGTCTGCCTGTCTCTAGCTAATGTTATCATGTTGTTAATAAAGTTGGCTGTTTTAAAAAAAAAAAAAAAAAAAAAAACCCATAGAGGAGACAGATAGTATTATGTAAGAGCTGCTTCTACACAGACCCTGACAGACATGATGAGAGGCTGCTGGAAGAGGGAATACTTATAAGGTCTCATGCACACAGCCGTAGCCATGTGCACGGTCCATAATTGCGGGCACCGATGGCCGCGGACTGTCACCCATGATTGCGGGACGTGCTGCCATTATAAAGTATAGGAGCACGGTCCGTAAATTCAAAAAATAGTCCTATATTTTGCGGTTCATTTCTACGGCCCATACACCTCCCTGTAAATATATGGGAAGGCGTCCGTGGGCCATAGAAATTAACGTGTCAGTATTTTTATCTGCAATTATGGATCCGTAATTGTGGATAAAAATGATGGTCGTGTGCATGAGGCCTGACTTCTGTTCCTCAGTAAAATGCTATTGACGGGTTAGATACCTGGACAGTGTTACCTGAATGCTGGGGGTCACATGGAGTGTGCGCGCGTGCGTGAATGTATCACATGACTCTCCCCGTATTTAGTCACTTCAGTTAGCCCATGGATGCATTACTATGGACTATACTATTATTATTTATTTATTTTTACAGTGGCAACTGCACTGATATGAGAAAGGTATGAGAGCAGAGTTTCTAATACATGAATATTAGAAAACTGTATGATTTCCTATTCTATAAATAAATGAAACAAATAAAAACTGGACAACCCCTTTAATAAATGTGTTGCATCTTCGGCTGGCCGTGTCCCACAGGGTAAAATCCAGTTTGTGACGTAAATTGTAGTCAATCTTTTGCACCATGGGAGGCCCCGCCCCTCCTGCCAAGCCACTCACATTTTTTTTAAAGCGGCAAGAGAGTTTCAAAACAACAAATAAATCGCAAATAATTCGGCAATAGGGCGTGCGCCATCATTTTGGACTTTTTAATGCCAGAAAACTGGGGTGATGCCCTTCATAAATTCCCCCACGTTCTCACAGTCTCCTCTGTGGAGCATCATAAAGTTGCAAAGTCTGAAGATCAAAACTAAAATGGAAAGTAGTCCAATGTTTACATCACAAACATACACTTCATAAATTATTGTAAAAAACAGATGATCTACTTTATTACATATACATAGGATGTGGTTTTAGCACAAAGTGACTGCAAGACGTCCTCAAATACAGTAGTAACCACAGTGTGTCCAAATCCAATGACAGCCGGTGTCTTCCACTACAGTGACAGCCACGGTGCCCCCGATTACAGACAGACAGTGTCCCCAAATACAGTAACAGCCACAGTGTCCCCAAATACAGTGAAAGCCACAGTGTCCCCGATTACAGAGACAGCCAGTGTCTCCAAATATACTAACAGTCACAGTGCCCTAAATACAGTGACAGCCACAGTGTCCCCAGACACTGACAATCACAGTGCTCCAAATATAGTGACAGCCACAGCGCCCCCAGACACTGACAATCACAGTGCTCCAAATACAGTGACAGCCACAGCGCCCCCAGACACTGACAATCACAGTGCTCCAAATATAGTGACAGCCACAGCGCCCCCAGACACTGACAATCACAGCGCTCCAAATACAGTGACAGCCACAGCGCCCCTAGACACTGACAATCACAGTGCTCCAAATACAGTGACAGCCACAGCGCCCCCAGACACTGACAATCACAGTGCTCCAAATACAGTGACAGCCACAGCGCCCCCAGACACTGACAATCACAGTGCTCCAAATAGAGTGACAGCCACAGCGCCCCCAGACACTGACAATCACAGTGCTCCAAATATAGTGACAGCCACAGCGCCCCCAGACACTGACAATCACAGTGCTCCAAATATAGTGACAGCCACAGCGCCCCCAGACACTGACAATCACAGTGCTCCAAATACAGTGACAGCCACAGCGCCCCCAGACACTGACAATCACAGTGCTCCAAATACAGTGACAGCCACAGCGCCCCCAGACACTGACAATCACAGTGCTCCAAATAGAGTGACAGCCACAGCGCCCCCAGACACTGACAATCACAGTGCTCCAAATATAGTGACAGCCACAGCGCCCCCAGACACTGACAATCACAGTGCTCCAAATATAGTGACAGCCACAGCGCCCCCAGACACTGACAATCACAGTGCTCCAAATACAGTGACAGCCACAGCGCCCCCAGACACTGACAATCACAGTGCTCCAAATACAGTGACAGCCACAGCGCCCCCAGACACTGACAATCACAGTGCTCCAAATAGAGTGACAGCCACAGCGCCCCCAGACACTGACAATCACAGTGCTCCAAATATAGTGACAGCCACAGCGCCCCCAGACACTGACAATCACAGTGCTCCAAATATAGTGACAGCCACAGCGCCCCCAGACACTGACAATCACAGTGCTCCAAATACAGTGACAGCCACAGCGCCCCCAGACACTGACAATCACAGTGCTCCAAATATAGTGACAGCCGCCAGCATAATTTACCTTGTCTTATGGTGAATCCAATCTAAGCAAGAGGAAGCATCACTTGCAGAGCAGACTCTTTGTTGGAGATGCTGCCACCTGCTGGCTGTACTTGTTCTATGTCTTCTATATAACAAGTAAATCTTTCCCAAAGACCACCTGCCGAACTAGGTTTCGGCAGGTTTATAAGATGAAAAACTGCCAGGCTGCAAAGAAAGCAGCCCAATTTTACTTTTTTTCTCCCCACCTTCCGAAAGACATAACTTTTTATTTTTGCGTCTATATTGTCCTATGAGGGCTTGATTTTTGCGGAACGAGTTGTAGTTTTTTGTAGCACCATTAAATGTAATGTACTAGGAAACGGGGAAAAAATTATTTGTGGGGTAGTAAATTTAAAAAACAGCGATTCCTCCATGGTTTTTTGCGCATAGTTTTTACGGAATTCACTGTGCAATTAAAACAACATGTTAACTTTATTCTGTGGGTCAATACGATTACGGCGATACCAAAAATATATAGTTTTTTCTATATTTTACTACTTTTACAAGTAAAAACCTAAGTGTAAAAAATAGAATTTATTTTGTATCGTCAAATTCCGAGAGCCACAACTTTTTTATTTTTCCGTCGATTAAGTGGTATGAGGGCTTATTAAACACCTTATTAAACACCTGCATTAACCCTTACTTCACCACCACTTCCTTACAGTGGGGCTCTGTGAGGAAAGGGGGCACGAAAGATGGCCACAGGCTCTGTAGGGTAGCGGGGTAGCACAGGGTGACAAGCAGGCACTGCCTACTCTTCAGCTTCTTCTGCTGGCTGGGCTGGCACTGCTGTACAGGGCTGGCTTCAGACTGGTGGCAGGCACTCAAGACTCCTGCCTCAATCAAAGCTCTACCTCCTCAAACATACAGAGACACCCTTGTCACTGAGGGAAAAGACAGAGTGGGAGGGGCTAGTATGAGTGGGGGCGGGCACTGGCTGTTGCTTGGGATCCGTATAGTTTCAACATATAGGTCAACGGAACAGGGCTCTGCGATGCTATAGTGCACGTTCCATTCACCTAAATGCAGCTATATGGGCCCTATAGTGTTAGGATATCGGTGGACACCTTTATGAGTTTTACACGTTAGCGGTTTCCTGGAGTTAGAAAACTTGCACTAAGTTTCAGGCTGTAAATTTAATTCAGAAGTATTGCAATGTATTATATTAGCAATCAGCATATTGTATGTTAAAATCCCGCAGTAGGACTAAAATAAAAACGTAAAAAAAAAGTTTCATGAAGTTTATAGAAAAATGAAAAAAGAAACTAGTTTCCCTTACAAAATGCCTGACAGTACAAGATTGGTATCGTCGCATCTGTAGCGACCTGTACTATAAAAATACAACATTATTTATCCTGCACAGGGAATGACGGAAAAAACAATGGCAGAATTGCTATAATCTCGCCTCCCAAAACAGCAAAAACAACGAATCAAAAAACAATGGTGAAAAAAAAGTTTCATTCTCAGAATGAAGTGTTTTTAAAAGTTTTTATTGTGCAAAACGAATAAAACACAAAATAACTGGATATGTTTGCTATCGCCATAATTGTGACGACCTCCAGAACAAAGTCATGTCATTTGTACTGCACATTGAATTCTATAAAAACAAGACTAAAAGTTGTTCAATACATTTATGTGCCCCAAAATGGTAAGATTAAAAAATACACCTCATCCTGCACCAAATAGGACTTTATAAGGCGGTGTCGATGAAAAAACGAAAAACCATGGAAATGTGAGATGAAAATAATCATCATGTGGACCCCAACATGGTACCGGTAAGACATACAAGGAATACGCTTTCTAATAGGCGTCCTGCGGGCTTCTGCGCAGGTCAATTTAAACAGAGGGGGAAGCAAATATTAGTAAATCTGTCATTAACGAGAATACATAAAAACATGGGATTTATTTTGTTATTGTCAAAGATCTGTTATCCATGTCATGTAGAGATAAAGTACAAAGCTGCCTGTACCCGCTGCCGCCAAACAGCAGGAGATGTCGCGGAGCCAAGAACTGCTTAGTAAATCCGCAAATAACACCGCGTGGGTTTTGCCACCCGGCAGCCACCATTGTTCAGCTGCAGGGTGCATGGGCAGCCTAACTGTCAGTTAGTCACATGGCTGCTTAACATTAAAGCAACAACTGAACAGTTCAGCCCCATCTGTTGTGCTACACTGCATAGTGTGACTATATTGTGCTGTGTGTAGTGTGTTCAGAGTAGCGCTTACCGATAGATGTACAGGAGATCTGAGCAGTCACAACCAGGTACATATGGAAGGAAATCATGTGCAGGACATTCTCCTCAGAGATCACCAGTCACTGGAAGAGTCGTTACAACTCAACTGATCATGGCAGTCGGCCAACGGTCTTACCAACCAGTCCAAATCATAACCAATCACTGCCAGACATGTCTGTCACATGACCTCTTCACTGCAGCCAATTGTCTTTCAGGAATTATCTTTAAAACTGGACAAATATCATTTTTATCAATAATCTTTTTGGACAGTCGTTTCATCCAAATCCAACAAAGCAGATATTATAATGTGTAAGGAAGGGAAATCCCATCATGAAAATATTCCCAGTGTATTCATTTTCAACAACTGTATGTGGCAGTTTTTAATGCCAAATTCCCAGTGATCGAGACCACGGCTTCTCAATCTTTTACTGCTGGGTCCTGAACCAGCCAGAACATGGCGATGCCCGGGCCTAAGAAATGGTCGCAGTCCATGCCAAGATGTTTACAAATATTTATTTCTCAATGTGTCCTAATGTGTCATTGTTGTGCAGCGACAGACGCCATACAGTACATTAGAATATTCCTTTCTAGGATTTTTTGTTCTATGTTCACGCGGGGGTGTATTTGTTCCAGATTTTCTGCAAAGATTCTTCACCAAAAATCTGCAGCAACTTGCATTGCAAGTTTTCCAAACCTCATTCACACATTGCAGAAAAAATCAGCAGGGTTGTTAGGGCTTGCAGACTTGAAAATCCACAGCATGTTCTGTTCTGTTGCGGAAAGGTGGAAGAATTTGTATTTAACCCTTGCCATGACAAATCCATGGTTAAATCCAAGTAAAAATCAGCTTCAAACTCCTCAGGGGTGCGATGCAGATTTGTGTTGCTGATTTGAATGCAGAAAATACTCCCTGTGTGAACATAGACTATGGCTGATGTTGGGGCTTCTCTTTGCTGCATGACAGATCATATAGATTGTATTTTGCATGTTTACAATGTGTTCCTTTCCAAACCAGAACAGGTCACTTTTACAGCAGTTTCAGACAAGGTGGATCACATAATGCCGGCTGTACTAGAGTGTGTTTAACCCCTTAGTGACCAGCCTATTTTAGGCCTTAATCACCAAGCAGTTTTTTACGTTTTACCATTGTGGCATTCAAAGAGCTATAACTTTTTTATCTTTGCATCGACATAGCAAACATAGGGACTTGTTTTTTGCGGGACAAGTTGTATTTTTTAATAGCACTATTTTGGGGTACATATAATTTGTTGATTAGCTGTTATTAACTTTTTTTGGGGGGAATAGAAAAAAAAGTTTTCTTCTGTTTTACTACTTTTAGGCCCGCTGCACACGGCTGTAGCTGTAATCCCAGTCCGTGATTACGGCTACGGCCGGCCACGGACAGTCGTCCTCATTTGCAGGCCATGCTCCCATTATAAAGTATGGGAGCATGGTCTGTAAAATAAAAAAATTACACATGTCCTATATTTTACGGAAGCTTCCTATGGCCCGAGCACCTTCCCATAAATATACGGGACGGTGACCGTTGGCAAAAGAAATGAATGGGTCTGTAATTGCAGTCGTTAATTACGGATGAAATGTACGGTCGTGTGCATGGGGCTTTACACAGTAAAAACACTTTTTTTTAAAAAAAATATTTGTTTTTGTGTCGCCATATTTTTAGAGCCATAACTTTTTATATTTTTCAGCCGATGCAGCTGTATGAGCGATGCAGCTGTATGAGGGATGCAGCTGTATGAGGGATGCAGCTGTATGAGGGATGCAGCTGTATGAGCGATGCAGCTGTATGAGCGATGCAGCTGTATGAGGGATGCAGCTGTATGAGGGATGCAGCTGTATGAGCGATGCAGCTGTATGAGGGATGCAGCTGTATGAGCGATGCAGCTGTATGAGGGATGCAGCTGTATGAGCGATGCAGCTGTATGAGGGATGCAGCTGTATGAGCGATGCAGCTGTATGAGCGATGCAGCTGTATGAGGGATGCAGCTGTATGAGGGATGCAGCTGTATGAGCGATGCTGCTGTATGAGCGATGCAGCTGTATGAGGGATGCAGCTGTATGAGGGATGCAGCTGTATGAGCGATGCTGCTGTATGAGCGATGCAGCTGTATGAGGGATGCAGCTGTATGAGGGATGCAGCTGTATGAGGGATGCAGCTGTATGAGGGATGCAGCTGTATGAGGGATGCAGCTGTATGAGGGATGCAGCTGTATGAGCGATGCTGCTGTATGAGCGATGCAGCTGTATGAGGGATGCAGCTGTATGAGGGATGCAGCTGTATGAGCGATGCTGCTGTATGAGCGATGCAGCTGTATGAGGGATGCAGCTGTATGAGGGATGCAGCTGTATGAGGGATGCAGCTGTATGAGGGATGCAGCTGTATGAGCGATGCAGCTGTATGAGGGATGCAGCTGTATGAGCGATGCAGCTGTATGAGGGATGCAGCTGTATGAGGGATGCAGCTGTATGAGGGATGCAGCTGTATGAGGGATGCAGCTGTATGAGGGATGCAGCTGTATGAGGGATGCAGCTGTATGAGCGATGCAGCTGTATGAGGGATGCAGCTGTATGAGGGATGCAGCTGTATGAGCGATGCAGCTGTATGAGGGATGCAGCTGTATGAGGGATGCAGCTGTATGAGCGATGCAGCTGTATGAGGGATGCAGCTGTATGAGGGATGCAGCTGTATGAGGGATGCAGCTGTATGAGGGATGCAGCTGTATGAGGGATGCAGCTGTATGAGGGATGCAGCTGTATGAGCGATGCAGCTGTATGAGGGATGCAGCTGTATGAGGGATGCAGCTGTATGAGGGATGCAGCTGTATGAGCGATGCAGCTGTATGAGGGATGCAGCTGTATGAGGGATGCAGCTGTATGAGCGATGCAGCTGTATGAGGGATGCAGCTGTATGAGGGATGCAGCTGTATGAGGGATGCAGCTGTATGAGTGATGCAGCTGTATGAGGGATTTTTTTTGCGGGATTACTTGTAGTTTTTATTTGTACCATTTTGGAGTACATGCGACTTTTTGATCACTTTGTAACAAACTTTTTTTGAACGCAGGATGAACAGAAAACAGCGATTCTAGCAAATTGTTTTTTACTTTATATTTTATAGTGCTGGCCGTAGAGGGTTAAATAATGTAATAGATTTATAGTTGAGGTCGTTACAAACGCGTCCGTTTTTTAGGGGAAGAAGTGGGTTTTTAATTGTTTTTTAATTATTAATTACATTTATTAAGCTTTTTTTTTAACTTTTTTTTAGTCCCACTAGGGGACTTTACTATGCGATCATTTGATTGCTTTCATAATACATTGCAATACTTCTGTACTGTAGTGTATTATTGCCTGTCAGTTTTACACTGACAGGCATCTGTTAGGCCATGTCTCTGGCATTCATTAGAGGCAGACCTGGGGGCCACTTTTATCCACCGATCGCATCGTGGGTGTGCTGGTGGGGTGAGAGAGGGAGCCCCCTCCCTCTAAAACCACTCAGATGTGGTGACCGCCACATCTGAGGGGTTAAAAGGACGGGATCGATGATGATTTCGATCCCGCCCGCTCAAGCTTGTCTGCTCCCAGCCCTCAGATACCTACGGTAGCTGAGAGCAAAGCGATCTAACTGCTCCTGGCGACTCCGATTTATTCTGATGCAGTGCCATAGAAAGGCCCATGAATCAGAATAAAGCCTGTTAGTGGCCGCATATTGGTGGTCACTAACGAGTTCATTATACAATGTTAGTAGCCTATCTGAAGACTTTGCAAACATGCGCATATGTTCTGAACACAGATCAGGGCAAGCAGGGTCAATTGTTTATATAAAAACCAGAAACAGCAGCAGTGCTGGGGTCCTGGATTCAATGTGAGCTTGTATGTTCTTCCTGGATTTGCGTGGATTTTCTTCCGGGTACTCCGGTTTCCTCTCACACTTTAAAAACATATAAAACTGTCCCCAGTGTGTGTGTCTGAGATCGGATGAGCTCCAATGAGACTGTGAGCTCCATTGGGGGCAGGGAATGATGTAAATGGTGACAATCTCTGTACTGCACTGAAGAATATGTTAGTGCTATATACTAGATAGGGAGAAAAAACAACACACAGCGCCACATAGTGCAATTATCCAATGGTCATAGGCAGGGCCGCACCTGCCATGAGGCGAGGTGAGGCAGCGGCCTCAGGCGGCGCCACCGAGCTAATAACGGGGGGCGGAATATTGTGGCAGGGCCAGGGGGGATGCGTGGGGAAGGCAGGGGAGAATACTTTACCTAGCAGACGTGCAGCACGATAGGCGCACGTCTGCTAGTACACTCCCCCTCTGTACGCTGCACGCGCCGCGAGAGAGGAGCATAGGGAACCTGGAGGACTGCGGGAGGAGCGGCCTGAACGCTCTCTCCTGAAGAAAAGAAGAGCAGCTGGTAAGTAATGAGTTGAGGACAGGAGGCTGAGTCGTTGATAAAGACTAGAGTGGCAGAGTGCCAATTACTGCGCTCAGCCTCCTGCCCTCACTAATTTAAAAGTGATGGGCTGCCTGCTACCATACTGACAAGAGGGGGGCATCTGACTGACTGCATTGGGCAGCCTTAGAGGTGTGCGACATGGTGCTGCATCCTCCCACCATGTAGGGGGCGCAACTGTGCAGGCCGTGCTTTGGACTCTATATTCTCTGCTCCTCGTTACACACACTGAGGAAGCAGAGGAAGCAAGTGCAGAGCCGAGGAGGAAGCTCCGCCCACAGTCTGACCTGCAAGAAACCTGTGCAGCTGGAGAGATGGTAAGTTCCTGTGAGTGTGTGTGTGTGTATGTGTGTGTGTGTGTGTGTGTGTGTGTGTGTGTATATGTATATGTATACATGCCTTGTGTCTGACTGTCTGTCTATGTGTGTGTATATATGTGTCTCTATATGCATACATGCTTTGTGTGTGTGTGTGTGTGTGTGTGTGTGTGTGTGTGTGTGTGTGTGTGTGTGTGTGTGTGTATATATATATGTGTCTGTATATGCATACATGCCTTGTGTCTGATTGTCTGTGTATGTGTGTGTGTGTATATATGTGTCTCTATATGTATACATGCTTTGTGTGTGTGTGTGTGTGTGTGTGTGTGTGTGTATATATGTGTCTGTATATGCATACATGCCTTGGGTCCGTCTATGTGTGTATATATGTGTTGGTATGTGTATACATGCCTTGTGTCTGTGTGTG